>NW_025335318.1:889606-1282282 GCF_004798865.1 Varanus komodoensis
TCCAGCCATTTTCCCGTTAGCCAGTCCTTCAGGCTGCCTTGGAGAACGTCCTTCAGCTCAGTTTCGTAAGGGGACAAGGTTGCAAGATGCTGGAGCTCTGTCTTCCCAGGCAGCTGGCGATACCAGTAGAAATAGTAGTCTGTGCCTGATACATCATGTGAACACGTGAAATCCAGACGCCCCTCTTGCACAAAGCTGGCAAAGGGAGGTTCCTGTGTCACCGACACGGCCCCCGTGATCCCCTGGCCCAGCACAACTGTGGAGAGAGAAAGGTCACAGTCAGCAGAGAATGCTGGAAGGGTGCTCTGGAGCTGGCGGATTATCTGAAGGCCTTGGGGGAGGCCAGCAGATCAGTTTGGGAGGCAAGAGGGGTAGCTACGGTCCTCTCCAGGCTCCTTCGAGTCACTTACCGCCCCAGAGGACAATGAGGGAAAGGACGGAGTGGAGCCTGGGAGGTCCATAGTGGGGCTGAATGGAGGTGGGAGCCATGCCGGTCCGTTGCTGAAGGAGCAGCTGGAAGAAAGCCAGAAGCTTCTTAAAGGGCCTGCCAGGAGGATGCAGGTGTTGGTGGTGGGTGGAGGCGGAGACAGGATGTGGCACCCACAGTGAGGCAGTGCAGACACCATCTGAGTGGGCGAGCTCCCCATGTCGACTAGAGGATATTCTGTGCAGAGTTGAGAGCCCAGGGGACCGTTTCCCCCACCTGTTTTTCTCTCTTTCTTGTAGTTGGTTACTGGCATCTGCAGGAGCGGGTGATGTAGGGTGGCTGGCTGGGTGCACCTGCCTCCTGAGCTAGAAATAGTTTCAAGGAACATATTATTTTGTGCTGTGGGCATTTTTCTTTGTCCCCCAAATAAGCCCGCACGTTTTCTGCACTTCAACCATCATGTTGCAGAGCTAGTAGAGTTGCTATCTGGCACAGATTTCCCTGCCTGAAAACCTCCATCTTTCCATCATTTTTAACTGCCCCATCCAGTAGGAAAAGGTTCGGATACTGCTGAGCTGTGCCTCTGACACCCCCTAAGCTGCTACTCTCAGTGTGGGTGAAGAACAATACTTTCAATGGTCAGGATTCCCATCGACCTTCAACTCTCTCCATATCTAGCAAAACCAGAAAAAATATTCCAGATCTGTAAATGCATGCAAACATACTTGATTTCCATAATTTATACAGCACCTCAAACCCAATATTTTTGGAGCAAAATAGATGGTGAAGAAATTGATTTCTTTAATTGCACGGATTAAAGGTCCCCAACCCACAGGCAGAGTTTCACTCTGGATGGGGCACTAGATAAGTCGCATTCAGTGGGGTGGGGGAGGAAGGCTCAAGGTGCAGCTCAGCCTGGAAGTTCCCGAGCTGGCCCCACGACTCCCAGGGGCAATACTGGAATCAGCTCTGAGTGCTTAAGGAGTCTAGCGCAGCAGGAAGCCAGCTCCAGACTTTCGTCTGACTGAGGCGGCATTGTCTCTGCTCTGGGACCCTCCTCCCTAAAATAGCAGATGGCTGGTAGGCTGCGTATGTGCTGAACCACAACTCTCCTTAGGCCCAGCCATCCTGGGCATGTTGGCCAGGGATGATGGGAAGTGCAATCCAGCACATCTGCAGGGCACCAAGCTGCAGAAGGCTGGGGAGGGAGGGGCTCATTATGCACGACCGTCTTTTTGTCCAGCCACCATGGGAGCAATTTAAGAGCCCTCAAACCCTCCCGTGGCAGCTGTGGGTGTGCCGGGCCTTTCTCTCTCCTAGTCGTACTTTCCGCTGTCCAAAGTCTCCTGAGCTGCCCAAGGCTTTCCAATTATGGTGAGAGATGCCTCCTTTTCCACTGCGGAGGCAGTGATATTATGGAATTGCCCCTGGGATCGTGGGTGGCACGGATGGCAGGGAGCGCCCTGGGATCCTGGCCTGTCGCGGTCCTGCCATCGCTCCGCTTGGCATGGGTGCGGGATGCAGGATCGGGGGTGGCTGGTGTGTTCCTCCAGATCCATCTTCCCCGTATTTCTTCCTCTACATCCCAGCATCTGCACAACATGTCAAAGTTATAGCACGATCCTGCACATGCCTGCTCAGAGGTAAGTCCACTTTACTCCTCCACTCTCTTTCCTGGGAGTAAATCCCATTGAAGTCACTTTGGTTTACTCTATTTTTTTGTAATGTCTGTTGGTCCTTTGCTTCCTCCTTTTGACACCCTGGACAGCCAGTGGAGATCAGACGGGGGCCGTCCGTGATCCCAAAATGGGGGTCTCTCTTCTGGATGACCAAGTGCTGCGTGGTCTGCGTGCTGTTCTTCATATAGCTCAGGCAACACTTCACTCCTCCAGTTAATCTCAGAACCCAGTGTGGTTCTCCAGCAGATGCTTAGTTTGTTGTTCCGTGCGGTGCTGTCAGGACTGCACTCCGGGGCATGAAAGCAGGACCCACTAAGCACGATGCACCGGAGAGCCTCCCAGCGGAACAGAACTGGCTGCCACGTCTTGAAGTGAAGGGTTACGGGTTATCAACTGCACGTCCCGTGTCCCCCCCCCCCCCACACACACACCCTGGTAAGACTACAAAATCCAGAGTCTAAAGTTACCTGATTCGCAGTCCTGTTGTCTTGGTTGGGCCAGTGATTTTCCTCCTGTAGGATGCTAGTCGCACCAGGATGTCTCTCCTCAACCCCCAGACCAGCCCTGTGGGGTTCGCAAGGGGCAGCCCGGCCCTGTGCTCCTCTGTCCCGCGCTCTGCAGTAGCTGCGGCTCAGTACCTCAGTCCCCCTCCTGGACCCCAGTCCTCTGCTCCATTCAGAAGAAGAAGCATCTCTTCATGGGCCTGGGGGTGTGAGATGCTTGAATAAGCACAGTGCTTGTGTTCTGGAAAAGTCGTGGGGATTTTCAGTGATGAAGAGCAGGGAAAGGCTAATCAGCTTTCAAACTGGCCTTAAAGATGCTGCTGCCTCACCATGTACGGGACTCTGGGGACAGAAAGAGATCTAGTTGATGCAGGAGGGAGTCTCTGGGGATGCCAAGATGTATAGGAGTAGCATCAAAGAATACAGGGGCTTTACATAACCACCATCACCTCATAACTGCTATTTTCTGGCAAGCATAGGAAAATGAGCAGGAAATATATTCATGTGGTGTCTGCAACAAATGCTGCCGTGGAGCCTCCTTCCCACAAGGAATGCATTTCATTTTTCCTAGGGTGAACTGCTTTTATGGAAAGGGATTTCCTGGGGGTTCGAGTGGGCAAGTGGTGCCCGCAATGCAACATGGGACTGTGGAGCGCTGCTCTCCAGCACCTGCACCAGCCAGCCATGCCCTTTGCCAGGATACCCCATTCCAGCTCCCTCCCCCCGGTTTTCTGTTTGGCCCCAACTATGGAACACAGCAGGTCCTCGCTAGGACGAGCTCTTAGTGTGGTGGTGGGGCGGCATGTCCGCCCTTCATTTCTCCCTCAAGTTTTCAAAACTTTGTCTCCAGGCATTTGGGGTCCCCTCAGCCTGCTGTGATCCCCTCCTTGTGCAAGGGCAGTGCCATTTTTTAGTTACATTCAGAGCCATGCTCAGAGGATGTGTTCCCTTGTCTTGGGTGGCATCACAACCCCATGTGACAGCATATAAGCTGCCTAAATAAATAAATAAATAAAGGAATAAATAAATAAATAAACAACCGTCATTCTGAAACAATAAAGAAGTTGCATTTCAGATCAGAATAAAGGGCCGCGTTGCTGAGCAGAGTGAGCACAAGGAAAAGTGGATGGATGGCCATTTGCTCGGCTAGGTCTGCACTGCAGGTGATTCTCTGCCTACCAGGAAATGCAAAGGGGGTTTCATGTGTGCAAATCGCATGGGCAGAGATGCGGCAGGCAATACGACAGCCTCACAGCCCCCGCAAAGCGGCTTTGCCTGAAGAAATATGATGCCGGATGTTTCGGAGCAGGGTACTTTGTCACGCCTTTGAGCGGCCTTCCTGTGCAGCACCTATTTGTCTCCTGCTCCTCGTGGTTTTGTGGTCAGTGAACAACACCTCCCAGCGCGTATGTTTGCTATGCTGACGTCTCGGCCCTTTTTGCTCTGTGGTTTTGCTTGCTTTTAGAAGTCAGCGAGAAGAATATCTGATGCTCTGCCTAGTTACTGAGAAGGAAGTCCCCACTGCATGCAAGGGAGAAGCCAAAATCCAAATGGTCCCAAGGTGAAGAGAAGATGCCGCCTAAATCAAGGTCTAACATGCCAAGGTCAGTCGCCCAGCCTCCTGTCTTCCTTTCTGGATCCCTGCCAGCAGCTTCAAGACCATTACATTACGTGTAAAAGGAAGGATCCAAAAGGATCATTTTCTGTTGGTAGATTATTTCTGGATTTTTTCTGAAACATTTGAAATCGAGGGTGCTTCTGGACAGAAGGTGCCTCGTACTGTCTAGCTATTTCCTTTTGTTTTGTTTCTTTCCTGTTCCGAACAGATCTTTTCTGGTTAGGAAAAAAGGTGGAAGAAGGGTGAAGGGAACACAGGAGGGCCACTGACACAACATGTTAAATTCCATGGATGAAACCAGGCAGTTGCACAATCAAAGCATCACCAGGAAACACCCCATACCTTCTCTTTCTGATGATTTCTATTGCTGCTGCAGAGGAGAGAGCAATCCAGCTTCTCTTTTCCTGGACAAACAAACAGGAAGTCCTTCTGGATGAGACACAAATCCATCAGCTCTCTCCCCACATGACCGCTGGTCACTAAGAGAGAAGGTCGGGTCCCCACTCGGCTCGCGAATGCTTTTCTCCCCGATGGACACCCTCCCACCTGAATACCGAGCCGAGTGTGGGTGCATCACATGGTGTGGGAAGGCCCGACGGTGCCCTCCTGCTGGGGCTACACGACGGTCCCCTTGGGTGGGAGAACCACTGCAAGGCCAGTATGGGAGGAGGATACATGTAAGAACTAAGCAAGAGTTAGTCTTGGAACAGCAACTTGATACCGGCTCCAGGAGGATCTGAGGCCAGGTTCAGATCTCTTCTGAGCACCAGGCTCACCAGGTGCCCTTGGGCCAGTCCTTCTCACCCCCACGCTGACCCCCCCCCCCATTGTAAGGATAAAAGAGGCTGCCCTAAGCAACATTGCCCTAAGCAACTTGGATCAAGCCTAGGATAAAAATGCAACAGTGAACAAGGGATCAGCTTATATTTTTGCCTCCTCCCAGCCCTGCATTTGGTGCACTCCGGTTGTGTCAGCTTCCCCTCCCGTTTGCTTCCTTGCTGAATGTCCCCTTCCCAGCCCCCCAGATCTGCAGGGAGCTGCGGGAGCCTTACAGATGCTCTCAAAGCATTTTAGTGGTGAGTATATATTGTTGCTCCTTAGGCTAATCAATGCCCTGCCTGCCAGAGCGAGCAATCAAGATTTAAAGACATTCAAGTAGAGGGCCCAGCCATTAAGACATATGAGTCACTATGAAGTGCATATTGAAACTGGTGCTAAGTTGAGCTGCTGCAAATCCCTCTGCAGTAATGTTGAATGAGCAGATATTTTACCAGGGTGAATTATGTAGAACCAAGACAGGGCTTTATTGAATACATAACCGGAGTGCAGGAGCTTCCAGTCCAGAGTCTGAAATCAGGGCAAGTCACAAAAGCGGGAACTCGACGCAGCACAGAGCAGCTGTGGATTGTGCCAAGGGGAGGAAGGGGCATTAAGGCGGGAGGCTGCACCTCCCAAACAGGAGGAGGAAATGCTTGCGCAAAGACTGCGTAGGGGCCTGCTATGAGAGGAATGGAAATATTAAAGCAGACTTTTAGCTGGGGCAGGTGCAGTAGCATCCCGCCTATGGAGCTGTCAGGCACAGGATCAGGAAGGGGTCAGCAAGGACATCCAGGTGGGAGGGAGCATCTTGTTCAGGGCCAGCCCAAGACGTTTTAGGAGGGCATCTCCCACCCATTCCATGTATGGGGGACCACTGGACTGATGACTGGACTTCAGTACTCGCAATGGGACCGGGTCCTCGGCCACAGCTGAGGGCGGTGGCTTAGCTGTGGGGATGCAGGGCAAGCCACAAGGCACGTGTGGCTTGGTGCGCACACATCTGGCTGCCACCCTCCAGCCCCTGCTGCCCAGCAGCAGCCTCACAATGGTGCAGCCTTCAAGCCCACTGCCCTGAGAAAGTCACACCGGATCCTGCTCTTTTCTTATACCTTCGTGCTGGGCTGACTTTCTCCCACAGAGGGCCAGTTCACACATGCACACACAATCCCTGGTTTCTCTGCACTTGATGCCTGGCAGCAGAGTGTGTGAACTACGGGACTTTCCCCAAGGGGAGCAGAGCCGGTGTGGCAACGACCTGCTCATGTGTTCAGCCTCCACGGACTCCGCAGGATGACAGGCATGAGCGAACCAGCCCTGGGTCCGTGGCACTTGAGAGTGACATATGGGCCTCCCTCGGAGGTCTGGCCCATTGCCCGGGGGGCCCACACTTCCTCCTGACAGCAGTATCTTGGCCAGGCCAGGAGGCAGCGGGCCAACACTTTCACGCTCGCGAGAAGAGGGCATGCCTTATCCCTGCTCCTGCAAGGGGATCCCTGAGTCCATCACCCATTTCTCACGGGCCCTTCATGCACTAGAGTTCCTCCTGCATGGATGATAACAGTGGCCTCATGCAGCAGTGCCTGTCCCCTCAGCTTCATTTGATCCACTCGCTTCTGGACTGAGCAGCAAAGTGGAGACTGCCAAGGCAAGCTGTCTGCGGCTGCTGGCTGATTCAGGGCCACAGCCACGCGCAGGCCTGGTTGGGTACCTGCAGAGGGCCCAAAGCCCAGCAGCTTGCAGGAGCTCCCCCTCCTCTCCAGCTGTGCATCCTGTTCCTTCACTTGCCTCTTTCTTTGGCCCAGACAAAGAAGCTGCTGCGGAGAGAAGCAGGAGATGCCCTGCCCTATTTGTTTGCTGCCAAGCAAGCGCAGGGCGGCACTCGCGTGAAAGAGCAGGGGCGGCAAGAGCGGGTGGCGGCGATGGGGCCGAGAAGGAAGAGTCGCTGAGGGAGGGGGCCACTGAGGGTGTCTTGCCCAGGAGCCCTAAAACCAGGAAGCACCACTGTTTTGTGTTAAGAGAGGTGTGAACGCCTGCAGTCTTTGCTTGGCAAGGTTCATGGCACCCGGGAACACCAGCCTTATCATTAGGCACCAGGTCTTGGTTGTCCCAGGTGCCGCAGGATTGGAGCAGGGTGTTAGAAGAGGGAGAAGAAAGGTTCACGTGTCGGGCCAGGGAGCTTTTGAATATGGAATGAGGGGCACCCTCCTGGAGCAAGAATATTGGTAGCAAAATATTTTGGGCCAGCCCTGTGGGAGAAGGATGGATTAGGGGAAAGGCATAAGTGAGGGGCAGAACAGCAGCGGCTGATACTGGGAATTAAGACTTACAGGGAGACAGGGCCATGGGGATAGCAGATAAGTGGGCACTGTTCCTGGTGAAGGAGGCCCTCTAGTGGTGGCACAACACGGTGGGTGAGGAGGGACTGTCAGGCCAGGTTGCTCCAGGAACGGGGCATCATTTGTAGCAGTATTCAGCATCCCAGAACACTTACCAGCCGGTCTCTGGTCTGGTGCAGCAGGCAGGAAACTCGTCTGGCAACAGTGTGGTGGAAAGCCATATCCAGCAGGTGGCGCTGCAGAACTATGTCAGTCTATTCCGGAGTCAGATACAAGAGGTGCAAAGCCACGTCGATTTTTTTTTTTTTTTTTTTGGATGGGGGGGATCCTGGAGAAAGCAGTAAGATGAACCCCACTCTATGTAAAACAAAGCACGTTGCAGCCAACATCACTCCCATTCAACTGTTATTCATTTATTAACGTGTTGGAGGCTGTTACAAAATGGAATACATAGTTTAGTTAGCATCAGCAATGACAACATGGACAGAAATAAAGTGTTAGTAATTTAACATTTAAATGTAACATGTTGCACAAAAACAAACCACAGATCATCTCTTCCCGTATTTCTAGCATCCAGCCTTCGTCTAGGTGTATTCAGGCTCTCTGTCCAGGAATAGATAGATGGACGGACGGACAGACAGACAGACAGACGGATAGACATGGCTTTTAGAGAAGATGAGATACTGCCAAGTCTGCATTATTTCCCCCAAAGATACAGCTACCAACGAAGGAAGTCTTACTACTGTCAGCCACAAAGAGTTGTTTACTTCAGCAAACTGAAACCTCACATACTACTGAAACATTAAATTTCTTGTACACACAGGATTTTGGTTTGGGTTTAAAATAATGTAGGGCAGGGCATGAAAAAACCACCTCTTTCACAAAATAACTTGCCCCAGCTGTTTCCGTTCTACATCTGGTAAGACACGAGGTAAGGGAAAGATTATGTTGTTCAACACTATGGGGTGCTTCTACTTAGTCGAATTCTTGAGTGCACCAGCCCCACAGGCTGACCTGCTCCCACAAGCTGCCTCCTGGTGGCTTCTAAGGGAACAGGTCATCCAGAATTGGGACTCCAAGAGTTCCTACTGGGGAAAGGGGGAACACTACCAACTTACAACAGAAGTCCTGTTCCTGAAACAGCATCCGGACAAGCAGAAATGAAGCAGGTGAGTGTCAGGCTTAGCAAGCAACCTGTCTTCCTGCCAGACTGTTCTGCAAAGCTCAGGAGTGAGCCCCAGTTTTAAAAAAAAACTTGGCAACCTAAGTGATCAAGGCCTAGTGAAAGGATGGATTTCCTTCTGCTCTTGCAATGTACATTTCTAAGTGGTGATTCTAATCCCTTTGGGCTACAAACCTGAGCACAGTTTACCAGGGAGTAAATCTCATTAAGCACAGGAAGGCTCCCTCCTGAGTAGACACCTGTAAGATTGTGCAGTGACTGTACAACAGGGTGGAGGTGCATCTGATTCTACTGGTAAGTCTTTAGGTGATTTGCAATAGATTGGCAAGGATTTCTGCCACACCACTGTTTGACAACAGCAGCAACAAAACAACTCCCCTCTCCAATCCAAAAGTATAAATTTAGCAAAGAAGGATGGGAAGGAACCCGGGAGTGGATTTGTGTGTGCAAGAAGGATTGCGAGTAAGAACCCTGTATTTCTAGTGGTCAAAAACCAAGTCCTGGGCTCAGAATTCTAGAATTCCAAGAGTATCTTTCTTGCAGTGCTCTACTTGGTATTTCTTTGGGCTCTTATACAAAAGAAAGAAAGGGGGAAGAAAAAGATCCCACAAGCCTTAAATCTGTGCACTCATGCTGGAGAGCTCAATATTTGGGGATTAATAAATCTGGAATAAAAGGGTGCAACGTTGAAGGTATGCCCATCTTTACACTGCATACAAAATGTCATTTCCTTAGTACTTAGCATTCCTAAATCCAAATAAGATTGGACTTAGTCCAATAAGATTGTTCTGTAATTACAATTCTAGAATGCCAGCTTCACCAAGAAGAAAGGATTGAAAAAGCAGCGGAAATCCCAATCCAAGTTGGGGGAGACCTCCGAGGATTAAGGGAATAATGCTTAGGCCCACAGCTAGGATACTTGTCTGGGTTCAGCAAGCACAACCACCCATGCTTGGGTTGTTACTGAACCATGGGCTGTTGTAGGAACACCACCATTCTAACAAACCATAGCTTGTTAACCAGAAACAACCCACAAGAATGATAGTTTCTTTCTGGTTTGTGAATTTCGGGTTCTTTGTGTTTAACTCACTATGGTGACTTGATGCAGCTGGGTTCACCCAATGCAAGCATCTATGGTTCAGGGATAACCCAAATTCGATTTGTATTTGAATTGGTTGTGTTGTGTGCACCCAGCCTACAAGTCAGGCATGCAAGTGATTACAGGGTGCGTGAGAGTGTCATTCCAGGAGTTCTAGACTTCCTGAAGCATCTTCCTTCACCAGTATGGATCCTGCCCCCATTCTTTGCAAGTGAAAGAAGCAAACGTCTTTCTTCCTTTCTCTTGCCTGCACAAAGAAACAAGGGTTGCAGCCACCTTTGTGGTTCCTCATGTGCTTAATTCAGTTTAGAATAATGTATGCAAGTAGATGTTATCAAAGCCTTCTCTCTCCCTCCAAAAACAAAAGAACAACAACAAACAACAGCAAAGGAAGAGGTCATACTAGAGGAAACACAACTGCCCCTTTCTGCCCATGCACACAACAGGAGGGAAAATGAAAGCTACCTTATTTTCCAACCCAGTGTCCTTCAGAAGGGTTGGACTACAAGTTCTATCATCTCAGGACACCATGGCTGGGGAGAATGGGAGCTGTAGTCTCACACCTCTGGAGGGCACAGGATTAGGAAAGGTATACACTGGTTGGATTTGCTCTCCATGGATCAACTCCAGCCCCACTGAAAGATGCCAGACCTGGAAGCCCCTGCATGCAAGGCTGAGCACTCCACTGATCATCATCTCACTATGGGGAAAGAACCAGGTGGGAGCAAGTCTAATTCCCATTTGAAGGCAGCAAACAAACTTCTGCTCTTGGAATTCACAAACTTCTGGTCTTGGAATGTCCTCTGTGGCGAAAGTCAGCTCAGTCCTACTTCATGCAAACTAAGCCCAGTGAGATCACTGGGAGAAAGAAGGGAGGAAAGGGGGGGAGGCGGGCCCCATGCCTATTATTTATCTTAGCTACGCATTCATGCACGCATTCATTTCATTCCTAAATCAAGAGCCCACGCTCCAGCACAAGGGAGCCCTCAAAGCAGGTTCATGCCAGGTAGAAGTCCAACAGGCCTGGCTTTTCCCCATGACGGTCCCTCCCGCCTCACTTGTTGAACTGCCGACTGCCGCGCAGCTGTTCGGGGCGCCGGAGCCCTCCAGGGCCGCGGCGGGGCGGGGCGGGGCTGGCACGGCGGGCGGGAGGCGGCGGGCGAGGACCCCCGGCGGTCATCCATCGCTCTCCTCCAGCCCCATCGCCGAATATGGTTCAAGGGAGAACAAGGGGCGCGGGGGAAGGCGGCAGCGATGAGCAAACGGCGGGGGGAGTTGGGAACGGGAAAACAACGTGTTTTTTGCTGCTTAACAGGGAACAGATGGCGCGAAAGGGCTGCATCTCCTGCGGGGGACGGGATTAGGGAGGGGGAGGGGAGGGGAGGGGCCCGGCAGCGGAGACAGCACCGCGCAGGATTAAACCCCTCGCTTGCCGGGGGGGGGGGGAGGCGGGCAGAAGCGCTCCCCTTAGGCCACGCCCTCTGTCCTCTCCATTCATTGAAGTCTCCGGCAAGGAGACGGGCGGGGAGCAGGAGCTGGTTGGGAGCGTGGGTTTATTTATCGGCTCGTTTTCTGCACCGCACTGCCGAAGGATGAGGCCCCAGCCTTGCCATCAGGAGAGCCACTTCTGGGGTGCCCACCAGCTCCAAGGAAGAAGGCCTGGGAGAAGGCTTCTCCTGGGCTCGTGCAGAGTGCATTCTGATCTGCACCAGGAAGCAACCACGGAACAAAAGCAATAGCAACGTACTGATGTCTGCCAGGAGCTCCCCCCTGAGCTGATCAGCACGTGCCTGTTTTGGCTTACCCAGCATGCCCCTCCCTGAGCAGGAGACACTTGCTGCAGCAGTGGCCAGGCGCTGTGCCAGCAGCCTGGGGGATCTCGCAGCCACCATAATGCCACTGCTGAGGGTGCCTCCAGGCCCAGGGCTCCTTGCGCTATCCATGAAAAGGCACTGGGCTCCCAGGCAAGGCTTGTACTGTGCTGTTGCCCTCCCTGATTCATGGCATTTTATGGCGGGTCAGACGCTGTAACCTTTCCGTCTTTTTCTCCTGCTTCCATCTTTTTTCCTACTGCAGAAAATCCGTTAAGGAAGAACGGATGGAAATAGCCACACAGTGCCTTCTAATTGGTAATGTTAGAAGCCCCTATCTGGGAGCCGCTGTTATGCAGCTATCCTGCCTTCTTTCCTTTTGAATTTTTTTCTGGGAAGGGGAAAAGAAAGATGGGATGAAGTGCTGGGAAAACGGGGGTAGGGAGTTACAAGTGGAAGATGTCATTCAATGGCTCCTGCTAAATTCCATGAATGGATCAGGGCAAGTGTAAGGCAAAATCTTCATCTGGAAGCACCAGAAGATATTTTGCTTCCTTGGTGCAGCACATCCAGCTCACTGGGGTCATCCAGTGCTCATTTGAGTCTAACCCTAATCCTAGGAGCAGAAGCTGCATTTATAGAAGTCCACTCAAGCCACACTAGCACCAAACCTGAAAATAGGCCAGTTGATGGGTGTTTATGCAGTTTATTTATTATCCTTGTGTCCCTCCAGGAAACTCAGATCTCACAGAACATTGTTCTTCTCCTTTAACTTTTTGATCTCCACAACGAACCTATAAGGTAGCCTTGGTTAATTGATAGCCATGTGTACAAGGCCATGCAGTCTTCACCATCTGGGCAGCTCCAGGGCTCCATCTGGTGGCCAGAACTGGAATGGCCAAAGTAGTAACGGCAAGATTGGGCTTAGGCCCTGCTAGAGCTCTCAGCTTCTGAATGAGTGCAAGCTGTGAGACTTGGGGATCATGCTATGTAAGAGCAAGCGGCTCCCTCCAGTGGATGCTTTGGTGCTGTAGTCTTGCCTGTCAACCATAGCTGGTTTTAACTCCTGGGTGTTGCTTGGCTTTACGCCACACCTTCTGCCGCTCTTGGATTCTGCCTGGTTTATCCTTCCTCAAGTACCTGCTCCTTGCCCTGTCCTGCTCATAAGTGTACTGCCTGCTCTGTTTTGTCTTTCCTCTTTTAGATGGTTGCCTTGGCCAAGGTCAAGTCCTCGTCTTGTTCTGACGCACATTCCCAGTTCCTGACGTTGGCCTGTTTCCTGGCCGCCGCTCTGCCTGTGACCCAGCTACCAGACTCCTGGCAGTGTTTGGACTCTGTCCTGCCTGGGCCTTGCTGCCTCTCTCATGCCACTTGCTGTCCACATCCTGGACCCTGGCAGCAGTGAGCTCCGAGGCTCAATGGCGCCGTTTTATTTTATTTATTTATTTTTCGATTTATATCCTGCTTTTTTCCTACAAAGGGCTCAAGGCAGTTTACATCATTCTCCTCCTCCATCTTATCCCCACAACAAGAGCCCTGTGAGGTAGGTTGGGCTGAGAGTCTGTGACTGGCCCAAAGTCACCCAGGTGGCTCCATGGCCGAGCGGGGACTCGAACCCGGGTCATCTGAGTCCCAGTCCCATGCTCTTAACCACTACGCCACCCTGGCTCTCCCCTTTTCATCAGACATGTTATTTATCTCAGGATCATAGGGCACCTTTTGGTTCCATTGCCACCCAACTGCAACACTTCACATATTCTTCACAAGAATGAGAGTGCAATCCTAATGCACACTTTTCTTGGGGCAAGAAAGTTCCATTGAACCTTGGAGTAAATCCCATGTAGACATGCATAGGATTGCATTAGAAATGACAATAATGCCATTTTGTGGGAGAAAGCGGAAAGGTGCCCTAATGGAGACCATTGGGACAGGGGCTGAATTTACCCCGGTGACCTTGATCTCTGGGGTGTGGGGTATTTACTGGTCTTAATTCAATTGTATCCTTTGCCAGTCATGTCATGGTGTGAGTGGATGATGGGAACAGGCTTTTAGATTGCTTTGTGCAGGAAAATGGGAAAACCCTAACAAATTATCAAATGAATACATCAAATGGATGAATAGCTTGAGAAGGCTGATGCTTGAGATGAGAGGTCTTGAAGGATACTTTCCTTTCAAATCTCATTTCTAAATCTGAACGAAATTTTAGCAAAACACTTCCTTTTGAAACAACAGGAAAATGTTTTAATATATCGCACGTACTAGAGACAAAAGTAGTGGTGCAGTGTGAAATATGTTCTCGAAACAATTGATCAGAAATGAGGAGGAGCCATTAAAATTTCAAAATAAATTGGGTTTGGGGGAAAAATACAAAGGAAAAAAGGGTGGTGGCTGACAGACAAGTGTTTAGGTTTCAAATATGGCAACAAAATGTCACTTACATTTTCAAAAGTGTCTTATGAGAAAGCAAATGATATCTGAACAGGGTTGTTGCCTAGTGACAGAATACAAAAAACACACAATTATTCTGGAAATCTGGGTGCACTGACTTTGTTGAATGAGACCAAGTGAAATCATGCATCTTTTCCCTGTACCTCTGTTTTTGTAGCTGTATGACTGAGATAAAAGGTATAATACCAAATTATTAAAATGATTGACACTGTTGTCATTGAATTCAAGGAAATGAGGGTTATACCCCTTCATTTATTTACTGTAAGTTGTTCTGTGCCTAAAGTGAATAAATGAGAAAACACACAACTTTATTGCTTCAATGCTTTAAAGGATGACATTTCAGCCTATAGCACAGTTCTATCTTTAGGGATAACCATTTATAGCAGGGATAATAGGAAAGAATTGTGAATATGTTATCAGTGTCGATGCCACTTGGTTTATCAAAGCAAGATCACAATTTAAGAAATAATGGCCTACCAAAGCAACGGGAGTACCTCATGGGATTTCCAGACTAACTTCTCCGTACACTTTCTTCTCTGTAAAGATTTCTGCAGCACAATCCTCTACATGTCTACTCAGGTAAGCGGGTTTAGCACTGCATCTTTGCAGGCGGTGTCTTGTCTATCCTTACAACAGCCCTGTGAGGAAGGCTGCTATTTGTATTCTGCAGATGCCAAACCAGGGGTGTGAGAAGGTGACTTGTCCCAGGTCAACAAAGGAACCCGGGTCTCAAAAAGCCTCTCAATCCACACCTCCCAGAGCGGGAGAGGCTACTGGTCCACACAACTGGATCTTCAACAACTCTGTATTATATCAAATATTGTATTCGATGGCAGGAAAGAGTTAATCTTCTGCGCTAGAGCAGTCGGGAGTGGGAGGGAAGGAGCCGGTTGCCACTTACTCATGGCTGCAAATTCCAGGAACGTGTTTCACGTTCAGGGGATCACAAATAGAAAGGGGAAAATGTGTTAATTAAGATAGAATACAGATGAAGGGGGAGGGAGAGAGGAAAAAGAATAGGGGGAGAGAGGAAAGGTGAAGCAGAAGAAGTGCGGCGCAGTGTGGGCAAAGATCCACGGTCTGAGGATTGTGTGCAGCCTTGCCAGGGAAAGGCTTATGCGTGCAGCTGCGGTGAGAGCCGGCCCAAGCACGCCGGATCCTAAGGCTTACGATCCAAAGAGCCGTTTTTGTTTAGGGTAGAATGCATTGCAAATGCTGATTGCTGATGATTTGCGGGAACTGCACTGTCCTGTCTGCTATCTGAAGTGCCAGCTTCACCCTGCCTCTTGGTCCGGCCAGCCCTTCCGTGCAGCACAGAACGATCTCATGGCGGAAGAGGAACTAGCCGGTGCGAAGGCTTCTCTCTCACTCTCCCTTGCCCAAACCAGAGGGCTCTAGACTGTGTGAACATTTCTGATCATGCCCCGACCTGAGGGGCTGGCATGACTGAAGCGCATGACCTCTGATTTACACAGCCACCTCTTTTAACAGTTAAGTGGCAGCCACCCCAAAATGTTTCTAACAAAGGATGAGCAACCCCAAGTAGGGTGAAAGAGTCGCGGCTGTTTGCATCACAACTCTGGTTCTTTCTCCCAGCATCGCTGCCTTGAGGTAACACTGCAGCAAAACTCTGACAACCACTCAACAAGTTAATCCCACAGATTCACACCACACCACAACAGCCCCCTTGGGAGGACACATCTTCTAGACTTGGTCCCAATTAATGAGTTTCGCTTTTGCCAGGAAAAATGAAATAATTATCATTGTCTCTGTTTCCCACCCCATCGCTGGCTCTCTTCAGGAGTTCCCAGCTAGTTGGCCTTTTCTCTTCTCCCTCCCTCCTCCTCTGCCTCACCACAGGTCAAGGGCTGAAGGACACTGGGAAAGTGACTCAAAAAAGAGTGTATTGAGCTGGTTAGAAATGACCCATAAGCTGTTGCTGGTTGAAGCATCTAGGCTTGTACCATGAGAAGTTTCTTTCCAAGGCACGCCCTTCTTTTGTTCTTCAGACCAGACAGGAGATGGGGCAGACTTCAGGTCCGTGGGCTCATCTTTGCTTTTTTATGAGAACCGCTAGCCACTTTGACCTTAAATTGAACCAACAAATTGTACCCTGGTGCAAAAGACACAACCTTTAGCATTACCGTGTTGGGAGCTCAGGAGTTTGTGTGCCAGAACTGAATGGGGCTCCCCCTTTCTTGCACAACATGCTGCTGGTCACCCCAAGCTTTCTTTAGCTTCAGCTGCAGTTGGGGTTGAGGGTGGAGGCAGTTGGGGAGAGTCATTTTGTTGCTGCTGCTCTTAAAGAACGGGGAGCCAGGAATCCATCACTCATCCAGAGAGACTCCTGGTCCACCCTCTGCTCACCTGAGGTCAGCTCCTGCCTCTGGCTAGCCCTTCCCTGACCACCTGCCCGCACCCTGCCTACCCGTCGGTGCTCTGCATTTCCTGGCACAGGCCTGAGACGAGAGGTGCAGGGGTGAGGACGCAGAGAGGACGTGAGCAGGACGCTGGCTGAGCAAATCTGGGCAGAATGATAAAAGAGGGACGTCTCTGCAGGCTGGGGCGAGTGGGGGAAAGCTGAGTCAGAAGGTCGCAGAGTGGTAGGAAGAACAGGGAGAGGGGAGGTTGTTGCAGGGAAAGCGTGCAAAGGTTAAGAACGTCTCTTAGCTCAGGTTCTCCAGATTGTGGGTTTGTGAATGACTTAATGCCTGAGCATGTTTTTAACTACTCAGGTTAAAAGGGGGGAAAGTATGTGGGTGGCTCCTTCCTCATTCAATTCATGTTGATGTGAATGCTCTCAGACACAATTCTGTGCTAATCTGGAGGTTTTGGTCCAGATTAATTAACCTGGAGTGGTTTCATCACAATCAGTAACAAGGATTAAGCTCCCTACTGTTTCAGTGCTCTGTATGAGGAGGGGAGGAGAGAGAACAATTCCAATCTCAGTGCCATAGCAAAGGGAAGCACAGATTTATTTGGAAGGACATTGGTCAGGAGTGCAAAATTCTAGATGCAAAGGGTAGAAAGGAAGAGCTGAAGAGGTAAAAGGGAAGAACAGGCCGCCCTGCAAAGACGAGGGAAATTCGTGTATTTTGAGAGTCGTGTGGTGGGCAGAGGCAGACAGGGCAGGCAGGGAGGCTGGGAAAAGCCCCCTGCCTTCTCTCCTTCCCTCCTTATTAGGGCTGGTCCAAGGGATTTTGCTTGCTGGAGCAGCAGGCTGACCCCAAATCCCCAAGGCTAGTCACAATATGATGGCACCCGAGACAGAAAATCTCACAAGGGCCTCTCACACCTCCTGGTCCTACAAGCACAACAACCAGAAACTGCAGAAGTGCTGAGCTGCAGGGGAGAACATCTGGGGCTTTGGAGAAAAGGTGACTGGGGAAGACAGGATGGACGTGTACAGAGACATGCACAGTGTGGAGAGAGCAGCGAGGGAGACGCCTTTGTCCCTCAGGATACTAGAACCCAAGGGGGTTATCCCTGCAACTGACTGGTGGGGGATTTTGGATGGATGGATGAAAGGTATTTCTTCACACATACTCGAACGAAGGCATTTTCCACCACAAGATGTAATAATGGCCACAAGTTGGGCTGGCCTCCAAAGGGGGTGGTATGAATTCACGGAGGAGAAGGCTACCCATGGCTCCATGCCACCTCCAGTATCGGCGTCAGGATGCCAGTTGCTGGGGAACGGCAAGAGGGTGCTGTCGCACTTGTGTCCCGCTTGCGGGCTGCCTGTGTGCAGCTGGTTGGCCACTGAGTGAATGCCGGGCTGGGTAATCCTTGCTCTGATCCAGCCTGGCTCTTTTAATGCTGCCAACCATGTGCTGCCCTTGCAGGGCACCCAAACCAGCTGCCTGCGGCAGCTGCCTCACTCTGCCTCATGGCAGGGCTGCCATGCTCCTGCTAACTGGAGAACTCCTTGGGATGGGGGTCACTTGGGGCCACGGGGGAGGGAGTTGAGGGGGAGAGAGAGGGAAAGGGTGGGAAGCCGGCATGGTCTCAGGTTTCAGCATGTCTGGCAGGACAGGAGCTATTAAACATTCATGGAGGTAATTGGAGTGCCCCCCATACCTGCCACTCCAGCACCCCTCTTCCCCCGCGCAGTTCCTCCGGTCTGCAGGCTGCCGGCTGAGCTGCTATCATGTTACCCGCTTCTGCAGCGAAGAATGGGCACTGCCAGTCACAGCTCAGCGACAGAAAGCGCCTGGCCGTCAGTGCCCCACCAGCGCCCAGCCAGAGCTCGCTCAGTGCCCAGCTAGGGTTGCAGTATCGAACTTCATTCCATGGCATTGTGGTGGTTTTGGGGAAAGTGACGCGGACGCCGACGCGCCTCGCCGTGCCTTTGTTTGGTCGTGCATGCACAGGAAAGGAGGGCAGATCCGCTCGACACTGGTCCCACGCCTGTTTGCGCTGCCGGAGCTCCCCGCCACTTCACCCACTTCTGACTGGGTGAAGGTGCCAAGGAAGCTGCTCAGCATGGAGAGGCTCGTCTCACAGGGGGACGGTTCCCCAGGCCCTCTGCCAGGGTGAATGGCTACTGAGGGAGCGACGCTGGGCCTGCTCAGACTTCTCCTGCCTGGGCAGCTCCCAGTGGGCTCCAGGCGGCCGTGCACAGAAAACACGCCCAGGACTGCGCCCTCAGCCATTTGTCCATGGCGTGCATGTGCCCCCGGAGCTGGAAAGGACAAGTGCCGACACTGCTGAGAAGCTGTTCCGGCTCAGGGACAGAGCTCCTGCTTCGCATGCAAAGGGTGCCAGGTTCAATCCCCGGCATCTCCGCATGGGGTTGGAAAAACTCCTCCCCGAAGCCCTGGAGAGCTGCTGCCAGTCAGTGCCAATACTGCCTGGCTAGGCAGACCTGTGGTCTGTCTTGGGCTGAGGCTGCTTCCTACAGTCCTCTCCCAAAGCCTTGCCTGAAGGCCGTCTACCAGTCCTGGTCTTGCACGGTTCTTGATGTGGAGCCTACCTGAGTGCAGCAGGTTCTGCAGTGCCAGAGGGGCAACTAGGCTGCAAGTGGAGGTGTGTGTGTGTGGGGGGGCAGCACGTGTCACCTGCACTCTTTGCCCTCCACCTCTCGGACGGGGCACCGGAGTCCCCACGCACCAGCATTTGCTGAGAGTGGGCAAGCCCCTAGCATGGCTCATGGCAGTATTGAGACTGATTATGGAGCATTGTGTTGTGCCTGGAGAGCCAAAAGGGCCACCCTCGTGCATTAAGGCAAAATTGCCTCTATCGGCTTGCATAACCTGCAATCTGCAAAGCCAGACTCCTTCCTTGGGGTGCTGCACACCAGATGCTAAACGCTCTCGCCTGTGCAGCCCCGGCAAGGCAGCAAAACCAGGAGGCTTCCAAAACCCAGGCTGTGTGTGACTTGGTGAGGACCTGGTGTTTCTCTTCCCAATGCAGCAGTGAATGGTGCCTGCTGCCTCCCCTTTCTATTTTATTATTTTTAATTAGATTTCTCACACACCTCATAGGCAAAGTCTCTCTCAGCATTGTACAGATGAATGTGCAATAAACTATAATAAAATACACAAACAATTAAAAACTAGCACAGATGAAAAGTCCAATAGACACATACCAGCATAATATCATAAAATACATGATAGATTCTAAACGCTAAAACAGTGAGAAACAAGCAAGCTGGGGGACTGAAATGCAGAACTTTGCAGATCTTAAAAATGGTTCTCTTTTAGATCATCTGAGGAAAGCGATTATGTGCTCCCTCTAGATTCCTTCCTCTTGACAACCCAGTCCCCTTATTACCTGATTGCTCAGCAGCACATCCATAGGATGAGCTCTTTACTTAGACTGTTTCCACAGTAGGGCCTTTTATGACAATTGAGAGACTGTTCTTTTTGCAACCAACAGGAAACAATTAAAACTGTGTTTCCACTCAGCACTTAAAGTAACTCTGTATACTACTTTAAATAGTATATTTAACAATTGCACAGTTCTCATTCATATGAGCTGCATCATTTCAAATCAGAAGCATATCCTGTAATGTTCTAGAAAGTGCAGCTTTCAATCAGCAAAGGTCTCTTCTGCAATGATCTAAAGCAGCTCCAGTTTCTCCCCATCGCAGATGTCACTGAAAAGTACCTTTTAAATGAGTCATCTCCTGTCCTCACCACATTACCAAAATTGGCCCTTTAATCATCCCCTTTCCTCTTTGCAGTCAGAACAATCCCTCCATTTGCCCATTCATCTTCCCTCAAGCCCAAAATCAGCACAATTGGGTTGTAGTGAAAAAATTCAATACAAATAAACATTTTTCAAATTCAGGTACTTGCACTTGACTGCAAAAATTTCAAAAACGCTTTTAAAAAGTCAGTGGTGGGGAAGGAACTACATACCAGGTCATGGTAATGGTACCACGACCAAGGAATGTGGGGCAAGCGTTGTAGAAAACACTGGGCAGCATCCAATGCTGCCAGGGCAGTTGTGGGACCTACCATTAGTGCAAAGGGACCCTAGCAGCTGTGGAAGTGGAACTGCTGATTTCTGGAGCAGCACGAGTCAGTGGCGCTTGCAGAAGGAGCTTTGCAGCCTCATGCTCTGGAAAGGAGCATTTGTGCTCCTTTCCGAGATTCCTTTAGGAAGTGCCAGCCAGCTCCACAAAAGGGCAGCAGAACCAGCAGTGGAGAAGCAGCGGCAGCAGCAACATTGGAAACTGCCCTGTTGTCAGGAGAGTCAGAAAACGGCCTCAGATCAGGTATGAAAAAGGACCATTGGAAAGCACTGGAATGCAATAGTCCGATAGCAACAGTGAATGGATCCTCTGTCGTGAAAGTGTGAGCACAATGGTGGCCAACCAGGGCAAATGGCTTAGGGGAGAAGATGTCGCCATCACATGGACAGGTGTGTCTGTGAATGCAACCCTATGCAAGTTGAGGCAGAAAAGGTCAAGGTCTTGATTGTGTCTTGAGTGTGTATCTTTGTGTGCCTAAAAGCACAGTCTTGCACACGAAGATTTCATATGCGTGCAACGGTGGTGCCTTCAGAAGGTCCCTGTGACTGTTCTGTTCTGTCTGACTGTGCTGCATGAGTGTGTGTGTGTGTGGTTTTTGTGTGTGTCTCCTCTGCACCAGCGAAGGTGCATGGAGCCATGCAAAGTGTGCAAGAGAAAGCAAGAGCAGGGGTACAGGCATGTGTGAAAAGTTCTCCTGGATCTCAGGGACGTGCCTGGTGCTGCCTGGGCTCTTGCTGACTGGCTGGAAATTGGGTCACAGCAGTGCCGTGTGATGTCACCCTTCTTAGAATTAAGGGGGGGGGGTCCTCGAGAGGAGGAACGGAGTCACGGTTAAAACAGTAAGAGCAAAATCACTTAAAACTGCCGGTCGTCTGTGGAGTGCACCCGCCGCCGCCGGCCTGGGGAGGAAGCCTTCACACAGCAAGTGTAGCAGCGAGGGGAGCCGAGAAACCCTTTGTCTGCCCTGCTGCGACTCAGAAGGCGGCTCCTTTGGGGCTGACAGACATCTCCGTGCAGCTGGATTGGCAGCTTGGGCACGGCAGTAGAAATCATCGCAGCCGCTTTCACACCTGTACGGCACTGCTTCTCAAAACCTCTGCTCAGGCATGGGCTTTGAGACCTGACAAAACAGTGTAAATCAAAGCCAGTTACCAAAGCTGGGCCCATCTGTTCTGTACTGGAAATACTGGAAGCTGTTGGGTATACTCCCCGACACACTCAGCAGAAAAAAAGAAAATAAATAAATATGTGAATAAATATGTGAGTAAAGAAGCATGAATGTATCATCTTTATGCCCTCCCAAATTAAGATGCTTGGAATTTGTACAACATTAATAAAAACAGCTTTAAAAAAGGAGTAATGGCTCTCATTCAGGATCCTCTTGAGAAGACTTTTATATAGTGTTTAGTGTTCTAAACAATAATGGATATTGTTATTCCATAGGAAGGCAAAAAATGAAGGATGATTATGGGTGGTATCCTGTGGACACATACCTGGCAATAAGCCAGCTGAACACAATTTGCTGCATTCAGATCCCAGCTTTCCCCAAGGAACCCAAGGCAAGCTGCCTGATATTCTTCTCCTCCATTTTTATCCTCATAACAACCTTGCAAGGTGGACTTACACCCAAGGAAACATGCATAAGACTGCACGGCCTGTATAGGAAGTGGGGGCAAGAATGTCAAATGGAAAACAGAAATTAGACGTTCTTTGTGAAAGGTAAATATCAACCCCCTTCATTTTACCAGGCATTTCCAGTGAAGCAGAGATATTGTCAGGGAACGTATCTTGGCCAGCTCAAAGTGCAGGCCCGAAGTTTTCTATATGCCTACATTCCAGAGATGCGGCTGTGCTTTTCCTGAATGGCGGCAGAGGCTCTGATTTGGGGGGGCAGAGGTGCTGTCAAGGTCATAATAGCATCATTTGGAATGCAGATTTGCCTAGCTCTGAATGCCAAGTTGGAGATCAAGAAGCAGTTCTCCAGATCAGGATGTAAAATGAGATTCTGCACATGTGCAGTCCTAGTTTAGGCTGAATAGACTGCTTTATAAATACCTGCACATACTTTCCCCTCCCCCCAGTGTTATTCCTATCCTTACCCTCAATGAAAGTTTTGCTAAACTCCCTGCTCGCCGAGCAACTGCATCAGTGACAAAGCCAGATGCTTTGCTGCCTTGAGTATCAGTGCCAATAAACTCTTTTTGTTGCTGTGGCAGAATGGCCCAGCCAAACACGGTGCAAAGAATGAGAAATTCCCTGTAGCCCTGCCCCACGGAGACACCAAGAAGTTGCCTTGATCCTTCTGTACCTGCATATTAGATATACGCAAGCTTGCCTCACCCTCTGGGGCGACTCCCAAACTGAGTCGCTCCAACGTGTATTACAACAGGGATACTTACCAACAATATTTTGTTGTTCAGAAAACCTACTTTTCCTCAGCTATTGTGAAGATTCTGGCCTAGCTCAGAGGGAGCAGGGAAGCCTTGGGGCAGGGGGACAAAGGATATTAATATTCCTCTAACCAAAAAGCCCTGGGGCTTTGATCCTGTGAGTCCTGGCTCCACAGCACCACTTTAAAAAAGCCTGGGTATGTTTCTTCTGGGTAGGAAGGGTGCTTCAGTACCAAGCGACTCTCTCTGGTGGGAGAGTGCAGTTCCCAATAAGATGCCGATATGATAAGGCAGCCGAGCCTGGCAGCACGGGCCAATATTATTTAGGAACCGGGAGAAAGCATTCTGAAGCAGACGGACTTCTACCTCACCTCCCAAAGCAAAAGCTGAGCCAACCTTCGGAGAGTTTTTCCATGACTAACTTGGTAGCCCTCCTCTTACTTTGAATTAAGTATCCAGTGAGGTGCCGCTGGGTGGCGTGGGTGGAATGAAGCCGCGTGTGCCCTCCTTCAGTGGGGAGAGGATGGGTTTAAGAATGTGCGGCTGTGGGCATACTCTCAGTCTCTGAAACCATCCGCTCTTCAAAATAGAGGTCAATGGGAAATTAATTTGGCCTTCTATGAGCAAGTACATATGAATTGCTTGGGGTTGTGAAAAAGGACCCAGTTCTGGGTGGTGTGAGTATGACATTGTTCTTCTTGATTGCATTGCTAGCTGTTAAGTTAACAGCATATCCGATCCCAGAATCAGCAGCCTTTGAATGAAAAAGCTGGGATGGCCAGCTGCCCATGGTCTGGGAAGTCCAGTCTCTTCTATTCCAGAGGCCTTATAAGAAATGCATGCCACTACCGGACACCAATTTCAGGCTGCCCCTGCTCCCTGCTTCCAGCAATGCATGGCATACCCTGCACAAGCAGAGGCAGAGTGAGCAGAACACCATTGCTATATTCCCATTTTCCATGTGTGCCTCTCGGTGTTGGTGAAGAGGCAGGTTCTGCATCATTCCCTGGTTAGATGAGCTCCCCGCACCCAGAAACTGGTATTAGCCATGGAGAGGGGGAAAGACAGAGAGGTAGCTAGTGTTCTTTTCTCAGGTGAGTAGTTGAAATGAGGGAAGCATGCAGAAGAAAATGTAGTTAACGCCACTGCCCTTAGCACAGCATCTCTGATCTAGG
Organism: Varanus komodoensis; assembly: GCF_004798865.1. Classification (NCBI taxonomy): domain Eukaryota; kingdom Metazoa; phylum Chordata; class Lepidosauria; order Squamata; family Varanidae; genus Varanus; species Varanus komodoensis. The sequence goes on from NW_025335318.1 coordinate 913,576, forward strand.
TTGCCCCCCTCCGCCACTGCCGCCCCAGTTGTTCTCAGGCAGAAAAGCTGAGTGCAGCCAATCCAGCTGTGGGTATCTCACTCTCTGTCTTGTTCAGTTCTTAAGGCTGTATGCCCATAGCCACTTTCCTGGGAATATACCCTGCTGAACTCACTAGGGATTGCTTCTGAATAAATATAGGGTTGTGATGTATGTGAGCATATTTATTTCTGTGCTGGGAAGTTGCCATTGTATTAAATATAGTTTTTGTTTAAAACTTAGGATGAGTTCATCTCATTTGGTGTCTTCTGTATTCCATTTTAAAATATCCTGATTTCTAAATAGTTCTTTCATAACCCCCCCCCCCCATCTTAGTTTCACCGCCTATGGTGCATGCAAAGACTCCTAAGGGAAAATCGGTAGCTCAGAACCAAGACTCTGATGTGGAAGGCATCGCGCAGCTGTGGTCTGGTGTCAGTTCTGTGATACCTTTGCAGGTGCTGTGACGGGAACTCCTTGGCGCTGCGAGCGGTGTAAGGCTTGCAAAGAAGTCAGTCCTGGTGAGGACGTTAAAAACATGCTGCTGAATCAGACCTCAGGCCTCTGTAGTCCACATGCTGCAGCCAACAGGAAGCCTGCAAGCAGGACAAGACAGAAAACTACATTCTGTGAGGGGCCTCCACTTTATATGCCCTTTGTAGCACTATAGAAAGGCTGCTGGTGGGGAAATCTTTCTGGGGGTAACTGTGAAGAGAAAGGGAGATGTTCAGTCCTGTCCCTACTTGCAGATTCTTTCTTTCAGGTGCCTACCAGCCAGGGAACTGAAGGTGATTTCTCAAACCAGGAGTAATCCCACTTTCAGAAAATTGCCTCAGCTGGGTGCGTGGTGTGGAATCCCTCATTTCTACCCATTGGTTCTCCCTGGATCCCCACATGTCTTTGGCTGTGATGGGCATGGCTTTAAGAACACGGATTTGCAAAGATAATGTGTGGGACCTAGGCTTTATTATGCTTAGATGAGACCCACTGAAGAAATGGGGATGGATCCTGATTGGTCTTCCTCACCCGCCCCTCCCTGCAGCAGCCTCCTGAAGATGCTACACAGAGGGCCTTGGGACCCCACTGCCTGGGAAGCCGTCCTGCTGGGAGGGGGTTCCCCAAACAGTGTGGCAGAGGCCCCCTTTGTGCTTCTGTTATCAAAATGTGCGCTGGATTGAACCCATGGGACTCAGGTCAATCATGATCATGGTCTATCCCATTGATTTCAAAGGGTGTCCTCTAAGCAGGTCTGTGCCTTGACCCAACCCAATGTTTACATGAACCCTCCAGCAAGGTCACAGGGTGAGCTGCACATATGCTTATGAACTGGAGAATGGGAATAGCTTTGCTCCCCCAAATGCATGTGTTGAGTCACTTCCCGGTACCTCATGTTCCTTTAATATCCACCATATGGATGTGCCAGGAAAGCTCAAATTTATAGCGAGCTGTCACTTCGGGGCTGAGTGGAAATCACTACCCAAGTATAGGAGTCACTTCCGTTCCACTCTGTCCAACGCTATTGTTTAATGGACAGTCGCATCAACTCCTGGTTCCTTTTGGAAAGCTGCTCCCTCCTGTGAATGGGTCTCTGGCATTCCCCAGCATCTGTCTGTCAGTCAGTGCTGATCCACTCCAGCCCGCTCGCTCATTCTGGCGATTTTTGCTGCTCGGCAAATCACAGTTCCACAATCTGAATGAGGCCAGCTGCTCCTGCCAAAGCGACCCCCGACACGCAGCCCGCTGGGCTGGACGCTTCCCTCCATGGCCGCGTGGACCCCACAGGCAGAGCTCACGCTCTTGCCCCCCAGTAGCAGCAGCAGCTGCAGCAGGCAGAGATGGAATGTGGCCCTCAGGCCTTCGCGGCGTCGGGCTTCCAGCTGCGATTTGGCCACTGTGTTCCTGCTGCTGGGATCGCTCAGATTTATTTCTGTTTTTAGAGCCCTGTTGAGGCCAGCAGAGTTGACAGGAGTTGTGTGCGCCCGCCCCAAGCGCTACACTCTGTCCCGCTGTCAGCAGCTGAAACACTGCTGGGTTATATACAGCCTTCTTGAAACAGTGTGGTGGATTGGGGGCTGGGGGGTGGCAGGCAGGGAGGGGCTGAATCCCGGGCAAGTGAATGCAGCTGGACAGGCCTTGAGGCCCCCTGAACTGTGGCTCCGAAAGCATCCTCCGCTCCCTCCCTGCACCCACCCGATATGACTCTTGTGTCGCTTAGAATGAGGAGAGTCCGATCCGGAGTGGCAGCCTTCTGTCTCTTTTCTACACGCTGGGAGCTTGAGGGAGTCAGGTGCCCTTTTCTGGCCCCACTTCCCTTCTGTGCATGCATCGTAAGGAGGAAAAAAAGACTCTCCTGTCTACAGTGGGGCTGGGTGATTGGAGCGTTTGTGTCGAGCGTGAAATCTATGCGAGGTGGCAGCAGCAATGTGCAGCCAGCCGGAGGGGCTGTGGCTCTCGCCCTCTTCCTGCAGCTGGCTTGCTCTCGGTGCAGCAGGAGGTCTTAAGGTCGAGGGAGGATCACAGGAGTGGTGGCAGATGTGAGAACGTGACATGACTGAGGCAGAGAGCAACCCCGGGTGGGGTTCAGTGCAGGGCACCCAAGCTGGAAAGGGCTGCAAAAGGGCCTTCTGTGTGCGCCTGTGGCTGAGCACCTGGCCACCTCACAGTGCATTTGCCGAAAATGGCATCCATGAACTCTTGGGATCACAAAGTTTACTCATGTGAAAACGTGAATCCATATGAATAAGACTCTCATGCAGGGAATCGCCTTGGACTGTGCCAAAATGAGGACCTCATTCGGAGAGTTCATCCCGGGAAAACGAACTCACTGTTCCCCAAGGAGGCAGAACTGAGCTTCCCAGGTCCTCATCCTCTCTTTCAAGCTCACTGGATTCCCTTGTCCTGCTGTTTGATGCCCTGGGCTCTTGAAATATCTTCCTTTTCCATGTTAGTATCTAATAGCCTTATGTGTTTAAGGTACAAAACCATTTAAGGCGTTTATCTTTTGCTTTCCTGCTGCCTAATCCGCCTGATCCCCCTCTGAACAGCTGTTTCTCCCATCAAACTGGAATGCAATGAACTTTAGATTGAGTGACCACCCAATGAGTTGTGGCAAGGCAGCCAAATTCCCTGTTGACCCTCGAACCAAGTCACGTTGGGTGTGGCTGAGTTATTACCAGCTGTATTCCAGTCACCAGCACCTGGGGAGATGCACCAAAGAGATGGGACTGAGTGCCTTCCAGAAAGCGGTGCCAGGGAGACTTGGGTGGGGAAGGAAGACTCCCAAGAACATGCAACAAGCAATGGCCATGAAAACTGGGAGGTGCAGGCCAAACCACCTGAGGGCCTCTAGGCTGAGAAAGCCTGGCCTAATGCTGATGTCAAGAGAGGCAATTCATTGCTCCTAAAACAGGATGCAGAGGGGAGAACGTTGACTAGCCCTTCAGGAACAGAGTAGGAAGCCATCGTCCTACTTGCTCAACCAGTCGTAAACCCATCACATGTTTATCTTCTGAGAACAACATTACAACTGTGCCCCTAATGTAAGGGCCAAACTAGGCAAGATGCCCTTAGTGACTGCATGAACTGCTATCAAAAAGCAGGTACAGGTTCAGGGAAGCCCAATCCAGGGTGGAAACTGGCAGAGTTCAAGGGGTCCTTACCCTTTGCACGCACACCCATCGTGGCCCCTGTCTGGATCAGGGAAGCCATGCCTGTTACCTACATTGAAAAAGTCAGGTGAGGGTATGGCCAGGGTGAGAGAGAAACTAAAGGGCCACCCTATGAAGGCTTCTCTCCCAGAATCAGGAAACCAAGTCCCCTAATCCCAGATGTGTGGCTGGTCAAAAGCATAAAATGCTACTCTGGGTCTGCATGGGGGTCCTCTCTCAGATTTTATGGAGTGGCATCATGCATCCGTCATGTGCAGGGTCAGGATCAAGACCACGCTACTCCGCAGCTCAACAATGGAATGGCAAGCGCAAAGGAGCAAGCTCCAAGTCTGGCTGGCACAGGTAGCGGGAAGGCCATTGTGAAGGCTTCACCTCAATGTACCCACTGACCCAGAGGGAGTCAAGGCAAACCTGCACTGGAAACTAGATCACATCTTTCTTTGTTGGGAACTGCGATTTGAGAGGCCTGGCTGAATGCAACTGGAAATGGGGGTGGAAGGCATAAAGAAAGAGGGGAGGAAGCATGCTCCTGGTTCAGCAGAAACGTTTGACTTTCACAATAAATAAATAAAAACTGCTGGCACACTCATTAGCACCAGCCAGATAGAATCACAAAGATATAAAATCAGAGCCTGGGAAGATTAAACAAAGAAAAATAAACATTTCACCCAGATGCCCCTCTTCAAGAATTGCGTGCATGTGGAAACTGCATGGATGATGGAGGCCCCGCTGCTTCAAAACGAGAGACCTACATAGCAGACTGGAGACAGAGAGGCAGTGGGGTGGGGTGGTTAAAAGCATGGGGCGGGGACTCAGGCGATCTGGGTGCTAGTCCCTGTTCAGTCCTGGAGCCCACTGGGTGACTTTGGGCCAGTCACAGGCTCTCAGCCCAACCTGTCTCACAGGCCTGTTGCTGTGAGGATAAGATCGAAAGGAGAATTATGTAAGCTTCCTTGAGTTCCTTGAAATCAAAAAGTGGGATATGAAAGTGACAAATGAAAAGCAAGAGGATCATGGCAAGGATGCCATTTGGGGAGGGATGGGAGCCACTCAGCTAGCCTCCTGCCCCTTCACATGTGCAGCTGGGGTCAGGGGTTAGCATCACTGAGCTCCTGCCTGAAGCCTCCTTCTGCAGGGATTACTTCTGACTTCTAGCACCACCTGGGGCTCCTTGTCCTCGTCCTGATCCTCACTGTGCGGTACTGCGCAGGCTCCTTCTTTGAAAATCCCAGGAGGGAGGAGACAGAGCAGTGTCCAATGGCTGCACCTCTGGCCGGTCGTGTGGCGCTGGCCCAGAGGGTGGAGGCAGGCACATGGGCAGGGGTGGCCCTGGCAAGGAGGGGAGGCTCAGAGGGAAGAGGGTTCCAGACAATTTGGTCCAAGGCCCCTCGAGAATCTGGAGCCAGCTCTACGACCTGTGATTTTTCTTACTGCTTCTACACACTGAAATAACTGTTCTAAACGGGAGGTCTGCACAGAAAAATAATGATTGCCATAAGCAACTTATGAGGTCTGCTTACAAGGCCTGTGTTCCAAAGTGCAAACCCCCTTGCTTCTCTTTTTTGAACTGCTTGATCTGTAACGATAATATTTCTGTAGTTATTCTGAGATATAAATATGCCAGCACAACAAATGCTCTTAAAATGCAGCGCTTTTCTGAGTAACTGAGTCTTTAATACATCTGAGAGTGGAACTTGGAATGTTGATGAAAATGTTGCCTGCTCTACAGAAACCTCCTGCTCCTCTCCAAATCAGAAATGGGTCCCTACCGGAAGGGGGAAGGGGTCACAGAGTAGCCTCTGCTGTGCCTCATCTAGTGCTTAGGCAGGCCTTGTGACCATTACCTTTGCTTTTTAACCCTCAGAGCAAGACACGCACCATTTCCAGAGGGGAGCCGTGTTAGTCTGATGCAGCTGAGCTGACAGAGCATCTTGTAACACCTTAAAAACCAGCAAAGTTATTCTAGCACAAGCTTTTATGGACTGCAGCCCACTTCATCAAATGGAATATTATGGAGAGCTTATTTCTTGTGTGTGTGTATATAATTTATAATTTAATTATAATTTATAATTTACACACACACATCTATTCTAGCCTTCTCCACCTTTCTGTACCCTGTATAAACTATGTTTCAGGTTATATAAACTCTCCAACTGATGCACAAAAGCTCACATCGGAATAGATTTCTTACTCTTTAAGGTGCCACAGAAACTTTGTTGTTTATATGCATAGTTGTGAATTCAAGAGCGAGTTCCAAGCCAGAAAGGCTGTATTTATGGCAGTAATGCCTGCAGGATCCCATGGAGTCATTTTTCAGTGTCCATGGTCTGAGACACAAGACAAATTCTATCCATTAATTTGCTTTCCCCCCACCAAACTCTAGAACCAAGTCAGAGGAGGTTTCAATCACAGTCAAAGCAAAACTGCACTACACTCAGTGGTTTAATCAAGCACTAGGGTTGCCAGCTTTCACACTCAAAAGGCTCCTGTGGCACACAGAAGATCAGTAGGTAACACTTGGCTCCTTGATGCAAATACCTTGATGGGAAACATTTCACTGGCTTGTTGCAGAACTACTTAAGGCACGAGTCTGCAACATAATTGGTGGATCAACAGAGTGACCATTCACACCACATTCAGCTTTGGCCATGTTGTGAAGCCTTCAAAGTTCCCTGAATATATTAGTGGTTGAAATGCATCCTTTCACCTCTTTGGTGGTTTGTATGTTTGACAAAGCAGTACTGTGTTCTAACACTGAATGTCAGTTTGATGCTGATAAAAGAATTTGCTTTGTTTATCATGTAGGTGATACACGTATCCTGCTTGAACATAGTTGAAAAAAACCAAAAACAACTCTATACAAATTATCTGCTGCAATCTGATTAATTTCTTTTGAGTGCCACTTTCCTGTAGTTAAACCCCGCTAGATGTCAGATAAAGTCATTTCCAGTCTTTGCCTTGTGCCTTACATGGAGAGTGTGTATCCCATTACAAGGAGGGTGCGTATTCCATAACACTGAACCTTGATCTATGTTGCTTGTGCAAATGCACCCAAAACTCAGTTCACAGGCTCCAGAGCAAGAACAGTGTTACATTAAATGTCTTACCCGATGGCTCTAAAGAGTGTAGACCCAAGGCATCATGCAGTGAACCTGGATGGAGAGAATAGCTCCTGCCTACTGCTTCAAGCCCAGCGATGGCGATGCAATCCTTGCCTCCGTGGATTTTTGCAACTTAACGGACACGATTGGTGTGGCAGCATCTTGCCGTTCAAGAGGTTGCTCCGCAAGCTGTTCCTAGGCATGTCTAATCAGAAATAAGTTCCACTGAGCTTAATGGGGCCGGCCGTTTATCATTCCCTTCCCCAACTGGGTGCCCTCCTGACACGTTGGGCTGAAATTCTCATCAGTCCCCGGCCGAAGCACCGATGGTCAGGGATGATGGAAGTTGTTGTCTAAAGTATCTGGAGGGCAGCATGTTGGGGAATTGCCTGTGCAGCATGATCCGGAATAATTTCTGGATGCAGCACGGGGGGCGGGGGTAGAGGGGAGGTCAATGCTGCCCATGCCTACCATTAATAGGACCCCTTGGCAAAGGGTTGTACAAGCTACTCTTATTGATCTATCTCAATTGAGCTTGGGAAATAAAATATATCTTTATGGCGAGAGCACCTGGCTCACCATGCCGGGGCCGCTTAAGCAAGCTCTTCCGCGATGGCACTTCTCCATCTGTAACACAGAGGTCCTTTGTATGCAGCTCTTGATTGATCCAAGAAAGTTAGTGAGCCTTTAACCCACTCACACCCAGCGGTGCACAGAAATAACTCACTCCAGGGATGTTGACATTGCAAATTCCTCATCGCAATCCCCCAGAAGGGCAGAGGTAAGGTTATGAATGCATAAGGCAGCGCTGTGCCACTGGCTGCCTCAAACTGCCCTTGCTGAAAAGGGACACGGCCGCCGCCTCACTCCTCGGACCGTGGCGTGGCAGAGCCGGAGTTTGGCGCTGCAATCTACATTTCATCAGGCTTCATTCTGAAAATGAGAAATGTCAATAGTTTTAACTCCTTCTTTTATTTACGTATGGCTGGGGGAGAAAGGAAGGTCGTGCTGCCCTCTACAAAGCCTTGTCATTAGTAAACAATGGATTAAAAAGAGAGAGTGACAGACGGGTGGATTCGGTGCTCCTCAGCTGGCCACACTGGAATCGAAGCCCACACTCCAGTGCCTTTCTGTTTCACCTCTGGCAGTGGGAGCTGAAGCACGTGGAAATGAACAGATCACTCCCCAAATGCCCGCTTAGTATGCTTCCCTCTGAAGCATTGGGGAATTACTCCCTGTTATATGCTTAGGAGGGCCATCGTTCAGCCAACGGTAGGTGTGCAGCCGCTGAAATGGCATCCACAGCAAGGCAATGCAATCTGCAACTTGAGTAAGTGCTTCAGAGCAAGCAGGTCTAACCAAGGATTCTTTTGCACTGTTTGCTCCTTTTCAGATCGCCAGAGCAGTGGGTCAGAGAACTGCAGCTCTGCCTCCTGCCCTCCCCAGCTTTGCTCCGTCTTCTTGTGCCACTCCAGATGTGTGGGATCAGGCCTAGCCGGCATAGCCAGCGGTGATGTGGTGAAGCTGCAGGCCCAAGCATCTGGAGGACCACTTATTGTCCACACCTGCCATATACAGTTTTAAAGGTTGCACCAGCATTAGGCAAGGCGTGTGCCTCAAGAGGAACTGAGCAGCCCAGGAAGCCGAAGTCCATGCCGGGCAAATATCAGGCTTGTGCAGCCTGCTGAGGGTCCACTGGATGCACAACACCCAGCTGCTGATGTGGCCCCTTGTCAGTGGAGGAGGAGGTGCAGGAAGCAGGGGAGGGGGCTGCACTCACGAATGGTCCTCACACTTCGGAGTCTTTATGAATAAGTAGGAAGGTAAGAGTGGGGATCATTTCTCTAAAAGGGGGAGCCTGTTATGGAGCAGGCTGCCTGTCCGGGGAGCAGCTGCAGCGTCATGGCCAACAGCATGTGCTGCAGCCCCTCCTTCAAATCTCAGCAGCCGCAGGCAAGCCGGACACTTTCACCTATAATTTGGGCACAGTCCTAGGGATGCACCTTATACAGACTCAGATCGTTGGTCCCTCGAACCTGGTGGTGTCAGTTGTTTCCTAGCCCTACCTGGAGACGCTGAGGATGCAAAGGATGTGTTCTGACGTTGAGCAATGGCCCTCCTGATTTAGCTCCTGGGCTCTTGGACAGGTGGCTGTGACCAAGTGCGCAAAGCAGTTACAAAATAGACCGTGTTCACTTGACGGTCCCAGTCCTTCCTTGTCCAAGCACATTGCACACAGAGGCTAGAGGCCATCCTTCCCCCTCCCCCGGTACACGCACCTGCACTCTAGGGGCACCAGTTTGAATCATAGAATAGCAGAGTTAGAAGGGGCCATGAAGGCCATCGGTCCAAGCCCTGCTGTTGCAGGACACCAGTTTACACCTTCCCTCCCAGATGGCTGTCCAGATTCTTTTTGACTGTCTCTAGTGTGGGAGAGCCCAGCACCTCTCAGGGCAACTTCTTGGGCCAAGCAGGGAGGAAATCTCCAGCATGCCTTGCTGATTTCTGTTCCTCGTCCCTTTGCTAAGCAAATTGAGGGAGAGAACTGGGTGAGGATAGGGGAGGCATCCGGGGGCTTCCCACACTCCAGAGGATGCTGCGGCGCAGTGCTTGTGCACACCTGCCAGCTTGTGGAGGAGAGAGAAGAAGGGAGCTCTTTTATGCCACACGGCAGGGGAAGACCACTTTTTGGGCAAATGGGCACATTTGGAAGCCTAAAAAATTGTCCTGGGCAGAACCATAAAATGGTGGCCATGGGTAGGCATGGCTATTCACAGCTGATAAGCAACCTTGCCTGGGGCAATCATGACAAAACACACTGGAGGTTCCCACATTACTTGGAGGCAATCCTACCTGCCAGGGACCAAGGACTGAAAATAGCTGAAATAAAAACTGGGAGGAGTCCTGTGGCTTGGTGGGCACCAAGGAAAGTGTCCGGGGCAGCTTGTTGCCTGTGATCACCCCACTGCTTTCTTGTACCCAATCAGGTTATTTCCCTGTGTGGGCATTTCACCTCCCCCCCCATGGCAAACACTGAGGGCCTCTGCAAATGACTATTTTTAGCAGCTCCACTCCAGCACGTCAGATTTGCCATTCATTCTGAAGGTTGAAAATACCTGGCTGTAGGGCGAATCATCCTAAAATGTTTAGTTCCCAGAACAAATGGGTCACACAGAAACTAAGTTGGTGCCCGTGGTTCCTAGCCAGAGCAAATATAGCCCGCCTTCTGCAGGAAGAGATCACTGTTGACTTAGTTTTAAAAATAATATTGCAGAAGTGCCGAGCTCCTGGATTTTTAGAAGGAAGCACGCTCTAGCGGGAGCACCAGCAAGGCAACTCCCCGATTTGGTAGGGGTGGGGGTAGGATGAGGCCAGGCAGGATCCGCCATGCCCATCATGACCCACTGCTAAGCAGGTCAGCCCTGTCTTGCGTGTGGACCGGAAGCCATCCGTGCAGAAGCTGCAGAGATGTTTGCCTGTGCCGAGGACAAGGGTGGGCAGGAGGTACCGGGACGTATGTAATTTGTAAAGATTCATGCAGCGATGTAGCCATGTGTGTGTATTTTCCGGAGCCTGCATTTTCACATCCCCCCCCCCCCCCCCCCCCCGAAATAGCATCTGGGATAAGGGGTCATGAATATTTCACAAGGATAATTACCTGACCTGGAAAGACTGAGCCCGCTGGAGTCTTGCTGGCAGATTTAATGGCACTTTCCTCCCATTTCACGGCTCAGCATGGCCCATGCTGCAGCTCTGGCCTCAGCCTGCCCCCCTGCCAATTAACCCCAACCTTCTACCCCGTCAACGCCAGGCCTCACCTCCGTCACAGTACAGCCATTGAGCGGCTTCTGTTGAGCAGAAGCCCCCCACCCCCCACCTCCAGCACCCCCCCTGCCTTCCTGCCCCTAAATTCCTTGCCAATATGCTGCCAGGCTGCTTAACCCCATTCCCCCCTCCAACGGGCGCCCGCACAGGCATCAGCATGCACACGCTGCACCTGTACTCTTCACATTTAACTCTGGCTACTAGCAGGTTTCCGAATGCTAAAAATAACCCACTCCCAGTTCTGACTTCCTCTCTCTCTCTCTCTCCCTTATGTGAAGTTAAATTAAGAAAGCTGCCCTTCTCCTAGGATGATGCATCCTCCTCTTGCCATCTCACCCCCAAGGGCTGCCCCTCTCTGCTCACATTAAGTCGGAGCCTCGCTAGCACCCTCTCTCTGTCACCATTTGCAGTTCCCAGGACAGTATTAAGCCGCACGCAGCCCAGGATTCTCATGCCAGCCAAAAAATCCACGTTCCCTGAATGCAGAAACCCAGGGCTCTATTGATTGAATTTTATTTTAGAAAGCTCAGGACCTCTCCTATCTGTACAAAACATACTTGGGGCTCTTTTTGAAAGCTGCAAAACAAACCACAAATCCAACGGTTGCAGAGAATAGAATAATATCTTCAGATTTGGGATATTCTCTTGTTGCTAAACAAGATGGGGGAAGGGGAAGAGACAAGGAGAGAGATTGTATTTTTTAGCATATTGTGTTGCCAAAAGATGCCATTTTTGGCAAATAATGAAAGGAATTAAGCAGAACAAGTACTAAAAAAAATCTTCGTGAGTAATGCCAGTGCAGAAATTTTTCAGCTGAACACGCCATTTAAAGAACAAGTTTTGATCCTCCAGAATTATCGGTGACAAGCTTCTTTCTTTAGAACAGGGAGAATGAGAAGTGCTCCCACCTAATGCTCTGATGCTTCTGTACACCTGTAGGAAACCTTTCTCTTTACCTGCTTTTTCCCATTGCCCATATGGTTCATATTGCAGCCATCCCCAGCCTGGTGCCCTCCAGTTGTTTTGGACTACAATTCCCAGCATTCCTGACCATTGCCATGTTGGCAGGGGCTGATGGGAACTGAAGTTCAAAGAAATGGCGGGCACAAGGTTGGGAAAGGCTTGACTATCATCTTCCAGGGGGGTGAGCACGGTTGGTTTTCTAAGGTCCTGGAACACCTCAAAGACTAATTTATCATTATTTAACATATGTTGCTCTGGATCAGAGTCCACTTCATCAGATGTAACATCCGATGCCATAATCAATGGCTCAGCTTTAAATGGCTACAAGACTTCAAACATTTTGACTGCCCTTAGTGGATTTTTTCCAAGTTGCCCTTGAATGAAATCAAGAATCATAGAATAGCAGGGTTGGAAGGGGCCAAGAAGGCCATCGAGTCCAACTGCCTGCTGGTGCAGGACACCAGGTTACACCATCCCACTCAGATGGCTGCCTGTGTTCTTCTTGAATGCCTCTAGTGTGGGAGAGCACAGTGCTTCTCTTGGCAGCTGGGTCCACCGCCATCTTGCTCAGACAGCCATGGTGATATTGCCCTTTCACAGTCCCCGTCCTCGTGGAGAATAACCTCACGGGCTGCCCAGGCTGCTGCTTTGCCGTCTGCCTCCAGTGCAGTGCTTTATTCCCTATGGCTTCTGTAGGCCTGGCCAGGCTACAGCGTCAAAGAGGAAAAGCAGGGGTGGCCTTGGGCACCCATTTCCTGAAGTACCTCCAACAGCCTCCACTGGCAGGAACCAGGAGCTGTGACACCACCTGTCCAATGAGCCCTTCAAGGAATATTCCATACACCAAAGAGAGCAGGGTGAAGTATGCTGAACAGAGATGGGCCACACCTTTGCTGGTCAAGAGCCACATTCTTTGATCTATTACCTGCCAGTGGCCACATGTCACAGGTAGGTGGGACCAAAGCCAGAAGCATGTCACTTTTCCTCTTTCCACTGCCCCATTTTCTTTCGCCTTCATTCCTTCCAGGAAATAGAAAGACTGCTTTTGCCAAAGGGCCCGAATGATTGCATTTAGAGGGTTTTGAAATGAGGCTGAGGGCTGCTTGAAATTAAGTACAGGGTGACATGCAGATGTTTTGAATTAAGGTGACTTGATCGTTTTCCACTTCTATCATGTAAACCACTTTGGAGAACTTTTTCTTGAAAGGCAGTCTATCAGCTTTGTAAAGAAATTATGTTGCAGGCTAACAACATGGAAACAGCCATTCAGATCAAAGGTTGTTAAAAAAAAACACTTTTGTATTATTATATTTAGAACTGGCCTGGTTCCAAAACTACCACAGCCCATTCACTTGAGACCATCTTCATTACATCACATCATTTAGGTACACACCTTTACAAAGTAAACATGTGAATGTGAGAAATACGTGCGTTCTAAAGGTACACGTCAGGGAGCAAAGCTCAGGGAAGTCACTGCACCCCGTGCACGCTCTTCTGTGGCAAACCTGCGTCTCAGAGCAGTGAATGTGCCACGGCTTTGATCGCAGTAAGACCAGCTGCACGAATGGTATTTTGAGTAAGTCAGAGAGGAGGGGTGACTGAAAGCTTGATCTTTTTCACTGCCGGATTGGTGGAGGAACTACTCCAGTGAGTATCAGTACCAGAATGTCTGGTGGGGAATGAAAAACTTCCAGCTGGAGCCGCTCTCATTCTCCAGTTATCTTGCTGCCAGCCGGCCACTGCAAGCTCCTTTAAGCAGCTTTTCCCTCAAGAGGGCTCTCTCTGCATATCCCATTACTCATTTTCTTGAGTGACTGAGTCCACCAAGCCATATTAAAGCAGTTTATCAGTTCTCCAACCAGCCATTTCTTAAAGGGATGCAGGGAGGTACGAAGGGAAAGACATCCACAAAAACGGAAGACCAGGTACTATGACTAAGGGCCAATTCACATGATTAGGTGTTATCATGTGCTCCCTGCAACTGTGGATTAAAACCATTAATCATAGAGCTGGAAGGGGCTTCAGAGGTCATCTAGCCTCACCCGCTGTGGATGCAAGGAATCCACTGCTGCAGCATCCCTGATCAGTAGCCATTCAACCTCTGCCTAAAAGCTTCTGACCAGGATGAGTGAATTAGCCAGCTTGGCAACTTTTATCATCACTGAGGTCTAATCCTGTTGGGAAGACTAACTTAACCACTGAAGCCTTGCACTTAGCAACAATCACCTCAGACAATTAAGGGGACTCCTGGTATTCCCTTAATAAAATAAAATAAAATAAAATAAAATAAAATAAATAAAAAAAAAAAGGACCAGATGATGGAGAGACACCAAGCATGACAAGATTCCCATAGATTTCTCCAGCTCCAGAAGCAGATAGGATTTTCCTTTTCAGTTGCAGGATCCTGTCCTGTTGGACAGAGCAAGGTCTTGTGTGCAAGGCTGGATACTATTGAAAGAAAGTGGCTCTGAAAAACTGGCTATTTTCCATTCCATCCTTCCTTATCAGGCACAGAAGAGATCCTTGCTCTCTCTCTCCAGGGTATGGAAAAGAGAGAGAGGGAGGGAGGGAGGAGGGCCCTAACAGAGCCAGGAAGCGATAGTGTTAGGGAATATCTCTAATGGGAGAGTAATGCAACACCCCGGAAATAAAAAGGGGCATTCTTGCCCTAGCTTCATGAAACAGGTCAGATACCACCAGAAAGTGGCTCCATTGATAAGTCTCACAATTAACCAGGAAAAGAGCAGCAGGAATGGACCTAGTATCCCTTTCACCCCGGGACAAGGTGATGGTTAATCGCTTTGGCCTCAGCTAAGTGCTGGTGGGGATCCCTCCTGGCTTGGATTCCCCACAGTCTCAGTTCCCAAAGCCAACGCACCTCCAGCAGAGCAGCTCCCTCCACCCCATGGTCAAAACCAAGACGGTCCCAACAGCATCAGTAGGCAGGTCAGGGGAAACGACAGGGAGCCAATCCTGATTGCGCCGGAGTCCAGGGAAGAGCAGCCAGGTCCCGGGCACCCCTTTTTCAGTTGCCCTCCTTCTTCATTGCCATAGCTCTCCCAGTAGTCATCCTCTGTGGGTGGGTCATACTTGGGGCTGCGGATGTCATTGGCTGGCACGTCCCTATAGAAGGAGGAGGGGTCAGCAGGAGGTGAGCCTCCGAGGCCATAGAGGTGATTGGATGAGCCATTGGGGTGGGGGCGAGGGTGGGGGTGAGGGTGGGGGTGGGGGTGGGGAAGAGATGCTCTACCTTCCCACTCCGAGTGGCAGCCCCAGTCAAACCCAATGGGGTGAGTAACCAGAGGGCAACCCTGGAAGGCAGCTTCCCTTAAGTAGCGCATGTCCTGGCCCTTGCGCTCGGCTGGAGATGCGCAGATGACATCCGAGACGGAGACACGCGTGCGCTGGAACCAGCCCCACAGCGAGTGGGCACGGCAGTCACAGGCCCAGGGGTTGTTGTTGAGGCGCAGAAACTCCAGGGATGGCAGGTCCGAGAGCGTATCCCCAGACAGCATGGTCAGGCTGTTGTTGAACAAGTACAGGATGGTGAGCTTGCCCAGGTCACGGAAGGCCCACGCGGGAATGGCATGCAGGCGATTCCGGTGCAGCAGCAGGCGGTCTAATCCAGACAGGCCCCGGAAGACATACTCGGAGAGCTGCCAGATCTTGTTGCCGTGCAGGAAAAGGTGGCTCAGGTTGGCCAAGTCCACGAAAAGGTCATCCTGGGAGGTTGAGGAAGAAGGACAAGCTATGAAGACCACCATCGGAAAAAGGACTGGCTCAGGAGGGAGGGGACGCTTGTGATGCCTACGGCAGTGATGCTTCTCATGGACCGCAGCTTTGCTTTTAAGCTGCAGGAGAGCAAGCCATGGCGCTTCAGGGTGGTGAATGCATTGAGTTCAGGACCATGGATAGATCCTAAAGTGCTCCAAAGCAATGCTGCAATGGATGCAGAGCCCTACTGATGTAGGTGTCCCCTGCTTCCCAGGCCAAGGGACCTCCACTTTGCATAGGATATTTTAACCTGGCTGCAGAGAACTCCATTCAGGGGCTGGCGGTGCAATGCAGTGGGCACCAAGGCACCCACAGACTCCTTTCCTGGTACCTGACAATGCGCCAGCTGTATCCCACTGCTCTAAGGACATGCTGGAGCTGCTGCTGAAATAGGCTTCTGCTGGTGCTGAAACTGGGGGGCTCAGAGGAGTTCCTGAGCATGCTGGGGCTCAGGCCACCCCTCTGCCTTCTGCCCAGTCTTTCAGGCAGGCGACTTGTCCTCTGCCCCACCTCCCTGGGCAGCCTATGTGCTGGGACTCCAGAGAGTTTCTCACTCCGCCAAATGTGCTCTGGCCCCAAAGCTTGCCTCCCCCACCTTAATTCATTCCCCCACACGCCGGACATTTCCAGTGCTCTCTCAGGCCCCCTTCCCCTCTGCAAGAATCTACTCTGGGGTGGAAACCCAAGGTTGCCATTGCGCCAGCTCCTGCGCTGGAGCCTTGCACTGCAAGTACAGAATTCATTCCCTTCCCACACAGTGAGCACCGTCCTTTCTCCCACTAAGGATGTGGCTTGAAGCACCAAGGCATGATCTGCAAATGCATTTTTACTGCTGCAGACCAGGCTGCAGCTTCCCTACACTTAAGCCACAGGGCCCAGGGCCGGATAGGCATGTGGTTTTTAAGTGAGTCGCTGGCAGGGCACTGAGCATCTGCCTTCAGGGGAGAGCCGGCAGGAGGGGGAGGATGGAGCACCACACTGGATCTTTGCCAGTCCTCCTTCCTATGGCGCAGGGCCTCACTTGCCCCCTCAAGGGTCTGCTTCACATGCCATCAGATATCCTGAGCTTAAATACAGGGTTTTAGCCAAATGCCCTTGCTGGGGGAGATACAATGAGCCCGTATCTGACATGGGAGTGAGGCAACCGTGATCTGGGCAAGAATGAGGAAGCACCCCCATGGCATGGGTGCAAGGCAACAGCCTTTTGGGGGGCCGAGTCCACACCTCTCTTGAAGGCTGCAAGGCAGCAGCCACCCTGGGGAAGGACAGGAATAAAAGGCACACCAGGCCACTCAGCCAGGAGGCTGGAGCGAGCAGCTCTGGGTGGAGGGGGTCTGCTTTCTAGGGTAAGCAGTGCTTCTCTTACATTTTCTCTTTCTAGTTATTTTAATGATAAGTACAATAATGATTGTACCGATAGGCTTCACATGTGTATTATCTTAAGGTTAGAGGGTATTCCTCTGTACTTCAAACCCAGATTTGGAATAAAGAAGAAATGGCGAGTTAAGACATGTGCCTTTTGTATGTATTAACTTAACCAACTCTCAGCACTAACTTCCTTTGTGGTTTCTGTTCTCTATCTCCTAAACCACATGTACTTAGCTCAGCTTGTGAGCATGATGTCAGTTGGTCTTGGATATTCCCTGCAACTGGCACATGGAAGGAGTTTCAGCTCTTCTCAAGGGCTAAAGGAAGGTGAGGAGCTTAAGCCACTGACGGTGCTAAAACATCCACTGTGAAGATCCTTGTCAGCACTTGCTCTGCCACCTCCCTCTTCTGCAAAGTGAGGTGACTGCCCGCCCCCGCCCCCCACTCACAGCCTTCCCTTCCAATTCAAAGCTGGATATTCTCCTCCACCCTCAGCTTCCAGTGGCTGCTCATTTCCCCCCCTTCCCAGGCTGCCCTCCCTCCCTTGCCACCAGGCCATGCAACAAATGCAGAAACTCCTCCTGAGAAACCATTCTGACAGCACATTTCACAGGGGTCACAGATCTGCAAATGGAAGAAGTTCTGTGCGGAGGATCACCCAAAGGGAAAGGAAAGCCCATCTCGTGGCCCTTCGGTGAACCAGCTCCCTCTAGAGCAGGGAGGGGGAATCTTTTTCCTCCTGAGAGTTGAAATCAGTTTTGGAAAGGCTCTCAAGAGCCATGTTCCAGTGGTAGGCAGGAGCAATGGCAAGAGGGGGTGATGCCAGGACACCAAAACCACCAGCAGATTTCAGCTTAATGCTCTTATATACAGCAACTAAGCCTTAAGAGAAGCATGTCCTGCTAGAACTGAAAGCAAAAGAAACAACGCTGGCTGGTGCCTGCAATGTCAGTGCAGCAGGGTTCAGTCTAAACTTTGAAATAAGCTTTTTGCAGTCCTGGATCCAGCTCCGGGCTAGGGTTCTGCATAAAGGACAGCTCCTTAAAAGTTTGGGCTAAAGCCCTACCCCACTATCACTGCAGTCACCAGCCTCCCATGCAGGAAAAAACACTGTGCAAAAGATGGGAAACCGGCACACAATTCATGGTGGGACAACCCAGGGAGGGGCCAGAGGAAGAGGCAGGGCCACCGACGAAGGCCCAGAGGGCTGCCTTGGGCTTCCCACCCCTGCTGCTGAGGCCAGAGGAAACAGCCCCCACGCCACGCTCAACCAGAATTAGCCATTTGCTCACCTGCAGGCAAAGCAGGTTGTTCTCCTGAAGATAGAGGTACTGTAGACTGAAGAGGTTGCGGAAGATGGTGTTTGGGAGGCTGCTGAGCTGGCAGCGGTACAGGTGCAGGGACTGCAGCCGCTCGAGCCCCCGGAAAGTGTCTGGGTCAAGAGTGCGCAAGTTGCGGTTGTCCCCAAGGTCCAGCTCCTCGAGAGCTTGGAGGTGGCGGAAGGTGCCCGGGTGGATGGAGGAGATGTTGTTGGAGTAGAGCCAGAGGGTGGTGAGGCTGGGCCCAAACATCCCAGGCCGCAGGGTCCCAATCAGGTTGTTTTGCAGGAAGAGGCGCTGCGCATGGGGTGGCAGGATCCGTGGTACCGAGGAGAAGTTATTGGCCTGGCAGCTGACTGTGGGAGGAGAAAAGTAGCAAGTGCAAAGCATGGGGCACATGGGTGCACCGAGGGGCACGGCCAGCAGCAGCAGGAAGGTGGGAGCCAAGCCTGCAAAGAAAGAACAGGGGATGAGCCACCAAACCCCTGCCGGCGTGACGTGAGCCAGCACGGGCGGCTCCAGGGAGGCATCCCCAACTCGCCACCCACGTGGGCAGCTTCAAGGCAGCCCTGCTATTATTACCGAGCCCTGATTCTAACCATGACAGCAGAGATGAGAATAACCCAGGCTTGCAGGATCTACCTTTTATTAACCTTCCAGGAGTCACCTGTTGGAGGCTGCTGCAAAAGACTTATGCTGAGCTTTAAAGAATCCAAAGTCCAGGTTTTCGCTTCAAGTACTGAATCAGAATGTGGATCATCTTCCTTCCACACACAAATCCACTTCTGGTAACCACAAGCTTTCTTCATGTCGGCAGCAAAATCTAGGCTGCGTGTGGCAGGGAAGGCTTCTTGGTCAATACTATTGTTAAATAATTATGAGTCAAAAATCCTTCATCTCACCTGAAGATCTAGTAGTAGAACCTTATCTACTTTCTGCCCCTGTACTAATAGATCTACTAACAGATCCCAATCGACTTTCTGACACTCCCTCCATTACGCCATACTGTCTCTTTATAGTCCTGCCCACTGAACGCATGCCACTTGCCATTGAAAAGGGTCAATTAAACTGAAATGTTAAAAGATTAGGACAAATCACCAAAGAGTCCATCCTTGGTCTTTTGGGTACTTATGTATTTGTAAAGTCCTTTGCTAAATACATTTTCAAGCTCACAGCTCCATCCTTTCCTTGAGGACTATTTACGCTGCTTTAATCTTTTGCAACGCCAAAACAGCCAAAAGCTTCCCTCTCCTCAAGGGCTGGGATGCAAAGAGAAAAATTCCGCATAGCGAGACTCCCAAAGTCACCCGAGTTGGAAGCCCTGGCAAGCCATCGTCGCACGTGAGAAGGCTGCCAGGTGCACGTGCTCCCCTGGGTAAGCGAGCCCTCAGCTTTGCTTTGGTGTGGGGCACCACGGCTTCACGTGAGCGCTCCAATGCACGCGTGCGCGGCTCCCAACCTCTGTCTGCGAGTGTGTGGGTGGCACGGTGCAGTAAACGAGTAGCACAAGCTGCTGATGCTGTTTCGGGAGTTCACACCACCTCCTCCACTTGGGCCGCGAGTGCTCTGCCCACTCCCTTCAGCCTCCATCCTGCTTGTGACGAGCACCGCTGCAGCCACTGGCACCCCCCAAGGAGCCGCTACTGTACCCCACATGGAGCAGGACAACAGCCATCCCCTGCTGCTTCAGTCAGGTCTACATCACGCTCCTCTTGCTTGTTTGCTCATCACACTCCCCACCTTCTGGGGTCTCACACACTTTTGGCTAGAACACAACGCGTTGCAGCTGCTCAGGCCACGAACACCCTCTGATTTTTTAAAGAACCTTCTTCTCCCAGCTTCTTGTCGGAAGTTTCCCCTTGAACGGGAGGCCATGACCTCCCCTTTCCACAGATTGCATCTGATCGAGATGGGAAAAGAGGAGAGGGAAGGTTGAGCGCGCTTCCCTCTGCAGGCCAGCAGCCTCAATCTGTGCCTTCTTCCAGCATGTCCCTGCCCTCTCCGGTCCCTTCCTTTGCCATACGATTAGAAGCAGCAGCCTTGCGCTGACCCAGTTACACCGAGCAGGCATTCCTTCACCAGCCTGCAAGGCGGTGGGCAAGCGGGCACAGCCGCTGGGGCGTGGGGGATCAAGCCAACCGACTACAGCCGCCGAGGTGAGACCCGGCTGCTGTGCATCTGTGCTCTGTTTCCAGGACAAACCAGGAAGGAAAGCCCATTCTCCCACCGCATGCCCTGCACTAAAACCCCGTTCTTCCCCAGGCCCTGGGCGGGGTGGAAGGAAGCCTGCGTTCCTCACCATCAGCAAGGGCCATTTCCTCCAATAATAGCAGGCCAGTTGTCTCCTCGAGGGAAAACAGGGGGGAAAGCCTCTGTCTTGAGCTGGGGGTGGGTGGAGGGAGCTGCAGCTGCTAATGTTGACTGCCTCTGTCTCTGGACTCTTCTCTGGTGCGGTGGAACGGCTGTAACCCAAGGAGTCTCATCCATAATTCAGGCCTGTGGCTTTCGCTGGAGCTTGGGCAGTGAAAGAGGAGAAGGATTGGAAGCCGCTCATCTCTCCCCATAAAAGCCCTCTGGCCTCTCTACAGCTTCTGGTGCGGGGGGGGTGGGGGGAGCTTATAGGCATGTGGCAGATTGCACCCCCACCAGAGCACTAGCAGAGCAAATTCCTGCTCAGGCCTCCCACCCTCCCCATTCCCCACTGCATCCAGGGAGACTCATCCCCAGTTAACTTGCCAGTACCCTCCCCCCAATACCCCCCATTCTAATCACCCCACAGGAAAAACTTTACAGGCTTTTCCCAGCAAAAAAATCAAGAGGCAGCTGACTCATAATTGTCCAGCTGAAAAATTTGAGGTAGACCACTCACACTGTACAGGAATGAAAAAGTGACTTAACCACTCTCTTGGTAATGCTTGATGCCAGGGATGCCCCCTTGCTCCCAGCTCGGACACTCATCAGCTGTGCCATCCAAGCCTGGACCAGTTAAGGCATCTTCTCTCTGAGCGGCTTCCTCAGAGATTAAAACCCTTGATTTTAGCTCAGAAGGAAACTTCATCCGACGTTCATTAACCTTGTGAGATCATTCAGGTTTGTGCGTCTGTTAGCACAAGCCCCTTCATGTCTTCCAGCCATTCAACAGAGCAATGATGAATTACCACTCCCTCGGGAAGGCACAATAACAACTCACCCCATGATGGAAAGAGATGGAGAGCGAGCAAAGCAGCCGCAGGAGGTGCTGCCTTTGCCAGAGGAGGCCGTTCCCTGCCCCCTTCCAGGTGTTCATCCAGGGAATGCACACATGAGTGCCTCTCCTTTGGCTATATGGGATGCAGATAGGAAGTCAGGGGGTGGGACATCCTGCCAGACAAACCCAACCCTCAGGGCAGTTGAAAGAAAGAGAGCGTTATGGGGGGGGGGGGGTTGCTAGGGGTGAGTGGGGAGGGGTGCCACACAGAGTCTTCACTCAGCTAGGCACTTTGAGGCACCCAGCTGGTGCTCCCCAGAGCTGGTGCGGTGGACAATGGGAAAGACCCAATATTTCACCGAGATGGTTCAAGGAGAGCAGGAGAATACCATGCAGCCCACTGCGCATGGGACCAAATGTCTCTGGTTATGGGAGGATTTCTTTGCCGCAAGTGGGTGGGGGCGAGGCAGAGGGACACGGTCCTATTTGCCCCAGATATAGTGCCACCTCCACACAGAACCCTGCACTGGCCTGGGGCTATGGCTTCTGCTTACTGTGAAGGGTGGGAAATGAGCAATGCTTCTATCCACCAGCAGCCTGGGACCATCACTAGGGATGTGGATCCATAGCTAGGCAGCCTGTTTTCATAACCTGAGAGGCAGAATAAGAACCAACCCCAGCAAATGGGCTTGCTAAACCAAGAGGAAGAGATGAGAATGTTTTGACTTCCCACAAGGAAACAAACAAACAAACAAACAAGACTTTGGCTTCCTAACGTCAGTCATCAGCAGGCATCTCATATTTCTGACAATCTTGGACACTTCCAAGTGGAAGCACAGGCATCGCACTGCCCTGCCCGCCAAAGATCAGGGCACTGGTATTCACTTGAACAACTGCAAGAGAGAGAGACCTGCTTTTTTCTCCACTCCCTCTGGGCTTACTGCTCTGCCTTTAGAGGGGTTTGCATAGTTCTTTAGCTGCCAGCTATTGGTTTTGCCTTCTGCCTGTGGAGAGCATTTTTGGTATTCTAATCTTTCATCCTGAAAAAGATGACTATATTTAAAGGGTTTCAATATGTTTTGAGTGCTTTGCTAGCATCCCTAACCTTCAGCCTGTGAAATCATTTCTGCAGCTCTGCCCGGCTGTTTCTCCAGAGCCCTTTTAAATATGTTGATGCCAGATCAGGGTGCAATATATGCCAGTTGCAGCATTGTTGGTGATTCATTAATAAGCTCCCCCCCTCCGCCCCACCACACTAGAATCTTCTTCTACAATGGAAGAATAGCGTTTACGTTCCTGCACTTATCTCTCCCAGCTGGATTCAGCAGTGGAGGCTACTGGGCCAGATCCAACCCCTGACCTCCACCCCCCCAGGGGCACTATCTGTCCCCGCTCCCCCAGTTGCCACCCAAGACACAAAAGGGGTGCAAATATCATAACAGGGCCCTTGGGGAGGTACAACTCAGGGCTTTGTCTGCCCTCCATGATTCCCGAATCAAAGGGTCTCTCACCACCACCTCCCCGAGGCATCTAATTGCTAACCACAGATTTATAGATCCATGTTCTGGAATGTTGTTTTCAAGATTGCCTGGAGTGCTCTGGGCTTCTCAGTGTCTTGGTCAAATATAGATCCTGCACAGGAGGTGCAGAGGACTAACTGCATTGTGCTGCCAACAATGGGAATTGTAGTTCAAGACATCTAGAGGGCACCAGGTTGGGAAAACTGGATCCTGTGTAGGAAGCAGAGCAGGAACAGATCTGCCAGAGAAGTTGGAGTGTGCTTGTTTCAGCACTACTTGGCTAACATCTGGAGCCAAGGCAGACAGGTTCGGAGGCCTCCTCTTAAATCTGGGCGCCCCTGAGTGGCACTGAGCACAAATGAGACCTCAGTGAGGGATCATCTGGGTGGAAGGCAGCAGCCCAGGCAATGGCCTGAGGTAGCAGGTCTGACGTGGCTGGTGACGCGGATGAAGCCCAGCACAACACAATTCCTCTTTTGTCCATAATTTAACACCCCCAAAATAACCAGCTGCCTGTTGTTGCATAACCCATTGGGGGCCAGACTATAAATGGCAACAGGCAGCATGGCGCAGACAGCCGTCGGCATCCCTCCAGCCCGGCCAGGCGTGCCGTGCTCGAACTCTGGCCCGCACGCCTGCTCCTGGGCCCCACAGGCCATGCATCTGTCCAGCAGGAGGCTGCCAGGGAAACTGCCGCACCTGCCATACCTTGGCTCCAGCTCCGCTCCCTGGCAGCACAGCACAGCACAGCACATGGCCGCGGCTCTTTCGGCGGCATTCAGAGCCGCAGAGCATCCCCTCTCCAGATGGAGGACACGTTCCAGGCACTCGCCTCTCCCGCCATGCGCCCCAGCGCCCAGATCCTGCGGCCCGGCGCATCTGCATCGCCTGGATAGCCAGTCTCACTCGGTGCTGTGCCCGAGCGCCCCTTCTTCCTAACTTCAGGAGCAGGCTTTTGACCCCGCTGGAGAGGGAGGGAGAACTTCCATGCACGGGTCAGCTTCTGTCTCCGGGGAGCCAGCGTGGGTGGAAGTGGTGCCCCCTGGAACTCGCAGGCACCGCGCACTCTTCTCCCCCCCCCTCCCAAGGGGGAGGGCTGTCGGGTGCTTTCGGAGCCCTCAGGCAGGAGAGGTGCCACTCATCCCCCTCGGTCCACACACTGGAGGTGGCTTAAACAGAAATGCTGGGGGCACTCGCCCCGCTCAGTCGGTCCTGCCCTCCGCCTCAGTTGCAAGGCATCGCTCCTGCGAGGCGGCCGGGCACCGGGCACGGCTCCGACGGGAAACGGGATCGAGCAGCGGTTGCTTCCGAACACGCCGAGCCAGAACGGCTCCAGGGAGCAGCCCTGGAGCTCCCGGCCACGTGAACATAATAGCGCCTTTGGAGATTTTTTCGCCTCAAGGTCGCTGTGGGGCTAGGCTAGGCGGGCGCTGGCGTGGGGAGGCAGGGCGGGGTGGGATGGAAGGCGAGGCTACCCCACGGGAGGCTCCCATGCTTGCAAAAGGGGCGCCTCGGAGGGGACGGGGGGGTCGACTTCGCTCCTTCTCTAAACTCGCACCTGCCAGGCTCTGCTTTGCTCCTCTGGCACTCCCCACAGCCCGTTCACACGCGACGTCCCGCCGTCCTTTCGCCCCCTCCCCCAACAGATCCTCGCCTTCCAATCAGCAGCACACACCAAACTATGTACCCCGAAGGATTTTTTTGGGGGGGGTCTCTCTTACCGTAGAGGGTGGGTCCCAGACGGAGCAGCATGATGCCAGGAAGACTTGGTAAGGGACGATAGAGAAGACAAAAAAGAAGGAAAGACAAAATTTCAGGAGAAAAGGAGCTGCGGGGAGGGAGGGGGGCGAAGGGAAGCGGGGGAGCCCCAAGTCCTTGCTGAACAGCGAAGCCACTCCGATCGCAGGGCTCCCTAGCGAGGCTGCTGCCGGCCGGGGCGCAGCGCAACCGGGCGGCGCAGGATCAGTCCTCGCGAGTCTGGGCGCCGCCCGCGGGGGCTCATGGCCGGCCGGGACCCCCTCGCCCGCCCGCCCGCCTCCGTCGCTATCCTCCGCTGCGCCGGCGAGAGCTGCCGGACCGAGGCTTCATATTCCCGGGGGAGTCGCCGGCAACCATCTGCTCCGCTCCCTGCGCGCCGCCCCGGCACAGCCGACGACCGCTCCGCGAAAGGGAGCGAAGGCGGCCGGGCGGCGGCGCCTTATTCCCAGGGCCGGCCCGGACTCCGCCCCCCCGCTGCCGCTTTAACCCTTTCCGGGGCGGGAGGGTCCGCCCTGCCCACTCCCGAGCACGCCGCCCTCGCCCCCCCCGCGTGCTCCCTGCCCCCGGCCACGCCCACGTGCCTCGTCCCACGCTGCGGGCGTCATCGCGTCTGGGCCGCGGACGGGGCTCGCGGCCGATGCGCCTCCTCGGCGAAGAGCGCGGGCGCTCGCGAAGGAGAGCGAGCGAGCGAGCGATGCTCATACAAAGACTTCGCAGTCCGCGCCGGATCCGACTAATCCGGATCGACTCCCAGTCGCACACTGCCAGACGCGCGAGCATCTAACCTAGTCGACTCTACGGGGTTCATCTGAAGGAAGCCCATCGTCCCCAAAACTGCAAACCCGCGCACTTACTTGGGAGCAAGTCCCATTAAACTCAGTGGCGCTGACTTCCGAAGTCAATGCATGGTCGGTTACACCAAGTTCACCGAGACACGTCAAGCATTCGGAGCTTGCACTCCCTCTTCCCGACACCTGCTTCGCGGCGCACCTTTCCCACACCCCTGCACCGAGGAGCAGCACAGCCCCCTGCACCGAGGCCGGCCGGTGACGCCCCCGTGACGCCCCCTGCACCGAGGAGCAGCAGAGCCTCGGTGCAGCCAGTCCCGAAACTGACCGGTACTCAGCTCCTTCTGGGAAGGGGCTTGGAGAGATAGTAGGCCCGGCTAGGCCAGTGAATGCAGGAAGAGCGTGCCTCTGAGCATGTGAGGCGGCGCAGCCTCAGTTTTCCTCACTGGCCGGTATCTGGGACTCCAGAGAGAGAGGAAACGGCTCTCACGCAAGCGGGAGAACCGAAGTCCCTCCGCGGGGAGGCGCTTCCCGCTCGCTTCCTCTCCTTCGCGATCGCTGGGACTGGCTCCCGCGGCGAAGTCTCAGAGTTGGTTCCGTAGCCGCGAAGTGTTTTGAACTGTTTGGCCGCGGTGTCATCGGAGGGCTGGCGTGGGAAGTCGGAAGTCTCCCACGGTCGGCTCCCAGATCGCGGTAGCCGATGAGCAGTGCCCTTTCCCAAGCGCCGCGTCCCCCGGGGCCCCCCACCCCCAAAAGCGCACCTTAGCGGGAGAGAGGCGAGAGAGAGGGAAACCCGAGTGGCTGCAGCTCCATGGCACAGAATTGCTATAGAGACGCGGCACTTTACCCGGAAATGGCGACCAGCGCTACGGCCGGAGCGAAGAACGGGCTTGGCGCGAACTTCGGGCCTAAGGGAATCGCAACAGATGCCCCGCATCCTTCGCGGGATTTGGCGCATGGGTGATAGTGAGCGTTTGATCGGCCCGCCCACCCGCTCGCTTCCCGCTCGTGGTCTCGAAGGCCCACCTTCCGCCATAGGCGCTTGCCGGGCAGGTCTACTCGCAAGCAAGCTCGACGGGTTCCTTGAGATCATCGATTCCCCGGAGTGGGTGTGTTGAGGGCTGCAGCCTTTGCCTTATTTATTCGTTTATTTATAGAAATGTCTATCCCTGTGAAATTCCCGGAGCGGTTTACCTGCACAAGCAGGTGAAAGAACACGCACGCACGCAGGATCCTTTCCTGAGGTAGAAGAGTCTGCCTGCCCTGGAAGGGAAAGGGGCTCATCGGGTTTAGGAAGCAGCCAAGGGGGCAGCAGCGGAAGCGCGTGTGCAGGGAGCACAGGGGCGGGGCGCCCCCCACCCTTGCCAGGCCTGGGAGGGCTGCAGCGGTTAGCGGGCCACCCCGACAGTGCTTCCCTTCAAATCACAGAAAGAACGGAAGCAGCTGCGGCGCCTGTAAAGGGCAGGGGAGAAGCCAAGCTCAGGCTTCCCTAACTGGTGTGTTTGTGGTGTGTCGGACTGCAACTCTGGGAATTGTGGGAAAGCACCAGGCTGAGGATGGCTGAAATCCTGAATCTTATTCTTTGCTCCTCCTTCACACCAGCGTTTAATAAGTTGGCCTAATAAAGGCGTGTTACACTCTGCTCTTTGGAATTGTCTCCAGAATGTAGCTCTTCCTCCAACAGGGTGGAAGGCAACTGTTTCCTTAAACAGAAACCTTCTACAGCTGACCAAACCTATTGAGGTTGTTACTGTCTGCAGAGCCATGTCCTGGATACTGTTTCCTGGATTCTGAATGTGACAGAACCAGGAGAACAATTAGGAAGCTACATATAACACAGAGTCTCTGCAGTGCCTGCAAGCCCCCATCACAGCAGAGATGGTCTTAGGGAGCAGCCTACAAGGGATCAGAAACCCTACAAGGGCTCAGTCAGATCTCTGAGAGGTCATCTACCTCAGCACCCCCTGTCCATGGGGACTTTCTGAAAATAGGTGTGGGGGCCCTGAAGCTTTTTGTTGCATCAGATACCTCAGGATTAGCTGGCTTTTAGTCAACAAGTGTTTCAGCTCGCCCTCCCCCCCCCAAAATCTGACTGATTCCCCCCCCCCCGCAAAATCAAATGCTCCCCTTTTCCTGTCCATACATTCCTTTCTACAAATGGGGGAATCTTTAGGAGACCAGTTCCTTTACAGGCAAACAGCAAGACTTTAAAGCGCACATATATTCGCATATGCGCATTAGTGCACTGCTGTCCGATCTGACCCGTCTCACGAGGTTCTTGCGAGCAGGCCACGAGGAGAAGGAGCACCATGTATATACCCGCCCCCGAGGCCTTTGCAGGAAGGCCAGGTGGAGCGGGAACAAGCAGAAAGAGTCCGGGGCCAGGCCTTGTCCCCTTGCAGAATCGCTCTGCCGAGGCGGCGGGCAGGCTGCACCACGGACAGCTCCCGCGTGGCGCCACGCTGACTTGCGGGAGGGGGAGGCAGCCAAGTTCAGGAGCCGGGCGCTGAGAGGACGGGCCTGAGCCGGGCCTGCGGGCCTCGCCCCGGGTTCCCGCTCGCCCCCAGGTGGAAGAGGGCTGGGAACAAACCGGGGCCGCTGCGGGCAGCCTGCGCCCTGCGCCCGCGGGCAGGGGCGGAAGATGCCGCCGCCGCCGCCGCAGCGCGTGCGAAGGGCAGCCTGGAAGAGGCTCCAGCCGGTCGCCGCGCTGCCAGCCTCCCCTGCCGACAGGCGCTGCTCTCCCGGGAGAGGACGCGGCAGCCGCTGGCAGGGCGCTCCCGCCAGCGCCTCTTTCTGCTTCGTTTCCCGCTCGCCAGTTCTCCCCGGACCAGTCCATCCCCCGCTCCCGCAGGAGGAGCCGGGAGGGGAGGCTTGGGGGGGGGGGGGGGGGGTGTGGGGGGCCGGGCTTCTCCCGCCGGGGGGCTCGGTCCCTTTCTGGCGAGGCGGGAGCGCGGGGCGCGCCGCCGATCAACGCCCGCCGCAAAGGCGCTTCTGCGGGGCCCGTGCGGCCGCGCAGGGGGGCTGGGGCGAGCCCAGGTGGCGAAGTCCGGGCAGATCCCGCATCAGTGGGGCTTCCCTCCCGGTGAATGGGCGGAGGGACGGGAGGGAGCCGCGAAGACCCTTCCAGTCCGCGGCGTCCGGTTCCGACCTCCGCGCAGCTGAGCGCCCTGTAGCTCGGCCGGCGCCCTCCAGATGTGTTGGACAACAGCGCCCAACATTCCTGGCAGTTCGCTATCCTGACTGGGGCTGATGGGAGTTGAAGGCCGGGGAAGCCGGTGGGGAAGGGTGGTCTCGCATCAGCCTCAGCTGCACGGAGGGTGTTCCAGGTGTGCAGTCATTCTGACCAACCTTACAGGTAACCCGACCAACCAAGGCAGGTGAAGCGCACCGAATACTCTAAGGCCTCATGGAAGGCTTTCTGGAGAAAGCAGGCACCCCGTAGTAACACTGAAGCAGGTTTAAAATAGGACTTCTCTCCCACCTGCCAGTTTCTCTAAAGATAACAACCAGATGAGAAGTACACCTTATTAAGGCTTATTTCCGAGGCTTAAATATATATGCTTAGGGTCACGGTGAGCCAATGCCTGCTTACTCAGAAGTAAGTCTCATTACGTTCCCTTCTCAGTCAGGTCTCATAACCTCATGGCAAGAAATGGAACCGGGGCATTCCCACATGTGGCGTGGAGAAGTCAGCAAGGCTAGGTGGTGAGATGAGCAGAGATGCAGATTTAAAAATGGAATATCTTTATATATAGGCTCTGAAAAAGAAGGATTTGTGGGTTCGGTCAATTTTGGTTACCAAAGCCTGGACGAAAGCAAAACAAACCAAAAAAACCACGCAATCAACAGTCAAAATTTTCATAGACTTGAAATTCTGGCAAAAGTGGAACATTTTCGGATTTACAAAAATGCTATCTTGCGACCAAAAATCAACCCACGTCGAACAGCTTTAGTTATTATAACTTGGAACACGCCAGTTTCTTTCTTTTTAATTTTTTTTTTTAATGAGAGTGACAGAATGTACACGCAGGATCTTCTTGATCTGCATTAAGTAATGCGAGAAGAACCGTCGGTGTAAATGACCTCATCTCGGATTGCAGGGGGAGTGGGCCGCGACTGTCATTTCTAGGGAGATGCGCCTCTGATTGGCATGGCTGCAGAGGAGGGGGCAAGCCTGGGGTCCCCCGGAGCGAGTGTGCGCGCGGGCGGGGGGGTGCGCGCGCGGCGCGGAGAGCGCGAGCGCAATTTGGAGAGGGGAAAGGATGCGGTTCCGAGACCCAGCCAAGCAGTGTCGGTGAGGAGCTCTCGGGAGCGTGGGGAGGGGCTCCTCAGTGCAATCTGGCACCGAGTTTGTTTGCCTCGCTGCCTCCGGAGTGAAATATCACAAGATGGAGAGACAGACGGTGAGGGTGCAGGTGGGCGGTGGCGGGCGGTAGCTCAGGCTGACTCAGGGGGGCCGTCATCCGCTTAGCTGGCCATGTGCAGCGCGCTTCGGGAGGGAGGATCGCTCCCAGGATGCACTGGGGCCAAGCAAGCATGGGCATCTGCCATCATGAGCGTGGTTGCTCCCCCTCCTCCTTTCCTTTCCTCTCCTCTCCTTTCCTCCCATCCTCCCCCCTTTTAGTCGAGATCCCCATTTTCTCGTTGACTTTCTCTCAACTCTAACTGCACCAGAATCCTCTCCCCTTTCCATTGGGTAGATGGCCTCCTCCTTTTCTGACCTCCCCTTCACCCCCCACAGATGAGTTTGGCTTCCTGTTATCCCCTCCATCACAATGGATGGATGAAATTCCCTCAGGAGACTACAGTTCACATGAAATAGGAGCGGCTTTGCTGGAGCAGACCATGCAGCATCCTTCCTCCAAGGCCTCATGGAGTCTTGGAAGCAAGACACAGTCCAGATACACCTGCTTCTTGTTCTTTGTCCCTCGGTGGACATGCTGCTTTTGTGCACAAGAAGGCTTTTAAAAAGAAAGGAACAGTTATTGATAGACATTCTGTAAAGATGTAATGACTCTTGTCCAAAGCTGCCCAGGTAAGTAGCCAACATCACCATGCCTGGTGGCAATCAGTTGCACAACGTAATTCTCAAATGCCCTTCCCTTTGTCTGGCATCCTAGGGTCAATCAAATGTCATGGGATGAGCCTGACTCCTAAAGATTTGTGGGGGCAGGGGAGGCATTGGAGGGAAGATAACAAGCAGCCTTCCTCCAACCTGATCCCTTCCCCATGAATTGGACTATAGCTCCTATTAGCCTCAGTCAGCATGCAAGTTATAGTCTAACTGACCTGGATGGAATCATCTGGGGAAGGGTGGAATACGTCTATATTCATTACACCGCTGATGATTTTGTAAACCTCAGCCTGACTCCTCCTGCAGCATTTTTCCTTTTGATCCATTCCTGTCAAATGAAAGAGGCTCCATTCATCATCCCCTTTAAGAGTACATTCATCAGCTCTGTGCCTTCCCTAGGATGAGAGGAGAGGTGACAAGAACTGCCTGGAATATGGGAAATGTGGATACAATTGATGTATCTACTTGCATTATGATACATGATGCCTTGATTTCGATCATCTTCTCAACCATACCTAACATCACATCTGCTTTTTTAAAAAACAGTGGCAAGCAGCTGGGGTAGCACAATAGAAAGACTTCTTCAGTGAACTTCCTGCTACTGCCGTGGCCACAAGATCTTACTTCATGGGTGGTTACTGTCAATCTGGACCCTGTCCAAGGGTATGTGATGATGCACACCTTTTCCCTTTTTATCCAGTGTGTGTTGCTACTTGCACTTACCATTTGTGTCCCATCTCCTCTACCGTCTGTTGCCCAGTTATCTAGTTCTGAGAGCCCCTTTTGGAGCATGCCATAGCCTGTTTGATGCTAGCTATGATAATTGGTGCCATCTGCAAACTTAATTAACTTGCTATTCACCCCGATAGCAGCGTTCATCCTAAAAACAGATCCTTAAAGGACCCAGATGGTGTGATCTTGTCCACCAAAAGGAAATTGGGGGACTTGTCTTTGGTTGTACACACCTGTCATGTTCTACAATCCTTACCTTACTGTTGCCTAAAAGTCACACCTGCTGACTCAGATGCCTGGTACCTCATCAAAGATGTTTGACCACTTGCTATAGTAGGGCAGCAAATACACTCTGCACATGTGCTGAGAAGTTCCCTGCACATTCTATATCCTCCTGAATGATTTATTGGTGTTTGCATTCTGTCTTGCCTCCAAGGAGTCCAAGATGGCATACATGCTCCTCCTCCATTTTATCCTCCCAACAGCCCTGTGAGGTCGGTTGGGCTGAGAGCTGATGATTAGGCCAAAGTAATCCAGTGAGCTTCATGTCTGAGTGGAGACGAGCAACGGGTTCTCCAGAGTCCCAGTTCAGCCCTTGAACCACTACACTGCACTGGCTCTGGTATTAAAAGCAGTGAGTCTTGGCTCAAAGCGAATCTTTTCTCCACTATCCACGATTTCTCTATTCCTTCAATATGCTCATGAATCCCTGCAATTTCCATTCCTTTATTCTAAACATGTGCAGTACAATTCTCTAAGCATGTTTATTCAAAAGACAGTTCAATTGAATTCAATGGAACCTATTTCTTCTGAACAGATAGCAGTGGGGATTCTGCTACTGGAGGTGAAAATATTTGCACATCTAGAGGAACATGCACCACACTGGTGCTTCTTTGGGAAGTCCAACATGCATCCCGTGGACAATGCATCCACCTCAGTCCTTGTCTTATCATTGCTGGTTACTTGGGACCTTTTAAAAGGGTGGCACAGGGGGCAATTGTTCCAGGAGGCCTCACACATAGAGGAGACACATTAATATGGACATTGTTGCATGGATGCCAACTCTTTTCCTTCAGAATCTCACCAATAGGAGCTCCAGAACCCTAATGGGGGAAATTCAGAAACCCATCTCTGTAGGTGGACATGGTCTTTTGTCTGGATTGCAAGAACAAACTGGCTGCAACAGTGACAGGGAATAACACCAGTAATAACCCCAACCCCAGACCAAACCTAGTCAGACATGCAGAATGAGGTCCTCAGAACAGTGCCTTCCGAGCACCTGCTATTTCAGGGATCCTCAGATGAACATTCTTTCTCCCAAGTGAGCCTATGGTTCCCAGAAAACATCTATGGGGTACAGGATGTTTTGGACTCCCAAGCCTGTGGGTGGAAGCAGGGCTTCGATCTCAGGGATGAGGATCCGTGCTCTGATTCCTCTGCCCACATCACAGTTGGTTTGGAAAGAACCATGGTGGTTGCTTCTCTATCACTGGGAAATGGGCCTGAGAGGGGTAAAGGGGGTGGGCAAGGGATAGCTAAAAAAAAGGACCAGGATTGTCACAATGTGTGATAAGGGATCCGGGTGGCACTCCAGCCGTCTTTGCTCCTCCTCCAAAGTGTCACAGCAAAACATAGGCCATGTGGCTGAATTACAGAGTGGGAGGGCTGGTGAAAGTAGAGATTGCCTCTGCTCACTTTTCCCTGTGCAGTGGATGCTTGCAAGCCTCTGGTGGCAATCATTAGGACAGTGCCCTCAGTGTCTTTAGGGCACTTTAATTTTACACCCGTTGCCAAGGAACTTGGGCAGGAGAGTGCTCTGGTGCTCATATCCTGCTTGTGGGTTTCCAATAGGCATTTGGTTGGCCACCATGTGAAGAGAATGCTGGACTAGATGGATTGTTGGTCACATTCAGCATTGGTCCTGTGTTCTCATGGAAGGAGCTCCTTCACCATGCACCAAATTACTGCTCATAGAATCACAGAAGAATTAGAAAAGGCCAGAAGGTTATCGGGCCCAACCCCTGCTCAGTGCCAGACTCCAAGTTAAACCACCCTTCTCAGGTGGTGTCCAGTTGCATCTTGAATGCCTCTAGTGTGGAAGAGCCCACAACCTCCCTAAGTCATTGGTTCCATTGTCACGCTACTCGGGAATTTTTCCCCCTGATATCTAGGCAGAATCTGGCTTCTGGTAACTTAAGCCCATTGTTCCATGTCCTGCACACTGGGATGACTGAGAGGGGATCCTGACCTCTTTCTTTGTGACAACCTTTCAAATACTTCAAGAAAGCTATCACATAGCCCCTTAGTCTTCTCTTTTCATAGCTAAACATGCCCAGTTCATTCAATCTCTCCTCACAGGGCTTTGTTCCCAGTCCCCGGATCATGCTTGTTGCCCTCCTCTGAACCATTTGCAGCTTGTCTGCATCCTGCTTCAACAGTGGTGCCCAGAACTGGACGCAGTACTCCAGAGGCTTAGCCAGCTTCGAGTAAAGGGAAATTGGTACTTCATGTGATTTGGAAGTGCTACTTCCGTTAAGAACTACAGCATGGAGCTTCCTCGTAATACCTCTGAGACGTACATTGTTTTAGACCTTTCGTATCTGCTTGTGCTCTTTAGCTGGCTGCCTAATGATGGATAAACAAGAGAGGCTGGGTAAAGAGCTTGCCCAGCGGACTGCAATGGCACATATATATGGGCCTAAGGCTCCCTCTGGTGGCTGTCGGGAAAGTATCAAAGCTTATAACAACTTCCTGAGGGGGATCCACGTTGATGCAACCAAAACAAAGGGTGCTTCTGTATGATGCTTTTACTGTGCAATCACCCTGCCTCAAACTTTGAATTTTATAGGCAGTCCAGGTGACATCATCTTCCATTTGTAGCCCTCTCATGTTTCCCACCACATCTTCCATCTTTTCTCTTACAGAGAAAAATATCCATTAAGAAAGACGGAATAGCTGTGCAATGCCTTTTTATTGTTACTGCTAAGAACCCTCCATCTGGACACACTCAAAGTTCCCTGCAGTACCTTAAAGATGAACAGATTTATTATGGCATAAGCTTTCTGTGGCCCATAAAACTTATGCTACAATAAACCTGCTGGTCTTTATGATGCCCCAAGACTATTTGTTGTTTTCAATACCTGATGTTTATCCCTGGTATATCCTTCTTCATTAAGCGCTGTTTCACTTATGCATTTTTCCAACATGGGCATCATCCTGCATACACAACTATGAATAAATGCAACTTTTGCTTTGGTTATATGCTTTTGCATGCTGTAAGGCTGCTTCATGCATGGCGCACACATCTTCATGTAGGAACTGTGCATCTGCTATCATGTAAAAAGCAGACACATGGCCATTTCAAAGTAACCACAGTTATGAGTGCATTCTTTACCCTTCATTGTATACATATGTTTTCCCCACACGGAAGTTATACATGGGAAAGATTTTGTGTGAGAAGCAGTTTGCAGAGGTCTTCAAATATGCCGAATATATTTTGCAGTAAGCATGTGCACCATCTTCCAGTGCCCAACAGTCTGCATGGCAATCCATTGTGATAAAGCACCAGGATGGGTTGGTATTAAGTGCCAAGAAGCCATGAAGAGCCCGGCAGGGGATCACCACGAGGACAGGGCTCACGGTGCTTGCTTGGCTTCCCCTCCCACCTCCTTCCCTCTCATTCCTCCTGGCAATATCCCAGGGGACACCGTGGGGAGGGATGAGGCTCCTCTCTTTGACAGCTGTGATCGCAAGTCAGGTTCGGCTCTCCGTGGCTGTTGAAGAGTCTCCGCTGGCAAACAAGGCTCCTGCCCTGAAATGCAGGAGACGGGATGGAGAACTGATCTGGCACTTCCCGCTTCAGAGGAGGTTTCTGGAAGGGCAGGTGCAGCTGCCTGATCCAGGCTCAGGCACAACAGGGGCAATCAGCTGGGCGCAGCTGCTCAACTTGGCAGCTCCACCCAGCAGATTCCCCCATGGCTGCCTGAGAGTCAGCTTCTTGGGGGTTCATGGGAGTGGCTTATTTGGGGCAGCCCCCCCAGCTAGCCACTGTCGAGTTGATAAGCTTTTTGCCAACCCACTGGGCAATGCTGCCACTTCTGTTTGAGTAGCTTCCCCTCAATGGGGAAAGGCTAGGTGGAAATGCTTCCTTCTCAGTACCTCCTTACCTAGCTCAGCCCCTTTCTGTGCTGCTACTGGGGAAAAGTCACTCAAGCAGGACGGTCCCGTTCTTGGAGCATTCCCACCAAACAAGCTCCCAGCTCCTGTCTGAGGGGCTTCCTCCCGGGCAGGAGATGGGAGCCAGTGAAATGCTCCACCAGCTCCTGCTTCCTGTCCTAGAGAAGGGATTTGTTGCCGGAGGTGGGAAGGATGCCTGTGGCAGCTTCAGAAGTGAAGATCCACTTAGTCAGAGCACCAACAGCTGCCCCTTGCCAAGTGGTGCATCTGTTCTGGGGCCTTCCCCCACTGGATTGTCTTGCCTGGATTTGGATGACCCAACAAGCTGTCATGGTAGGGAGCAACCCTAGAATAGACCATTGTTTCTTGTTGTGGTTCCCAAACATGAGAAGTCACGATGGTAAATCTCCATGGCTGGTTTTGGATGCTATGACAAGCTGTACACTATAGCAATCAAAGGTTGCTTGTCATGTCATCTTAACCTAGCAATTATGTAGCTTGAGGTGAAAGATAAGAAGGTGTCATGTCCAGAAGTTAACTGGACTAACTGAATCTTCTTCAGCATCACTTTTTATACACAGATGGACAGAACACAAACAAACCTGACATTTGATCAGCTTAACACCATAGCCATTCCATATCACAGTTAGTGAATTCCCTGTTGAAAATCTGTTGTTTCCTCTTGAGCTATATTTCCTTCAGCCCAATATGACTTTCATAAATTGTCATGTGTTGGTGGCAGGTTCAGCTTGTCCTTTTTCCATATTGTAGTAAAACTCCTCTAAATCATATACAAGTCTTCTTCATTACTGTCTTTTCTTTCTGCCCATTTTTGTTTTGTTTTTCCATTAGAATAATTGCCCATGATGTCTGCCACCTATTGATATTTTTGAGCTTTTCTTCCAGAATCTTGCAATTTTTAGTCATTCTATCACAGGTTAATTAGAGAGTGATACCAGGTGTCAGGAGCTGTGGTCCCTGCTTCACACATTCAAAGCCACGCTTGTTTTCCTGCAAAGTGTTCTTTATTGACCAATACATACAAATATCCAGAATGAATCTATGAGCATGCACAGAGTGGTTGGTTGAACCCAACCTAGTAATCACCTCCTGGAACTCTCCTTAGTAGCATGCCTGGGCCCCATCCCTTTGGGAAGGGCCCTCTGAAAGTGCGTCTTCTCTCTTGCATTGATCCTGTAACTGGACCACCTCTCTCTGCTGGCGATGCACCATGGATTCAAGCGCCATACTTGCTGAGTCCCAGAAATTCTCCTGTTTCAAGTCCCCTCCCACCAGCTGTACATCTTGGTTACTCCCAGAGACTGCCTGCCCACCTGGGGAGTCTGGCCTTGAGATAAGCATCTCCACTTCTCTCATTGCAGAGTCTCAGGATGGCCCACATTCCCAGGCCCACTCCTGTGTCTCTCCTCCTCCTGACTCTTCTGGAGACCAGCCAGCAGCCCTGCAGAATGTGCGCCCAAGCAGCCATCTTTCTTAATCCCAACGCTAGGGTCCCTAAGACACCATGTGGGGAGCCATGAGATACTTCAGATTCCCTGATCCAAGGCTGGAAACAGAGCTCTGACTTTGGAGCTGGAAATCTGTTCTCTTACCCAGCTACCGTGGAAAGAACCACATTGCCATCTCTCTGTGGTTGGGAAAGTAAGTTTGTGTCATGCACACACATCCTGTCAGATCACAGGCACAAGAGACTATCTGTTTCGGAGGGACTGACAGTTCAGATTCCAGTGATAAGATGTACACAAGGGAGGCTGCCTATCCTGGCAGGACTGATTACTCAGACTCTGACAATGAGAATGTTTCTGAAATGGCCCCAGCCTCAGCTGCAGCTCAAGGTCTCTGCAGGGTTTAGCTAGGGGGGAAATAAGTCCAAGGGCAGATCAAGGGCCCAGTCAACCTGGCTGTGAGAATGGAGAGGAACCGCAGCCTCCTGAGTGAGGAGACATGAACATTGCTAGTTTTTCAGGTGGGGAACTTCCACCTCCTGATGAGGTAGACCCATAGTTAGATGTCACCATTTCAGAGTGGTCCAGTTAAGGATGCAGCAGAAATGGAGATGTGCCCAGTTCCACAGTGCTCCTCCCCTGAGAAAGAGACACATAAAAAGAGCTTTGGGTAACAAATGACAGAAAGGGTTCAACATTTCTCTCTGTGTATGCTCAGAGACTTGAAAATAGCAATAAAGACTTTTAGCAAAGAAATGCTGATGAGAAATGCTCATGACAGTCTGGAGAGCAGGAGAAGGAGGCACTCCAGGGGCAAGGGGGGAGGATCCTGCAGAGGAATGCTCATTCTGTGCCTCCTGAAGTCTTCTTTCCACCCCCTGCAGTGCTCCAGGTAGAAGGCCAAAACAGGCCACCTAGTTAAAATGCACAGCAGGAGGAGTGAGGAGGTGGGAGTCCTCTCCACCAGGCCTCCTGCTGTGCATAGGCTGCTTGCAAACCTCTGAGTTGTGAGCACTGATTGTATCCCAATTCTTTTTGCATAGGGTTTTTATTTCCTCCCTCAAATAGTGACAGCAATATCAATGGTGGGCACATGTTATTTTTTAAAGTTGTTTTCATTCACTCCAGGAAAATGTTTGCCTTGAAAGCTTGTATTACTCTATGTTTTCCCCACATGAGCAGATAAGTCCCCTCTCCAACCTGTCAGGTCTAGTGTGTGGCATCTGTGGTTAAACATGTGGACAATTACTTTTAAAGCATTTTCCTTCTTTTATTTTGATACAGATTTCTTTTTCAGATGCCTGCACTTGAGTGTATTCAGTTTTAATATGCAGCCCTCCCTCTCATGGTTCCTTTAGGCTTTCTGTTGTAGACAGAATTCAGCAGTTAGAGACAGATAGATCTGTGATAGAATCATAGGACAGTAGAGTTGGAAGGGGCCAGGAAGGCCATCGAGTCCAACCCCCTGCTGTTGCAGGACACCAGGTTACACCATCCCACTCAGATGGCTGTCCAGTTTTTTTCTGAACGTCTCTAGTGTGGGAGGGCCCACCACCTCTCCAGGCAGCCGGTTCCACTGTCAGCCTGAATCTGGGTTGTTGCAGGTTGAACAGATTATACCGTATCCTACAGTCTGGCATCAGCAAGCAGAGATTCTGACCTTCCTCTTTGTGACAGCCTTTGAGGTACTTATAGTGGGATATCATGTCCCCCCTCACTCTTCTCAACATTGAACATGCCCAGTTTTCTCACTCTCTCCTCATAGGGCAGTGTTTCCAAACCATGGATCAGTGTTGATATAACTTGCCATGATAGTTTTATTTTAACCAAATTCTTTAAAATTGTCCTTATCTGTTTTAATAATGGCTTTTTCTGCAATTTCCAAAATAATTTTAGCTTTCCTGTTTACATTATCTCCTAGAGCTTTGGCTATTAGGTGGTATAGAAATTATATAGGCAGTCCCTGAATTAGGAATGCCCAAGTTATGAACCAACTCAAATGAACTGCCATAAAGCCTATTAATGAAAAAAGTATATATTGCCACCCGCATGCTCACTGCCCACTCAGATGCTGCACTGTAGAAATGGATTCCATGCTTCTAGGGAGCAGAGCAATATATGTGCATTCACAATGCCTGCTGGGAGGTATGGGCTGCAATGCTGCCTTTCAAAAGCCTTTCCCAGTGGTGGCTTGAGAGAAGAAGGAAGGCTGATCCAGCCAGCCAACCCAGCTTTACAGAGAGTGAGCAGCATCACAGAAACGGGACCGTCAGTTCAGGTTGATGGGTGTAGCTGTGATGCAGGGAGGTATGGGTTGAAAGGGACAATGCAGGAGGCTGCTGCATCCCTAGCATTCACTGCCCAAAGTGGCCACCTCTAACTAATGGTGGAGGGGCGGGGGGGGCGGAGCATGACTTGTAGCACCTCCCTTCCACTATATTTTCTGAGTGGTAAGAAAAGACATGCAAGGATCGTACCCCATACTAGGGGCTGTCATACATTCAACTGACTATGTGCTTACACTCTAAGTGCACTCAGTAAGATGTCTGTGAGAACCTATCCCTATTCAATGGCCGCATTCATGTGCAAGCTCTACACACAAGGAATGAAGCAGGAGGAAATTTTGAGGACTGGGAAGGCCATTCTGCCTGACAGATGGGAAACAGTAAAAAGGCTTTGCACAGCCTTACTCAGAAGTAAGCCTTTCTGAACATATAGGAACAGACATATATACTCATAAGCATCTACTCCATCATTGACCTGTTTGAGCTTGAGCCAACATGAGATATGTTTAATTATTCTTTTTTCATGTCATGCATATATTTACTGAGAGAAAGTACTGAAGTGCTACATTGGCCATTGTGAAAGATCTAGCAGTGGAAATGCATTGTTTGGATAAGCTGCTCCAATGATAGCCCTTCCCTGTGACTGGGCTTCTTTCCTGAGCTATGATTGGCCAGAGGTGTTCTGTGTGGAGATGGGATTGGCCGGAGGGGTTCTTGGGGGCGCTGAGAGTTGAAGGGAGGGAGCAGTTATGACAGGAGAAGAATGAGATGTCTTTGTACACTTCAGTTCACTATTGACCTGGCTTTGGGAGATTTTGCAAGGTTGTTACTGTATTTAAGGCAGAAATGAAACACAGGGTTCCTGTCCCAGTGTGGCTTTGAAGAAACCAACAGCAGCAACAGTTACAGAGTAAAAGCAGAAAAGTCCTCAAGTGGAGGCAGCAAGTGGGCAATACCAGCCAGAGACCTCTGGCTCCTACAGGGCAAGGTGTCACCCCAACTACATGGTGTGTGAGAGGTGACCTGGTAAGGATACCCTTTCTGTGGCAGCTTCTGGATCAGTTGAGCACAGCTTCTTTTCTTGACCCTCCTGCATGTCCACATAGCTCCCCAGATTTCTTTCTTTTTAAAAATTTGACACAAGTCTTTTCACATTGTTCATCTCTCCAGTTCCATAAGTTGCATCTTTCTCTTTTCTCTTCCTATGTCAGATGTATGCTCATTTTTAAGTGCACTAATTCACCTGTTATCAAATTGCAAATTCTGAACAATCTGACCAGAATAAATTGATCATTTTCTTGAGACTAGAAGAACCTCAGTCCTGGGAGCCAAATTGGGCTCTCCTGAAGTCCCCCAGTGGCCACACCCATCCTCCCAACCAATGATTGTTTGGTGGTTGCCCGGCTTTTGTGCAGTTCCCCTCCCACTTTCTGAAAGGTTGAAATGCCTTTGCTAAGGTTTAGTTACTGGCAGTGCAGGTTTTAAGCTAGAATAGGCTGGCATTCTTGGTATTCTGGCCTGCCCTTTTGCTTTTGGCCTCCCCTTTGCTGGAATGCAGCTCCTACATAGTTATTCTGAAAGAGTTCAACACCCCAGTATTGAAACAAAACACTGGCAGATAGATAGATAGATAGATACGCACCTATAACACCACTGGCTACCAGTTGAGGTCCAGGCCCAATTTAAGGTGTTGGTGATGACCTATAAAGCCCTAAATGGCTTGGGTCCTGGATACCTGAAGGAGCATCTCCTTCCCTATATGCCGCACCACCACCCCTTGAGATCTGAGGCGGAGGTCCTTCTTTGGGAGCCCTCCTTGAAGGAGATTAGGTGGGTGGCTACCAGAGCAGGACCTTCTCTGCAGTGGAGCTCCAGTTATGGAATGCACTCCCCAGAGAGGTTTGCCCAGCGCAAACACTTTATTCTTTTTGGTGCCAGGCCAAACCCTTTTCATTTTCCCAGTATTTTAAGGTTTAGATTGTGATTGGAATCGAGGTTTTATTGTACAGAATGGATGCTGTGCTTTACTTTGTTTTATTGTAAGATTGTCCTGAGACTATTTGGTAGTGGACGATATACAAAAGTGTTAAATACATGAACACTTGGGCTTCAATAACAAACTCCACTCTTGTGCACCTATTTTGTGCAGCTGTGCTTTTCCATTTGCCTTCCATTTGTCACACATTGGAAGTACGTTGTTATAGTAATGAACAGCTTGAATGTGCATATTGCTACTATTTTGTTGTTAAATTTATGATTAATATTATTGCAATTAATTGTTGGGTGTTAAGTTAATTGGGGCACACACGTGGAAAGTCCAATGTATACATTTAGCAAAGCGACAGCTCCTTACCTGATTTTGATGTGTGTACTGAGGTCTACAAATGGAACAGGCGGGTTGCAGCGCTCGGGGAGCATCCGAAACTGAACCTCCTCACTGATAGTCAGAATGGTAGTTTCGGACTACAAGGGAGAGCAGCACTCCGCTTTTCGAGGCTCCCCCTTCCCCTCGGGAGGCCACAATCACTGCGAATAGAAAGCCGAGGGAGCAGGGAAGCTGGTTCTGGCCCAGCACGTGCCTCCTGCGCCGACCTCCTCTTTGCAGGGATTCCAAGCCGAAGTTTGCGACTCGCAGTCCACCTGCTCCCCTCGGCATGCCACTGGGCTTGCCGCTCTCTGCTTTGAAGGGCAGGGCTGAACGCCTCGGAAAAGCCTCCCTGAGCGCAGCGGCCCCCGCGCGGCGGCGAGCCTCGCAGCGCCCAACGGGGCTCGCCCTTGCCGCCGAAGTCGCGCAGGGGCGCACGGCCGAGGCGCGCCGACCGTAAAGCGCAGCCGCGCGCGGAGCCGCCGGGAGGGCAGCCCGGCTGCCTCGCCGGGAGGGGGACGCCGCGGGCCTGCACGCGGAGGGGCCCCTTTCCCGACGGGGGAGGCGGGCCGCGTGACGTCACCGCCCCCCTGGCGCGCGGCGCCGGGGAAGGACATCCGCGGCGCGCGGCGGCAGGGCCACCCGGAGCCGCGCCGCGCCGCGCGGACGACGATGGTGGCGGAGCCGCCGCGGGCGGGGTGAGTCTCCGGGCGGCCAAGCGCCGGCCTGCCCGCGCCGGGTCGTGGCTGCTCGCTCGCTCGCTCGCTCACGCGCGCGCGCTGCCCGGGGAGCGCGGCGGCAGCTGCTCGGCATCCCGCTGGAGCCGCGCGGAGCAGCCGTGGGAGGGGGACGGCTGCCGGGCGGGACGGACGTGCAGGTCGAGGCCCAATCGGCGCGTGGTCCGGAGGGGACGGGCGCGGGTGGGGCTGGGGCGGACGCCCTCCCGGCCCGGCGCGGGAGGGGCAGAGCCTGCGGGGAGGGGCGCGCGTGGCGGTGCCGCTGCGGGGGGCATGTCGGTCCCTCCCTCCCCCGCGCCAGCGAGCCCTCCTCTGCCCAGCCGCTCCCCTCGGACGGCGAGACTGGGTGAGCTCTGCTCGCGCCGAGCCCGGCTCCCTTGACCGTGCCCGTGAGGAGGTATGTGTCCGGGGCATGTGGGGAGGGGGGGCAGAGTCGCTTGATCCGGGGAACCGGCGGCTTGGAAAGGAGTCTGGCTGAGCTCACTGGCGTTTAGGGTAGTCGTCATTGCTTTGCACAGTTCCCTGGGGAGTGTCCGGTGAGGGCACCTTCTCAGGGGAGAAGCTGTGGTTGCCAACCCTATAGGAAACTTTGGAAAGTTTAGTGTGAATACCCTGTGGGAGACAGAGGTGGGAGAGACAGTAGGTGTTGCACCAAACTCTGGTAGAAATTCCATGGATAAAAATAATGGCAGCATCGTAAGGAGAGGCAGGGTACCAGAGTCAGTC
Organism: Varanus komodoensis; assembly: GCF_004798865.1. NCBI lineage: Eukaryota > Metazoa > Chordata > Lepidosauria > Squamata > Varanidae > Varanus > Varanus komodoensis. The sequence goes on from NW_025335318.1 coordinate 956,426, forward strand.
CTAGTTGGATGAATCACGGTGATGGGGAATGCTCCATCCCTTGCCCTTGTCTGTTATTTCCTTAGATAACTAACCTATCCTTTCCTGCAGATTCAGGACGGATACCATTACTCCAAATAGACCAGCACATCCAGGGTAGTCTTAATATCTCGGCCAGATATATAGTATTCTGAATAGAATCAAAGTCACTGGCCCACTGTGTCTTGGTTCCTCAAGCAAGGTGGAAGTGCTTCTTCCACCACTACCTGCCCATCCGCCCAGTTGGCCAGCAGTGGCAGCAGTGGCCGTGAATGGCAAGAAGCAGCAGTGGCTGGCCGTGCATCTCAAGTTTGCTTTAGAGAGTCCTGCCCATTCTTCTGTTGCCACAGTGGGAGGGCGGTGGGGGGGGGGGCTCTCCAGAATCCCACTAGAAGCCCTGGAGAAGCTGCAGTGAGTCCTTTGGGCAGGAATGGGCGAGGGAGAGCAGCACAGTTCATTGCTCTTCCCATTCTGCTACCTGATGTCGCAGCATCAGCCTGTGTAGTGGTAGGGCCAGCCTTGATTAAAATAGTCTCGTAATTGTTCAGTTTTTTGAAAGGCAAGCCAAATAAGCAATCAACATTTTACAGCATCGTTGGAAATGTTCAATACGTCTAGGCCTTGGAGAGGCAGGAGTTTTCTTTCGCAAAATATGGCTGTAGGAGTTTTCTGGGAGAAGCACATCCTGCTTAGAAACTGTGTGAGGAAACCAAGAGAAGTTCTTTAACTGAAGACAAATGGAATTTTTTCATTTGTTTTCAGCAAACTAAGGGCGGTTCCAGAAAGTCAATGCTTCTGGCTTGCGCAATCAGCTCGTTGCCAGGTTTTGCAGTGTTTCAGAAACTACATGGCCAGAGGCAACAGTGCGGAGGCGTTGTGGCTCAGTGGCAGAACACCTGCTTTGCACATAGCCCCCAGTTCAAGTTTTGACATCTCCAGGTAAGGCTGGAAAAAATCCTGCCTGAAGCCCTGGAATGCCACTCGATCAGTTCCATCAGCACTGAGCCAGACAGGCCCATGGTTGATACCATGCATGGCAGAGTCTTATGGTTAAGTGTGTGGGTACAAAAGCAAAACCTCTCTCAAATTACAACCATGCAGTCCTGAGCATGTTTGCTTAGATAGAATTTGCTTGTTGGTGCAGTGGGATCTGCTTGTATGTGCTATGAAGAGCATTTTTCGGTGTGAATGGATGCAGGAGAGGACATGGTCAGGGAAGCACATATTCATGTGTGAGGGATGAGAAGATCTTGGAGGGCTCTTGAGTAGGAGAAGTGAGAGTTGGACAGTTAAGTTAGAGCTGCTCGTGGTCTTGGTGGGAGGAGAGAGATGTGGGATCTGGGACAGGATGCAGATGGGATGTGGGTGGTAGATTTAGGAGGATGTTTAAGAATAGAATATCTGGGTTAAAGGGTTCCATATAAAAAGAAATTTGCACAGAAATGGTACTTCATGGGGTAACAATCAAGTTCTGTCTTTGTTTCCCTTAATCTCTGGGAAGTGAAATCTGTGAAGTGGTTAAACTTAGCCTGTCTCCCATAACATCCACACTTTAAGGATCTGCACACATGCCCTGAAGTCAGGTTTTCAGTGAGTCCATGACCATGTTTAGCACTGCAGCCTCTGTCTCCAGCCTTTATCTCCCAGGTCCTGTCCACCGTTTGTGGTCCTGAAATTTCATGCAAGGAAACAATGGAAGGGAAACAAAGTGTTGGAGATCTGCATATTTTAGTGTGTGTACGGCCACTTGTGTGCTCGTAGGTAAGAACATGTACATCTGCCGAGATATACTTCTGGATTAACTTAAGTACATGTTTAGCGGAATCGGCCTTTCATCTCCTGCTAGCTCAATCATTACCTAAGAGTTTATATAGGCTCTGTTGTTTATTTGGCTTAGGAAATTGCTCTTTTGGACAGGGACTTCATTTCTATGTTGATGTTCTTGTGTGCATCACAGACTTTGGGCACAGAACCAGAGTTGGTTTTTATTCACATAAACACGTAAGGTCAGCTTCCAGGTTAGCATAAATAAGTGTTTCCTGTTTGTATGAGTAGAAGAACAGTTTTTGTAAATTGCTTTCTTTTCTAATCTGTTCAGGGAAATAGAATTGCACGAGTCTGGTCCATGATAATTGGAGTTGTCCCATCAGTTCTCCTTGAGTTCTTTCCTAGTCTGCTTTCCAGTTCTGAAAAAGCTTCATGCTTTAGAGCACAAGCTAACTACCCTTTCCAAAAGAGGAAAGAGGAAACTCTCTGATAAGGACAGACTACAAGCTTGACTGAAAGACAGGTTTCATTCTGTTTGTGTCTTTAAATCATATCAATCACATTTCACAGATACTTCAAATCCCTTGCCTCAGTAGGTGAGACTGCTGAAAAAGTACTTGCTTCTTCTGCACAGGAACATGTGCAGATGGACATGAGTGTGCATAGATATATGCAGACATGTACTGTATATTATTTAAATGCAGAGCATACTGTGTATGTGGGTGTATTTGGCTCCTAGGGACAACAGGTGCAGAGAAGGATATATAGAAGGGTATATGAGGGCAATTAATTTTCAACTTGGAAAACAGTAATCTACAAGTAACTGATTGTTGTTTTGTGCTGTCAACTGATCTCCAACTTATGGCAACCCAGTGAATGGAATCCCTCTAAAATGCCCTGTCCATGATGGCTTTGCAGCAAGTATTTTATTTATTAATTTATTAAACTTATATTCTGCTATTTTGGTCCAAGGGCCCTCCAAGCAGATACAATAAAATAAAGACAAGATAAAAAACCCCCCACACCATGACCATAAAAGCGATCCATTAAAACATAATAAACAAAGACAATAAAACAAAAGAGTACAGAGCTGCAGTGGTGAATGTAAAGGGACCAGATGCAAAAGTATCAGGATTTCTCTTGGAGGGAAATTTCAGCAAGTGCGGCTTTCAGGTAGGGATGGGAAAAGCTGTAGATGTTTAATATCCTCTTCTGTGAAACAATTAAAGCAGAAACAATTAAAGGTTCAGAAGCCAATATAGCTGAAACAGCTGTCTGTTATAGAATTTGACTGTGTGTGTGTGGTGGGAGGGTTGTTTTGTTTTTTGTTTTTCCTCTTTCATTGGGTAAGAAAACAGGATCCCAACAGGAAAATGTACTTTATTGCTTTCTGGAATTAACAAAATAGGCCTGACTAGAGACAATAAATGAACCTAGGCTTGACCTAGTTAAACTATCTCCTTTGGATTAACCTTTGGCTGACACCAAGGAGAAGAACTTTCCCAGAGGGTTGACTTGCCTAATACTGTATGGATGTGCTGCCCTGATTTAGTTGTTTTCAAACAACAAGGCTATTCTTGCTCCTTTCTATATTAATTTTAAATATTTCCATTAAAAGGGTATTTGCAAGGTGTTACACAACAGCTACAATGTGATTGGGACTTACTGCCATCCTATACAGTGGTACTTCGGCTCACAAATGCCTCAGTTGATTACCAGATTGGATCGCGAACAAAAATTTCATAAAAATTTTGACTCAGGCCATGAACTCCGCATTGGGTGGCGACCATGATCGCAGCCATCTCTCCTCCCCCCCCGAGTGGGGAGATGGCCAAGCTCGTGCTCGGGGGTGGCGGGGGGGAGAGATGGCCATGATCTTTGTTGTTTTTTGTCACTTTGCTTTACATTTTTCTGATAAAAAAAATAGTTACAGAACGGATTAACCTTATTTACATTGAACCTTATGGGGAAATTTAACTTGGCTCACAACCAGTTTGGGTCACGACCAGAGTCCTGGAACGGATTAAGTTCGTGAACCAAGGTACCACTGTATGTTTCCTCAGAAGTCAATCCCACTGTGTTCAATGGAGCTTAATCCCAAGTTACTGGGTAATGGATTGGTGCCTTAGCCTGAAATTAGGGTGCATTCATATGCATTGGGGGGGGGGGAGCTCCCAGCATTCCCTAGCTAGCCATGCAGAGGAGTGCAGCCTTGAGCTCAAGAGTGCGTGCTTCCAAGTAGGTGTGCATAGCATTAACAGAAGTGCTAGGGTGTCTCTTTATAATGGAAAAGCAAAATATAGGCTAAGAAAATATCTTTATCAGGATTAAGAGACTTGTGGAAAAGTTTGTACAAAACTTCCTGAAACTTCAGGGCGCAGGAAAGAGGAGGAAAAATAAACCAGCCAATGAAATATTTCAGCTGCATAATTAGGCTGTTTCAGTGACTCTACTATGGCACTAGTGAATTCACCAGAATTAATGCAAGAATAATAAACACATAGAGAAAGGCGATCCACTTTACTTGAACTTCCAAAAGACTTTTAATAAATTTCTTCACCAAAGACTCCTGAGGAAACTAAATATTCACAGAATAAAAGGAGAAGTCCTCTTATGGATCCCTAATTGGTTAACGAACAGAAGACAAAGGGTGGGAATAAATAGCAATTTCTCCCAATGGAGATATGTAATCAGTGGAGTCACGCAGGGTTCAGTATTAGGAACAGTTCTTTTCAGCCTATTCATAAATGATCTGGAACTAGGAGTAAGCATTGAGATGGCTAAGTTTGCTGATGACACCAAATTATTTAGGATGTTCAAAACCATAAACAATTGGTAGAAACTCCAAAGGGATCTCATCAGACTGGGAGAGTGAGCATCAAAATGGCAGTTCAATGTAAACAAGTATAATGCAGTGCATATGTTGGGGCACAAAATCCCAACTACATGTGTGCACTGATGGGATCTGAACTAGCAGTGACTGAGCAAGAAAGGGAACTTGGGGTAGTGGTGGACATTTAAATGAAAATGTCCCCCCAGGGAGCAGCTGTTGTGAAAAAGGCAAACTCCATGCTAGGCATCATTAAAAGCAGAATAGAAAATAGAACTGCCAAAATCTTTCTTCCATTATACCTGAAAAAAGGACATTATTGAGTTGAAAGAAGTACAGGGAAGGGCAACAAAAAGGATCAGGGGGTTGGACCAGCTCTTATGAGAGCAGCTACAACAACTGGGATTGTTCAGCTTAGAAAAAAGGTGAGTATGAGGAGACATTATAGAGGTGTTTCATATAATGCATGGTGTGGAGAAAGTGACCAGGGGGAGATTTTTCTCCCTTTCCCATAATCTGGGGTCACCCCATGGAGCTGATTGGAGGTGGGTTTAGGACAGATAAAGGGAAGTACTTCTTCATACAGTGTATAGTTAAACTATGGAATTTGCTGTCATGAGAAGTGATGGCTGCCAATCTGGATGGCTTTAAAAGGGAATTGGAGAGATCCATGTTATCAGTGGCTACTAGCCTTGCTGGCTAAGTGCTTCCTTCTTTACCAGCGGTCCCATGCCTGCATAAGCAGTTGCTGGTGAACTTTGGCAGGAGGAGGTCTTGCACCCATCCTGCTTGAGGGATCCTGTGGGCAGCTGGCTTGCCACCATGTGTATGGAGTGCTGGACTAGATGGACCTTTGATCTGACCCAGCATGGTCTTTCCTATGTTCTCCATGTAGGTGCAGGCCAGCAGCTGAGTCAGCCACACAAAACTTGTAGAAGCAAAGGCTGCCAGGCACTCCTGCCCTTCTCCATCATTGATTGTAATGTTGCTTGCTGATGAAGACCTGCTGGTGCCCTGAGAAGGCACCAACCAACAATGATGGTTCCATGATTTCTTGACATTACCTTGTCCAGTAATCCAGCACTCACCTGTCACGTGCAATACACAGCCAGGGAACCAGAAAGGTGCTGCTTTATACTTTGAAATGGCACAGGCTTCCCCAAACTGGTTCCCTTCAGATGTGTTGGAGAACTCATAGCTGGCAGGGGGATTGTGGGAATTGCTGTCTTACACAGGCGGAGGAAACCAGCTTGGGGAAGGTTGCCATAGTGCTTCTAGTAGGAGATGGACATAGAAAACCCATGTGGTAGGAATGCCTTCATGCAGATAATTTCCACAGCACTGCCCCCGACATGTTTGCATTGCTGTCCCTGTGAGGGGAACTGACCTTTGCAAGGGAAAGAGGTAGAGTTTATATGCACAAAGAATAAAAGAAGCTACAGTGGCACTCAAAGTGAAAGAGCAATGCCTGGTGAAACATTTGTCCCCTCTGGAGCAGTAAATGTGGCCTCCAGAAAGCAATCTCCATCTTTTGCAGGTTCTGATAGCAACAATAATCTTGGGTGGAAAGGGGGGAAACAATGGGTGTAGAAATTAGTTTTTCCACTCCAGTCAAGGCACACAGGTACAGGGGAAGACAAAAGGGATAAGCGTGAGGGTTCACTTGCATTCTCCATGAAGTTGCCTCATTAGGACAGCCAGAAAATGATCCCTTCCTTTTCTGTGGCTGCTCAGCCTCTGGACCCAGCTGCTCACCTGGTTGAAAAGTAAATAGGCTATTTTTAACATTTGTTCTGTCTCCTTGAGGAACTCTAGTTGCATTAGGGGCACCAGGGATTTCTAAGAGAACTTCCTCTCAGCACTTTTCCCAAGATACAACTCTCAGGATTCTTTTGAAGAAGCCAGGAGAGCTAATCCAGGTATTAGTCTTATATAAATGTGTTGTGTGGAGGTCACTCCAGTCTAAAGTGACTTGTTGCAAAAGAGCCCTATCCTCTTTTGCATCTGGTGTGGAAGAGGAGAGCATTTCAGGTGTGGCTTGCTACCTGCTGAAATTCCCTCTTCTTTACAACTATTAAATATGCCGGGGGGGGCCTTGTCCTCTTTTGCCTTGGGCCATACTACCTCCACCTACGATTCAAAAACACATGGAAGGAACATAAGCGACACTGAGTCAGACCATGGGTGCATCTAGCCCAGTACAGTCGGGACTAACTGGCAGTGTCTTCCCAGGGATTCAGGTAGTAGTTGTTCCATTCTTACCTGGATTGAACCTGGGGCAATGCATATATTCTGCCACCAAGCTGTTGCCCTTTCCAGCCCTGCCTTTTGGTTCATCCCGTGTGACTGTCAGATGGATTATGACATTTGTTCTCAGTAATGATTTTTAAAGGTTTCATTGAGTTTGCTGGTCTTAAGTAAAATATTTTGCTGAATCAAAGCCTCTGGTTAGTGTGTGGCAGACAAGCTACTGAGCAAGGGCATTCTGTTTATTGCATTTTTGCTCATGACCTTTGCAGCCCTCTATTCTTAATGTTTAATGTAGTTAATCATTCACTGGTTGAACGTTAATTCTTCAAAAAGCTAATAAATTCATTATCGGTTTTTAATGTTTATACTTTACATATCTTGATGGTTCTGTACCTTATAAAAGAGTATGTTAAGGCACCAGTTTTTGTTAATCTAGTATGGTTGTTGTTTGTTCTTTTAGAGCTTCTCTGCATGAGGCATGCCTGATCCCTCACCTGCAGGAGTTTGCATTGCTTTTTCATGACATTGTCCTCCTCCAGAGCCTCTTCTGTGTTTTCCAGCCTTTTTCACATATGGCTTTGGAGGGAGGAAAGTCTGGTATTCAGTTTGGAATCATGAAGAAAAGCCTGGTCTATTGCTACAAATCTGCTATACTGCAGCTGTACCACAGCACCGGCTTTGGTTGGTTAATATATAGAAAAGCAAAGGAATACAAACCCAAGTCCCCGGACACACTTTTCCTCCCACAATGAAAATGGAAGAAAAAGTCACAGTAAAGCAGCAGGTTAAACCTCTCATGTAGAGAAGTCCGTATGGCCCTGGTCCTGGGCCTTTAATGGCATCTGACAAACAGGAATTTAGCAGTTGAAGCCTTTTATGTATTTAAAGTAAGGAAATAAAGTGACAGGAAATGTTTCATCTGCTTGCTTTCTGCATATCTAGCCACTGCTGAAGACTCTGGAGTGGGGTCATTAAAAACAGGAGAAAAGATATGTATTATTATTTATTAGATTTGTTTGAAAGCTGCCTGTTAGCATCATGCTCTCTGTGCAGCCAGAGCAACTTATTTGAGAAAGCCATCAATAGCATTTTAGTACATGTCACAAGTGGGAATGCTTGATAGTTTTGTTCTGTTTGTATTGTGATAAGCTCCAACCAGTGCACGACTCTCAAATGAACAGGTGGGTTGGAATGCAAAATTTTATATCACATTTTCAGATTCCTGAATTTTACAATATAGTTCTTGGTGTAAAAATTAATCAAAAGACATATTAAAATGTATTTAGGCTAACATGTATATTAAAATATAAACGAAAATGCATCTGATTTTTCATGTGGATTACACCCCCTGAAATGCAGATGAATCCAAAAGAGAGTTGTCAATGAACATATATGAAACTAACACAGAGTAAAAATAGGTTGGTGTTTGCATTCCTGCTCCCAAGTGTTTTATAGCTAATATCCCAGAATTCATTGTTAGTTCTCTTCACATCACAGAATCATTCCAGAACTCTAGAGAAGGAGGACTGATTCTGGGGCATTTCATCTGTCACTAGGACACAGAGTGGAGCTCTGTGTGCAAAGAGGAAACTTTGAAAAGCCTTTGAGAGGGGAGATGTGCATTGTAGAGGAGATGAATAGGCTGCTTATACTTCAGGGGAATCAACAAGAAGCTGAGCCCCCAGGGTCACATACTAGACAATATTGCTCTGTTCTTGTAATGTCTTACTTGAGCTATAATGGGATAGACCCTCATTTCCAAAGGAGAGAGTCATTTATGACTGCTGAGATGCTGAAAAAATAGCATGCCTCATTCATCCTTCTAGTTGTACTCAATACTGTACCTCATTTTCATCAATAGTTGCCTTCTGGGAGGTGTGTGTGTATGTGGTCATTTTGATTATTGTGAGGGCCAAGTTTCTCTTGGCAAGTTAATCTGGGATCCCTTTACTCTTAAAACACAGGAATTTTGGCGTTCCTATATAAATGACTATTCAGATTGTCCTCTCAGGACCAAGTGAGAGCTTGGTTATATATATATATATAATCTCTAAAGCTTTCTATTGGGGTTGCCAAATTTTTAATGGCTCCATGCCTGTCCTTTTAGCAGCCTACTGAGCAGATATTAAACAGCCTTTCCTGGCAATGAAATAAAAGCAAGAAATGTGCTGGAAAATGGGCCTCCACAAAAGGGAAAACCTCAACTTGAACCACAATGGAACCAGGCTGCTGGCGCTCATCATCGTCACACCATCATCATTGCATTTCTGTGCCACCCCACAGCTGAAGCTCTCTGAGCAGTTTACAACACTCCATAAAACTGACAATAAAATGCAGTGAAAACATCATAACATCAGAAAAAAAGTTTAAAATACCTAAATCAAACAGAACAAAGAATGACTCTACATCACTTGGGATGGGTAATCGCCCTCAATCCCCTGGAGATCCAAGTAGATCTTTGAAGTCCTTGATATAAAGGGCCATCTTAACCTGGCACAGAAAAGATGGCGAACTTGGTGCTGGCTGGGCCACAGTGAGAAGGTTATTCCAAAGATGGAGGGCCACCACCGAGACAGACTTCCCTCTTGTTGCCACCTTCCACGCTTCCTTTGAGCTGGCATTCAGAGGAAGGCTCCAGAGGTTGAACGTAATGGCCCAGTAGATCATGGTTGGGAGAAGTGCTTCAGCAGGTATCGTGGTCCTAAGCCATGTAAGGCTTTATGGGTTAAAGCCAGCACCTTGAATTGGGACTGGAAGCATACAGGCAGCCAGGGCAAGCAGGCCTGAGTTGGTCTTACGTATTTGGACCTATGAGCCCCAGTTATTAATCTGCCTGCTGCATTCAGCTTACAAACTGCCTTTAAGGGCAGCCCCATGCAGAATGCTTTATAGTATTCTAACATAAAGACCACCAGAGCAAAATTACTGAAGCCAAGCTATGCCTGTATAGAGGGCGTGTCGCTGGGCCACCAGCCAAAGCTGGTAGAAGGCACTCCGAGACACTGAGGCCACCTGAGCCTCCAGTGACAAAGATGGATCAAGGAGCACTCTCACACTACACACCTCCTTCAGGGAAGTGCAACCCCACCTAAAACAGGTTTAACACCCTCTGCCTGGTCCAAGGAACCCCCCACCAACAGCATCTCAGTCTTGTCTGGGGGGAGATTCAGTTTGTTAGCCCTCATCCAGCCTGCTGCCACAACAAGGGACCACTTTAGCACATCTACAGCCTCACCTGCTGATGTGAAAAAATGGTTTCATGTAGAAGTTAAATAGCATGGGGGACAGGACAGATGCCTGAGGAACTCCACGCTGGAAAATCCATGGGGCTGAACAGTATTCCCCAAGCACCACTTCTGGAGCTGGCCCTCCAAGTAGGAGTGGAGCTGATGCAATGCAGTGCCCCCAACTCAGACATTTGCCCCATGGGATACCATGGTCAATGGTATCAAAAGCTGTCAGGTGATCTAGGAGTATCAACAGGTTTGTCCCCCCCCCACCCCCCATCTCTCTCCTAGCATAGCTCATCATACAGGGCAACCGAGGCTGCTTCTGTGCCAAAACCAGACCTGAATCCAGATAATCAGTCTTATCCAAGAGTGCCTGGAGTTGATTGGCACCTACCCAATCAAGAACTTTGCCCAGGAAAGGAATGTTTGCTACTGGCCTGAACATATTCAGCATTTCCAGATCAAAAGAAGATTTCTTCAGAAGCAGGTTCATCATGGCTTCTTTAAGTCAGCCTGAGACCACACATTCTCACAGAGAGGCATTAATCACCTCTCTGGTCTAGCAGGTGATTTCTTCCTTGCTTGCTTTTATAAGCCAAGAGGAGCAAGTGTCTGTGCAAAGGTGCTTGCACAAACCTGGTCAAGCATTTGAAACACGAAAAACATGAAGGAGATAGGCATAGCAGACATAAACTGAAGCAGGGGTTGGGGCAGTGGGGGTGGACTGCCAGGAGCTGAGAAGCATCCAGTTTAGTCTGAATCATCCTAAGGAGATGAAGATGAAAATGTCTCTGATTGCCCAGATGCAGAAGGGAAGGAACTAGGCCATAAGCATCAGGTGAAACATGATAGCCAATCAAAGAGGAATAAGTGCCATAGTAGAAGATGCACACACTGGAGACACTTTGGAAATGCAAGAAGCCTCTAAACAAGGATGGAAGAGTTGGAGTTCTTGGTTTTAGTGGGCATGTCACTACATCTGGTAGAGTGGAGGGAATCATTCTCCCAGTGGAGGGATGTAATGGTGGGGTTCCACGTGCATTTATATTAGAGCAAACATGTTTTCACCTGTTTATTCATTATCTGGAAATAGGAGTGTGCAGTGAAGTGGCCAAGTTTGTTATTGACAGCAAATTATATAGGGTTGTTAAACCAAAAAGGGATTGCAAGGAGCTTCAAAAAGATCTCTCCAAACTTGTAATAATGGGCATAAGAATGGTAAGTGCACTTCAGCTTAAGCAAGCATAAAGTGATGCATGTTGGGGTGACCCCTCTCCCAACTTTAGGAATAAGCTGATGGAATTTGAGCTAGTGGTCACTGAGCAGGAAAGAGATCTTGCGACTGTGCTAGGCAGCTCAGTGAAAATGAGTACACAGAGGGCAGCAGATGTGAAAAAGGCAAATTCCATCTTCAGCATAATTAGAGAAGGAATGGAAAATAATAAAACTGCTAATATCCTACTCTCCTTGTACGAATCTATGATGTGAGCACACTCTGAATAGTGTTCTGGTGGTTGTTTTAGTTGTGAAGTCATGTCCGACCCATCGCGACCGCATGGACAACTTTTCTCCAGGCCTTCCTGTCCTCCACCATCCCCCGGAGTCCACTCGAGCTCACACCGACTGCTTCAGTGACTCCATCTAGCCACCTCATTCACTGTTCTGGTTACCACACCTAAAAAGGATACGTTTGAGTTGGAAAAAAGTGCAGAAAAGTTCAACTAAAATAGCCAAGGAATTGGAATAGCTTCCCTATGAGGCAAGGTTGCAACATCTGGGATTCCTTAGCCAAGAAGAAAGGCATGTAAGGGAGGATAGAGGTGTACCAAATTATGCATGGTACAGAGAAAGTAGATAATGGGACATATTTCTCCCACTCTCATAATTCTTCACCCTGGGGTTCATTGCATAAAACAGATCAGTGGGAGATTCAGGACAGATAAAAGGAAACACTTCATCATATAATGCATAGCCAATCAGAAATTCAATTTACAAGATGTAGGGTTGGCCATCAATCTGGATGGCTTTCAAATAAGAATGTATAAATTAACTGAGGATGAAGCTGTTAGGGCTACAGGTCCTGATGGCTACACACCACCACAAGCCTCAGAGGCAGACGCCTGAGTACACCAGTTGCTGGGGAACATGGAAAGGAGATGCTGTTGTACTGAGGACCTGCTTGTGGGTTTCTGTAAGCAGCTGGTTGGCTGCTGTGACAACAGAATACGTGAGTAGATGGGCCCTTGTTCTGATGCAGCAGCTGCACTCAAGTCTTGTGGAAGCAAAATGCTGAACTTAGATGGCTGTCACTCTGATCCAGCAGGGCTCTTCTTATGTTCTTCACGTTATCATTTCATGTTGGGCTGTTGTTGCAGTCTAAAGAGCAGGGCCAGTAACAAGTCGGCAACCTTAATCCTGTGATTCAAAATGACTTATTTGAAATGTAGAATTTGGTGTCATAATTATATGTCCCAAGCTTTCCATTAACTTGACACAGTGCAAATTGAATTCTAAAGAAACTGAGCAGGGGGGAAGGTGCAGTGTTTTGAGTTTTTTTAAAAATCTGCCCATGGCAAGCAGTTTTCTGGGTTTGTGCTGTCCCTTGCTGACACATAGCCATTAAAACATGACTTGCAAGGGAATGCAACCCTCCAACAGAAAAAAAAGATTGGCTTACCCTGCTTTAAGGGTATTGGTGGTTTATGCTTGACTCTTTCTCTGTTAGACAGGGCCATTCCATCCATATAATGTTTAGTTTCTATAGCTTTACCAAATAATTTCAGGTACTTCTCATGAAAGACCTATCTGCTTACATTTCCACTGTTTATATTGCTGGCTTAAATAACAGAACTCTGTCAATTTACATTGCTCCCTTATGTCCTTGTTATTTGCTACTGCCCCCATACCTTGTACATAGGACTGTATTTTATTATATACTTTGCTTCCTTTCAAATAGCCTCCCCATCTGGGCAGCCTTATTATCTTTCTCTCCAAGATGAACAATTTGAATGATTCCAATGAATATCTTCTTTCGATTCCCTGCCTCTCAAAATGGATGAATCTGGCTAAGTTTGTCTTCCCTACTTTACATTTGCAGTCTTTTTAAAACTTCAGGTACAGCATAAAACAGCTACATGTATCAGTAAAGAGCACAATTTGGCAGGAAGCTTTTTCCCAAACTCACAGAAATGAACAGGAGAATTGATAAATGGATTCAGCATGCCATTCTGCAACTACTTTTCATTTCACTGTGGTCTGAAGGAAGGAAACTCTCAATGGTTTAGGGCCTACTAGATGTTTACACACAGGGAGCATTCAGACAGGCAACTGATTCAACAGAAGAGCTGCTAAGGAAAGGTGCATCAGCTGAAGGGCAGCCAGATGCAAAAGAAGGCAGGGTTCTTTCCCCTTTAATGGTCAATCAGAAGAAGGCATTTCAGCTAGTATAGTTTGCAGAACGAGCCACTTCTGCTGAAATTCTCTCTCCTTAGAACTATTTGCTGTGCGGGAACATGGTCTTTTTTTGCATCTGGTTGTCCTAATTTGCTGCCAGAGAGTATCCAAGTCATCCTTGAGGTATGTCTATGGGAAATCAGTGCTACAAATTATTTTGCTAACTGCTAGGTTACCCCAAAGTGGTTCTAAACTTCTTAGGAGGAGCCATAATGAATGGTTCAGTGATAAAGTATAATTGTGTCTGTTTTCTCAAACAGAAAGTTTGGTTAAGCTATTCTTTTTCCTGTGATATATGTACATTATGTGATAAGAATGCATAGATTACATAATAGCACGATCATCTTCTACCTGCTAACATGAAAATCTGCAAGCTATGAATGAGTTTTTATACCTTCTGCCCTTTGAACAGAAAACACTGAAAACCATAGAGGCTTTATAGAAATACTGTCTAAATATGATGAGTGGTATATATATCTGTAAAATAATAAAAGAGCAACAATATATGTGAGTGTAACCATCTGGATGGTACAAAAAGGGGTAGGGTGAATAAAAAGCACTCCTCTGAAATATCCATGCAACAGACAATAGCTAATTTCCAAAATGAGAGATGATGACTGGGTTCAGATGACTTGAGACAACCCTGCTCAGGAATTTTCATGTCACATTGATTCAGTGAGGATTAAGACTGTGTTCAGTGCTTGCCTAATTCAAGCTCACTGAGTTTGTGTGATGCAGCAGTTCAAATTGGTGGCTGCATACTGTTATTGCAATGGTGGCAATACTTTAAATTATTTAATTTAAATAATTAAATAATCCACAGTGGGCTGTCAGGCAATGTGAAAACATCTCCTGGTTTTCAATTGTGCCTGGAAGTCACATTCTCAGGACTAGCCTGGCACTGTCCTGAAACACTGATTGCCAGGTTGTCCAAACCAGGCTTCTTTGACTTTAAGAACTGTGAGTTAAGTAGAAACACAGCAAATAAAGCTTTCCCTATTACTGTATGTGTATGCTAGGATTTATGTTTGTCATTTAGATGTGGCAGGCACTGGAAGCTTACCTGGAAGAAAAGCTGGCAATTCTTTGTGTGTGGGTGAAGGGCTAACAATATTTTAACAATGATTAATATTTATAGGTTTTAATTGTGCAGTCAGGGTGTTTCCAGGTTTTAATTGTATTGTATTATATTTATTTCTGTGAGCCATCCCGAGGCTATATAGCAAGGGGATGGCATACAAAAACTTTAAATGAATGAATGAATGAATGAATGAATGAATGATTTGTGTTACTACTCCACAAGTTCCATGGACTCAAACCTTACTAAGGGAAAAGGAGACTGAAGACAGACAATTGTTTCTGAGAGGATTAAAGAAGTTATGACAGCTGTCTTGTTTGCTTGTTTGTATTGCACTAATGTGAAACTAATAAAATGGTAAAAAGATAAAATATCCATGAAAAGTAACATGTTTGGACATTTTATAACATCTCTGAATAATAATAATAACAACAACAATAATAAGGCAGTAAGATTATAAGAAGACAAAAGACTAGAATCAAAGAAAATGACATAAGAATCAGATCTTCCAAAGTCTTTTTCAAACAAAAGCAGTGTTCACAGACTCTCTGCAAGACAGCAGGTTGTGGGGTCCAGGGAGTGTGTTGTCATCACCAGAAAGGACCTGCACTTGGTATCTATGATCCTTGCCTCTGGGTGTTGTGGCACATAGGAAAAGAGGTTTTGAAAGATGAATTAATCTGATAAGGCAGTTAGAAGCAGGCACTACTCAGCTTAGTCTGGTGCCAGGCCATTTAGAACTTTAAATTAAGAAAATGCATCTTGAATCCTGCAGTTGCCAGCGTTCAAAGGCAGCTCCACAAAGCATGTGCTGCAATAGTCCAAATACAAGCTCAGCCATGGATTTCATTCGCCCCGTTATCACAGAATTGCACAAGCATTTATGGCCTACCGGGGTGAATCCATCTCAGTCGCAGTGCTGCATGGAAGCAGTAACAGGTGCTTGACAAATTCCCTGGTTTGGCAGATAGCAAAAGCAGAGCCCTGCTGGGTCAGGGTGAAAGCTTTCACATCCAGCATTTTGTACCCAGCCAGCTACCCAGGGGAGACCCACACAACAGGACATGAGTGCAACAGCACCCTGCTGCCCATGTTCCCCAGCAACTGGTATACGCAAGCATTCATCTCCTGATACTAGAGGTAGCGTACAGCCATCATGACGAGGACCCATTGATAACCTCCTCTTCCAGGGATTTGTCTGTTCCCCTTCCAGAGCCAGCCAAATTCCAGACAGGTAGGAGTACGTGAAGACCTGC
Organism: Varanus komodoensis; assembly: GCF_004798865.1. Taxonomy (NCBI): domain Eukaryota; kingdom Metazoa; phylum Chordata; class Lepidosauria; order Squamata; family Varanidae; genus Varanus; species Varanus komodoensis. Next base: position 972,308 of record NW_025335318.1, read on the forward strand.
TAAATCCTTGGCAGGCTGCCATTCATGGCTAGTGGTCTGAAGTGTGAGAAGGTTTCAGCTGATGCTATTTATGAACCCATGTGGCATTGTAGATAGAGCACTGGATTAGAAATAGAAAGGCTCAGTTTCAAATCTCTACTTTCCACAAAGTAAGGAACAATAGCCGTAATACAGCTAGTTAAAACAAAAACAAATATGCTCCCAAGCACACAGTCATTGTCTGCTTCACATGAAAAAAACATGTAATAAAACTGCTGTGTATAGTAGAAATACATGAATTGCATAATAATAGAAAATAGTGCCTCGTATCACAATATTAAAATACACAGAGAGCAATCCTCTCGCACCTAGACATGGTCCAGGGGCCCATAGGATAGTGCAGATCTCTGGTTCCAAGGTCAGAGACAGAACTCTGCACTCTTACCTTTCCTCACCTTGTAGCCAGTGGGGAAAGATCTGCACTGGCTGCAAGGGTAAGGTGAGAAAACCAGCCGTGGAGAGAGGCAAAGGGGGTGTGGAGAGGAGGAGTCCTGGGCCACCGGGATCTGAAATATCGGATGGTGCTCTGGCTTCCTCCCGCTGCCTCTCGCTAAACGGCCACAAATGTTTGTCTACCTCAAATGCAGAGTGGGGCAGTAGAGGTTATCTCCATCACTTCTGCTGTGCACTGGATGTTCATAAGCCTCCAGATTTGAAGCATCAAGGGTGAAACCCATAGGCTCACACCCTGAATGAATGTATAGTTCCATATACTTAACACTGAGTTAGAGGGCAGTATTTTCACACATCTGCTCAGCCTTGAAGTTGACAAGATGACTTTGCACTGGTCGCTACTGCTCTTCATCACACAAGGTTGTTTGGGCAACACGGTGTGGTGTAAGGGCCACATGGCCTGCCTTGAGCATCTTGAAGAAAAGGTGGGATATTCTTGTAGCAATAAATAAGAGGCCTCAACCGTGGCCTTTGGGCAAGCAGGACTTGCCAGTTTTTTAAGCCCTGTAAGCCCTCCCGCCATCAAACCTGTTTCTCTGGAGATGATAATTGGATGTGGGGGGAGGGGGGTGCTCTACTTTAAGCTCTGTGAACAATTTCCCCTGCCTCCAGGCTTAGCAACAGATCCAGGACAAGTACAAGCATGACCCTGCCATGCCAGCTGGACATTTATATTTCAGAAGATCTCTCTGAGTTTGAAAAACAAAGGCAAAATCTGAAATGCAGGTGAACCAAGAAACTAGTACAAGAATAATATAAATAACCACAGTCAATACAGCAGCAAAAGGAAATCTAGGTTTTTTGTTTTTTTTTTGGAAAGTGACAGCTCTCTGCCAAAGTTAATATTTAGTAGAGAAAAGCAAGTTGCCTGGCATAATTAAGTGGACTTTTCACACACCCTTGCAATAATGTACCTCCATTAAGGTCCATTAAGGGTGTTAAATAAACAAGTGGAAGGTGAAAAGTCTTGTCCAGGAATAAAAGACCTTCTCATAGCCAGTCACAGGCAGTTGCTTCTCCTTGCAGGTTAAGGCAGTGGAAATGTCATACCTGACAAAGGGGCCTGGAAGATTTGAAGCCCGAATTTTAATAAAGACACCTAGGCATTTTCCAGAGTCCTTTCTCCAGCAGACATCCAGAGAGGCAACTGGGCAGTAAGAAGCGTAATGGTGGACACAGAGCAAGATGGCTAAATCTCCTGTGTTATTAGAGGTGCTGCTGGTCTTTTGGGTGAATTGTACAGAGATGCTGGTTTCAAACCAATGCAATTCACATTGTATTCTCGTGGGTGAGGGGCGGGGTTTGAATGTCCTGGAATCATCGACAGAGAGATGTGGCAGACAAAATAGGGTAGCTGGCTACTGAATATTTATTTAGTAAATGAAATGTGCATTAAGTTTTAGATCCGCTGCCAAGACTCCCCAGCACCTTTACTGTTCTTTTTTCTCATTTGTGACACTTGACTATTGCCCCACATTCTGTTTAGTGATGGCTGAACTTATCCCAAATGAATTTATTATTTACTCAGAAAACAACTAACTGGCCTGTGTGTGATCAGCAAGAATTCTCCTTTAATGCAAAAATCTCATACTCTATTCCAGGTTTTCACATGTACTCTGTCAAGGTGCATCTTGGGAGCTGTAGTCTAGAATCTAAGCATCCCAATGTTATGTGCCTCTCCTCTGGTTGACTGATTTCATGTGGTTTGCCCGCATGATGATACAGGTTGCTTATTTGCCATCACTGATCACAGACATGTAGATGGACCTGCAGGTCCCTCCTTGTAGCTGTGGGGACAGCAACTAGGGAGGCAATGAAGGAGACTGCTTCAGGTGAGTTGGTGGTGTGTGTGTGTGTGGAGGGGGGGTAGAATAACTGCAAATTGATGTGGCATGGCATCTGTCTAATTTTTACAGTGCATGTTCAAAGCTCATGATCAATTTGGAATTTAACAGTGAATTTGTAATACAGCAATCTAGGCTCATGACAACAGTGGACATTATGAATGGAGAAACTCTGATCAGAAATACTGACCAAATGGAGCATCAGTAATTGTGGTCTGTAAGAGAAGGAGATAATATATACAGAATTTCCATGGTCTGATTAGAAGAAAGTAGCCTTATTGAGCACATGCGTTCTCGCTCTCGCGCTCTCTTATAAAAATAAAATTCTGTGAAGATCAGAATCAGACCTTGAAAAATAAATGCTACGTTGCATCCATTCTTAAAATCATGAAAGATGCAGCACCAATGTTCTACCTGCACAGTGAAAAGCCATGCTGTTCCACTTTTCCTCTGTGTGGTCTTACGTAGTCTCTCTTCACATTACATCAAAGTAAAGTCCTAGCAGACTGAATTGTGTACATATGAATTCAATATTTGTGAATATGTATATTTTCAGTTTATTACCTTGGTTGAATAACTTAGATCTTTGCTTGGTCCTTGTTATAGCTCCCAAATTTCAGTCTCAGCATGTACACAGGTTGTTAGTTATACCTTAGAGCAAAACTCAGTTCTTGGGAGAGTTTCCCTTCTCCGTGATAAGATACAACCATACTTTCTGTATTTCCAAAGTAGCAAACAATTGAGAGTTTGTGATGCATCTGTGTAAAAAACTCATATGGTGAGTATTTTTTAGGGAATTATGCTTTTCAGGCACAGGAGCATACTGTTGATACCACATGATATCTTGTATAGAAGGCTGTAGGTTAATTATTACCTTAATTCTGGCTCAGGAAAGCTCTAGATAGCACAGAGAAAGGGGCGGGTGGAGGGGGGGAAGAAAGCCAACTTCACTCATTCACAATGTTTGCCAAGACAGTGTGTCTGATAGGCTGTTACTCAGTGGTATGTGAAAGCAGCCACACATAGGCAGAGCAATCTTATGGTCCATAGATAACCCCGTGAGGGCCTTGGAAATTTTTGGATTCCTAGAAATAGCTCTGACCTTGGTGCTGAGGATTTGTACTTGGATCACCCTCTGTTCCCTTGCCACTAGTGGCTCTCTGCGGTCATGAGGCTGACCCTGGAGAAGGGGCAAACAGGGTGTTCAGAGATTGCTGGGTCCACCAGAATATGGCATATCCTTGGCAGCACTCCAGCTTCTTTTCCTCCTTATCTGAAATTCCACAGTTAGTTGGTGAAAGTAGCTGTCTGGCCAACTTGCAGGGCAGGAAAAACGGGCAGGCAAAGATCCCCTCTATGTTCCTCCTACCCTCTGTAGGATGCCTGTAATGCCCTTACTACTACTTTGTCTTGGATGGTGTTTGACTGGGTGTGTGATGCTTTGTGTGTGGATGTTCATTCTTCAGTGATGTTTTGATTGTGGTTGTCTTTTTATGAAGCATGGAAAACACTTTCACGTCAGGGCACCGTCTGTTGTTGACACTATCTTGGTGGAGTTGATCCTATCTGGGTGTTTTGGGGAGTATGAATAGGTGCTACTGAGGTATCCAGGATGCAGCAAAACAGAAAAGGAAAAAAATGTGCATGCAGGATTCCACTTTGGTTATCATAGTCATCCTGGAAATGGATGACTGTGGACCCATCCTTTGGGTCATTTGTCATAACAGCCCCCCATGATCTACCAAATTTTAGTTTCTAATGGAGGCAGATTCAGTTATTTGCTTTTTAAGTTAAGTAGAATGGACATTTACCTATGGGCGAAACTATGACACTTGGGAAGAAGTTAGTTCTCCAAGCTGTTTGAATTTGACACCCTTGTTTTAAACGGTTCCAAGGGAAACAGCAGTAAGTTGAGTGTGGAGGGACATTCAGCAGTAATTCAGCAGTAAACTTGCAGTTGAATGTTACTAACACCATGCTTTGTCAGTGACACTGGAGGATCTCCTGGGAGAGGTTTTCTTCTGCCTATGCAATATTATTTTTGGCTGCCCAGTGTTAGATAATGGTTTGCCAGTTTTCTCTTTTCATTTGCTAGTCTGGTGACTGAGATAAGGGGTAGGGAGGTTATGGGCCCCAAGGTCCGGGTTGATGTGGATGGAGAGGACAAGCCTGGAATCTTTCGCTTACATTGCAAAATGCAAAGTAAGAGAAGTGTGGGTGGTGGTGGTGGTGGTGAGAAGACTATAGACAGCTGTGAATTTCCTGTGTTTTTAAATGGTGCTGGGAAATCACATTTTCTGAAGAAGAAACCCAGCCTCCCTAAGCTAAATTTGTGGGGAGTAGCTATGTTGGGTAAAAGGCACTCTGCATCTGCTCAGAGAATCTCAGCATATGCCACAACAGAGATGCTTCTTATTTTCTAGTCCCTCTCCCTTCTGGTAAGTCTCTATTTTACCTTTTGGGAATTTCTCATGACAGTTTTTGTAGGTGTGCTTCCTAGGTTAGCAATGCTTCAGGTTTCAGCTTCCTTCCAGGTCTGTAGCAGCTAACACTGTGAGTTGGGGAGTGGGAGGGACCTTGTTCAACTGACTCCAGAATTCAAGGTATTCCTGCTTCTGAGACAGAGTGATTTTGGAGGGCATTTTCCTTCTGGGAAAGAAGAGAGTGTGGGCTGTTCTTGGGGCAATCCATGCTGCACCCCTCGGACAATCAGGGCGTCTCACCGTGGCTTCTCACCCCCTGTCCCCTTGCTCTCCCAGCTGGTATCTCAGTGTTCCTTGCAGCAGAGTTCGACTCGGCTACCCCTTCCTGCTCTGACTGCTATCCTCTTTCATTTGCTACCTTTATCTGTTGTTATTATTTGGGGAGCTTCAAAATTACAATTGGGGTCATTTTAAAAAATATTTTTGCACTCTGAAAATTGCACGGCAGTGTTCATCATTTTTAAAATTATTATTTTTGTTGGTCTTCCTCAAGTATATAGTCACCCTTGTCTAATATATGAAGCCACACTATGTCAATGACATTGTAAGTTTCACATGTCAGAGGAAACAGAAAAATACAGTATATAATGCAGATGGAAACTGAGAGGGAAGTGCTGCATATAGGCTAAATTGTGTGCAATTGTTGGCTGTCACTTAAAAAGTGGGGGGAGGGTACAGGGAAAGGCAGCTAAAGTGGGTGCACCAAAAGGGGATGACTACAACATCACCTTCTTAGCAATGCAATTCTTTGGCTTTTTAGTGTTGAATTGACAGTTCTCAGTGTCCTCTACCTTTTCAACACTTCCTTGGTTGTCCAGCTGTTCCAGAAATATTAATTCAACCCCCCCTTTCAAGTTCCCTTTCGCAGCATGTACTGCTGCAGTTACTGCATTTCCCTACAACTCTAAAAATTGTACATTGTTTGGACAAGGAAATAGGCACAAATTTAACGCCCATCAAGGGAATGGAAGAGAAATTTGCATGTTTGCAGTAACTGTTCCAATACTATGGGTGAGCAATTTCCCCTCCACTTACTTCCCAGCTATTAAATCTGCATATATTTCCCAGGTCTCCATATACTGTATTTCTCAGTCCCTCAAATATTGTGTAAATGTTCCAAACAGTTGAAAAATAAAAGAATACTTAGGAGGTAGAAGAGCAGGACAGAAAAATGAAGGTCCAGCAGTAGCGGCACTTGTACCCTTCCCCTGTTAAGCACCATCCTTGTTTATTTGTTTATTTAGACATGTCAGGGACCTGCAGTAGCCATAGCTGTAAGTGTTCTGAAAAGGGGTGGGGGGTTAATATCTCCCCTTTTTGCAATAGCTGGAAACTGAAGGAATTGTTGGAATGATGGAGTACAGTGAGAGCTGTCATTTCGAGACTTAAAAGCCGGGGGAATTCATTGCTAAAAGATGGATTCTGTCACCACCCCATTTTGGTGCACCGATTTTTACTGCTTTTTTCCACTTTGCCTTTCAGTTGACAGCTAGGCATTTGACAGTTGGCAACTGTGCACAAATTAGGCTACATGAAGTCTTAACTTGTCACCTGTTACCTTTTGTACTTCCCTTTGAAAGCTAAAACTTACAAGGCCATTGACAAAGCAAGACTGCACCTATTGGACAGCCGTAAGTGTGCACTTGCACACCTGTGAAAGACTGACAGAAGTTATAAAAATGGGAAGCACATTTGCAAAAGTTTTTCTAAGGCTTAAAAAAGCAAGGTGGCTAACCAATGACAGTTGCTCCGAAGGGCTGCTCGGGCATTGATGGAGGAGCAGCAGCAATCGCACAAAGAACAGCGGGAGGTTAGCTGATCCCTACAACCCATAATGGAAGCTCTTGGTTCGGATGACGTGATTAGTCAGACAGCCCCTAGAACAAGCCATGGGTTCCCCAGGTGGCTTGTTTCCAGTCCCCCAAAAGCCATCTTGTGGGAAGACGCCTGCTTTCAGACGACACAGCAATCCCCATGTTCTGCAGACCCGGTCACTGGCTCCTGGAGTTCAGGCAGGCTGATGCATCCACACACTAAAAGGTGCTTACACCCCTTGCACATAGCTTGAACTACACATTCCAAGGATACAGTTTAGAAAATCTGCACCACTGTGAGTTCGGGGCAGTGCACCTTCACACATCGTCTTTCTTTCATAAGGGTAAAATCTGGTTTAGGTCAAAATGCATGTGCCATAGCTATACATCGGGCTAGACTGTAGAGTCACCTTTGCTAAGCTGGACAGGTACAGGTCTGCAGCTGGATGGGTGACTGCATATGGTAGTGGAACATGGGCTTGGACTTGATGGCCTTAGAGGCCCCCTCCAACTCTTCTGTTTTGTTCTAATACCACTTACGAAATGCAACACATGTATTTAATTTAAAAGATCCTGCAGTGTGTTTCAATTCCAGGGCATGTTCTTATAGCAAAATAAAATATTTGCATGTTGGTGTACCCGCAGGGAAAAAAAATGACCTAGTAGAAACTGACTGGGAAAAGAGCTGGAGCAGTTGCATATGCATGAATGTGAATTTTGCCAGTGCGCTTGCTACATTTGTTCGAAGTCTACTTGACGGAAGAACTAGCATGAGTTTCCACACCAGAGTTTTTACCCTTGCAACATCTGTTTCCTTCCCACTCCAAGGGAGGAGAAGCTTTGTGGGTGTTCTCTGCCGTTTGACAGCTAGTCCAGGCTAGATGTGGTCCAGGTCCATTGTGTGCTTCCTGCTTTTGATGGCTCTGCTGAGCTGCACTGTCTTTGCCTGGGAGAGCTCTCAGTGTTGAAGAGCCCATCCGCCTTCTAGGTCCTCTCCAGCAGTGGCTTGGAGGAACCGCGTTGCTGCTGGCACTGAGAGCCACAGGTAGGTCAGCCGTCTCTTTTGCCCCTCTCCCCCTGTTGTCTAGACCACAAATAGCCTAGCCAGTGGTGGGATCATGGAGAACAAATGAGGCGGAGAGAGAGCTGTGTGGCGTGATTGATCAGGCATCTGTGTATAGGAGGTGGAAAGATGAAGGAACCTCAGGGAAGACTTGATGGATGGAGTGGATAATTTAACCAAGGGATGTCTAGAAACAATGAAGAGGGTGCTAATGCAGTGGTGCTGAGAAGAAGGGGATTTGGTGAGAATCTGGAGGAAGCAACTGAGAAGGAGTAGGGAGAAGCGGGTAAACTGACTGAATCGCAAACTACTATTGACTACAGGTAGCTGTGCTGGTTTAGTGGGAAAAAAACCAAAATTGCTTTTTGTCCTAATAGACGTACTGCTGGACTGTGGCATTTTAATTAATTAATAGCCTGCTTCCTTTCAAGGAACTCAAGGCAGCTTATGTAATCCCCTCCCTCCTGTACATTTTATCCACACAACAACCACCCTGTGAGGTAGCTTGGGCAGAGAGTCTGTGACTGGCCCAAAAGTTACCCACTGGCCTGCATGGCTGAGCAGGGACTAGAATCTTGAGCTCCCAAATCTGCAGTCTAACACTCTGACCACTATGCCACATTGACTCTCTTTCCATTTGAACTACTCATGGGATCAGAGAAGGTGATGAGGCAGACATATTTTAAGAGATTTCATTTGAAATGGATGGGACAGGGAAGGTTGCACTTATTAGCTTCCTCCTGCACTGTTTATGCTGTATTCCCCTGGATTTTTACCTAGCTGGAATGGTACTCTTCTGATTTGAGAAAGCCTATATTAAGGTCAGCTACCTAGAAGGAGTATGTTTGGCTTTGGTACTCCTTTTCTTCCCCACTCCAGTCCCATTTCACTCAGCACTCAGCCTGGTTCAGTCCCAGTGTTTGCTCAGGGTTTTATAGAATAGAATAGAATAGAATAGAAGTAGGAAGGGGTCCATAAGGCCATCAAGCCCAACCCCGTGTTCCACTTCCACATGTGGTCACCCATCCAGCTGCAGTTCTGTGCCTTTCCAACTTAGCAAAGTCGCCTTGACATGCTAGCTCAATATAGAGCTATGCAGGTAGGGATGGGTAAGTCCTTCAGAGTTTCTGAGAGCTGAGGGTATTTATTTACCAGTAACTGAGGCTGAGCTTGGGTAGTTAATTGAAATGGAACATGTTGGAAGGGCTTTGGAATGAACGGGCCCCAGCAATGCAGAGCATTATTTTTAACATTTTCCACCACCCACAGCTGAGAGGGAACAGGCTTTTATTAAAAGAATGTGTGATTAATGATTCACAGACAACGCTGCAGCTATGGAGGTTATACAATGCAACATACCCCTACACACAACACACACACCAAGGACCATCCATATCCAACCCACCACTGAAGGCAAAAGCTATCTCTGTGCATATTACATAGTGCTGAAGAAATACCATGGTGACGGGCTTGCCAGCGAAAGATAGGATGATGGTAGAAGCATAGATAGCGAGGGGGCAACTGGTGGCAGAGTCACATGTCAAGCAGGAGGATAGGTGATTGACAGAAAGTTGGGTATCTAAGTTGAGCAGATGGCGGGATGTGAATCTGTGAATGTTGGAGGGAGTTTGAGAGGGTGCATTCTTGTTTCGCAATGATCATTTGTGTAATGAATTATCACATGTAACCACACCGGCTCACCCTGGCTCCCCTCTCCTCTCCTGCTCACAGCTGAATCTTCCCCTTGTCCACCATCTTAATCTGTAAATTGGAAGCTCCTGCGTGTGTTGGTCATGAGGCATGTGAGATGCAGTTTTCATGTTCTTCCTGTGGAGGGGAAAGGCATGAAGAACCATTTTAGAATAACTTCAGATTTTGTTTCACTGTGACATTTAGCAAAGATATGTGTGAGGTCATATTCCGTATCAGCAGCAGCATTGTAAACAAGTGCATTTTGAGGATTTCAAGCTTTTCACAGGCATCTTTTTATGGCTTTTTATAAGTTAGGCCTGTATGGTTATCCAGAGTTTGCTGACATAGGACTGAAGATCAGAGAATGATAGCTTGCCTTTAGCAATTCATGGCTGAGCCAGTGCACAACTTTGTTTATTGTAGAAAATGCTATCTTTAAGATGTTTATTGTAGAAAATGCATTCTTTAAAAACATACTTTTTGGGGGGGGGTGGAATCTGTGAGAAATTAAAATCCACAGATGTCGTTAAGATAGAAGCAGTGGTGTAACAGGGCCAGGGACACAGGCGTAAATAACATGGATGCTGAGGTAATCTGACATCCCCCTCAGAGCTTCCCGCTCCGGCTGAACTTAGCTGCAGTCCATGCAGTAGCTAGGCAGGGGATGAATTTTCCCAGCGATAATAGGTTGTTATTATGGTATTGCTATTGTAACACAATGCTCTGGGGTAGCTTAGCCTTGAATGGGCAATGAAGACACATTAGCTTTGCAATAGTGGAGCTGATATGGATGAGCACCTGTGCCAGCATTTTGGACTCGTTGGGGGTGGATGTGGCTACAGGACTGTCAGAAAGAGGTCTATACTTCAAAATTTACCTCCATACCTTTGGATGGAGCTTTGGCACATTTTGCAAAGAAAACGGATCATTATTGATTCTTGTTTAAATGTCAGGCATTGGATTCACAAATAGACAAGCGGAATGACACTTGCTTAATGGGGGTTTTTCTGCCACTTTTCCCTAGACAGTCCCCTGTTGCTTTCCTTCTGAAGCCGTTCCTGAGGGGTCCAGAGATCCTCTGGAATGGTGTGTGATGGACTGCAGGGCCTGCAGCAGCGGGGAGGGCTTGGCAGGACTGCTTTGTACAAGTAACAAAGCTTTTCTGGTCATTCAAGATGCCTCTTGATCTAAGCCATAGTTTATTAAATAAACATGCTTGTTGCTACAATCCAGTTGCAGTGTAGTTGCAACAGCAGCTTAGCATGAGAAAATGGAAACTTTGGTACAAATCCCCCTTGAAGTAACTTGGGTAGCTTTGAGCAAGTCACTATTTTTCACTCTGACTTGTCTCACAGCAGGATTACAAAGGACAAAATTAGGTACCTTCTTCATATGGTACAAGACTAATAAAATCTCTGCAGCCCTAAAATACCATGTACTGTTATAGAAAGGCTTGGGCAACCCACGGCTTAATTTCAGTTTTTAAATGCCTCTTTGCAGGAGATTGGTTCAGACCTCTGGCAACACCAATCTGGCCCTCCCCAGGCAGCCTGCTGAGTGGGCAAGGAGGGGAGCCACAGCGGAAGGACAGGAAATGGGCAGCTTATCCACTGCCTGGATGCATCCCCTGGCAGAATACTTCCAAGGGAACCCAACCCTGGCCAGAAAAAGGGAAATTTCCCTTACTCTGGAGATGATATGCCAGACCCCTGTGCATGACAGTTGCCAAAAGGAGTCTCTCTCTCTCTCCCCCTCTCCTCCCCCTCCCCCCACACGGATACACAGGGGGACACACACGGATGGACGGACAGACGGAGAGTTTTCTTTGAGATGAGAAGAAAGCTTTTTGCTAAGGTTATTGCTACATGTGGGGAGACTTTCAGGGTGCTCCATAGCTCAGGGAAGAGGAGATTAACGCTTCCTTTTCCATCAGTAACCCTTCTTATGTGCTTTTGCCTCTTCTGGCATTTAGGATTAGAAAAAAGTTCCCAGTGGCAGCAGTCAGAACGTTTTCCCTTTAAGCCTGAGTGCTGCAAGGCAATGGAGATGTGGCAAAGTCTTGTGAGACTTGGTAAAATACCACTGTGACACTTCAGGCAGGACTTTGGAAGGCCTTTGCCCAGCCAATGCGTTCCGGTATCTCTCTGCAGCCGACTGCTGTCCAGTCAGGCTTTGGTTGCAAAGTGCCTGGCTGGTCAGCTGCCATGGCAGCCTCTCCCTTTTGCCCAAAGCCCAGGCAGCCTCAACTGGATGAGAAACTGGCGGGAGAAGGATGTGCTTTGGTGGGTGTACGTATGGGAGAGCAAAGGGGCTTGACTGTACCCATCTTCCCTGACCATTGGTCATTCCGACAGATGGAGACAATGGCAATTGTGGTGCTAAAGATCTGGAGAGCACCAGGTTGCTTATCTTTGGACCATATGCCGCAGATGTGTCCTTTCAGTGCTGGATGAGGGTTTCCTCTATTTAAACTGATCATCTTGTGCATGAACTGCTGGAGTGCAGAGTGAATCCAGTGCACCTTAGGTGAATTCCAAGAGGATACAGATTCTACATCTGATTCTACATTTTCTCTGCCTGAATCTGTTTTGATTCTACATTTTCTCTTCTACTGCAGGATCAAAAAGGGAATTGCTTCAGGATCAGCAGGGAAACGCTCCGGAGACCATGGAGCACCAGAACTCAGGGCTGGCCAAACGTTTGGCCACACTGTTCTCAGGTCTGGTGGAGTGCATGTGTTTTGCGGGTGTCATTTTTGGATGGGCATCCCTGGTCTTTGTCCTCAAGGATCTGAACTACTTTAAGGATCTCTGTGTGCCAGCTGCCAATCAAACAGCAAATCAAACGAACTCAGGTATGTTCGGGGAAGATGGAAGTGGGGGTTAAAGTAGTTTTTAGTCACTCTGGGTTTATTGACACTGGACTGCTTGTAAGTCAGAAACAGCCATAAGACAGGACTTGCACAGGTTACAATCCCACCAAGCCAGATGGAGTTCGCCAGCTGTGTGTTGCACCTTTGCCAAATACTTGACGACCTTCCTGGATTTTGCATTCCAGAGCAGGTGAGCAAAAAAACAGAGTGCTTTACCAGGCCACCAGTGGATAGCCGTGTATGGCTAGTGGGCTCAGTTTAGCTTGGTAAGTAACAGGTTGTACAGACCTGGCACAGAGGATGGGGTGAGTGAGTTTGAGGGTTTCTGTGAAATACTGCAGTAGTGGGCAGATGGCAAATCTTCAGATGCTTGGACTTCAACTCCCAGGACCCCTGTCATTGTGGCCAATGGTCAGGAATGTTGGGAGCTGAAGTCCAAAGCACCTGGAGATCTCCTTTCTGCTCACCACTGAATCATTGAATACAAAGAGCCATCGGTACTTTCACTGGAGTGTCTGCACAGCCGTTCTGTGCAGGCTATTTTCTAGGAACAACTTAAGCGCGATGCCTCAGATTACGGCTTTTCTCCAGCGCTTCATTAAAGAAATACTATGTTCCTTTCCCAAAAACATGTCTTGCAGTCACAGGATAGTCTCCTCCTGGCAGTGGATCTGCTTGGAGAAGGGAATCAAGAGGACTGAATGAGTGGCAGGCTGGAGCCTCTTCCCCACAGCAGATTTATTTATTTATCTATTTAGAAAATTTCTATGCCGCCCCATTCGCCGAAGCCTCGGGGCGGCTCACAAAACATCAATTAAAATATAATACACTAAAAATATAAAACGAATTAACAATATAAAATAAGTCGCCCTGGCCAAAGAATAAAATAAGCAAATAATATTAGCAATTAAAATGACGTTTGAATAAAAAGGTCTTCGCCTGGCACCAAAAAACAAATAACGACGGCGCCAGGTGGACCTCTCTGGGGAGCGCATTCCATAGATTGGGCGCCACCACAGAGAAGGCCCTCCTCCGAGTACCTACCCTCCTAATTTCCTTCACGGAGGGTTCCCGGAGAAGGGCCTCTCCCACAGATCTCAGGGGGCAGGTGGGCGGGCGTATAATCCTTAGTAAGCGCTCCTGCATCTCTCGTTGCATGACAGGCAGGGGTAGTTGCTCATAAATAGCACAAGTGCTGCTTTTTATAAATATGGACTAAAAACGATCAAAGAAAAGCACTGGAATGTTTCTCTGTGTGGAGAAAGTTGGCCCCTCTTTTTCCTGGGCGGAAGGCTGGCAGAAGGCTCTTGTCTTCGGATGGACAAATCTGTCCCTTTTGGTTTCACTCAATTTTGCTTCCTTTCCTGGTTTAAATTCATTTAATCCCGTTCCACATCAGTCTGGGTTTCTTTTTAAACCACCTGAGAATCTATCCACATTTGAATGCACTTCTCCTAATATGCACATTTATTTTTGCACATTTCCCAATGTATATGTTTTTGCACACTATTTTCCCTAGCAGAATGCTTTTTGGTATCTTATTTTCACCAATATATACATTTTGTGCACACTCCCCCCCATGATGCATTTTTGTCGGCCTTTTAATTTTTATTGGAGAACTGCATCACAGCATTTGGGGAAACTGTCAATATTGAAGTATAATTGCATGTCAGTTTGCATATTTGTTTGAGAAGTACACATTAGGAAAGTCCATACTAAAACGCAGATCAAATGACCATCTCCCTGTTCCTAGTGTGGGAACAGTCTGACAGAGTTTAACCATCAGCCCAGCCTTCCTCCTCTCCACAACTGGGGCACTCAAGCTTTCTAGTACCAAGGCTCAGCGCTGGGATCAGGCTAAGATAGTTTGATCATGCCAGCTGCCCCATCCCATCCCCACCCCCATTGGGACATGCCAGGTTTCTTGTGCCGGGGCTCAATTGTAGAACAGAAGAGCTCATCTGAGCATGTGCAGAATGCACTTTTTAAAAATCATGATTAAGTAACTGCAGCCATAACTGTCACTGCTGGAATTAAAGGTAAAAAGCTTTCACTTGGGAAACTTTCAGGGTGGTTTAAGCTCATGCTCCTCTCATTTTAGAAAGCGAGCACTGATTACTGCTGCTAGGGCTTTTGTGTGAGGTGGGGTGGGTTAGGGAATATGGAGGATAGAAGACCCGCTATATTGATGTGGAGGGCTATACGCAGTAAGCATGTGCTTGGGGACGTATGCATAGCAGCCACATGGCATAACATGTCTCAAAATCCCCCCTTCCCTTGTAGACTGCAGTGCCCAGGATGAACAGTTCTCCCTCATCTTTACGATTGGGTCCTTCATGAACAACTTCATGACCTTCCCCACGGGCTACATATTCGACCGCTTCGGTACGCTGGCAGCCCGTCTGATTGCAATGTAAGTGACACTTTCACTGTTTTGCTGCCCCAAAGCTCCCTGTCCCTGTGGAATCAAAAAAAGATTGACAGCAGTGGATCTTACAGGGTTCTGGTATCTTTAAGAGTGATGCTGCAGGAAGAAATGCGTCCATCACTGCAGCACTTGCAGGGGAGGCAACAGCTGAACCCGTGGAACTCTGTCCTGGCATGCAGCTCTCCATCAGCTGAAGGGCTCCAGAGCAAGAATGGGCAGCCCAACACCGCAGTTTGCTCATTGACTGCCTCCTGATTCGGGGGCTGAATGGACAGGAGGGGGCTTTTAGTGGCATGCTCCTGGAGGGCTCTTGGATTGCATTCCCCTGGGCAGCAGGAGGTTGAATACCGCAGCGGCAGGATGGACTGGAACAATGCAGACTGTGTTCCACTTTTGGTTGATTATCCTTGTAAAAGCACACTGCTTGTGGTGGGGAGAATAATGAAATACCACACTGGGGAGAAGGCTCTAGTCGTGCCCAGCCCTGTCAGGGAGTTCTCAACACGGGGACACATTCAAGACTGCAATTGCCTGCTGGCAGCCTGACATGATTCAGTCCATTCTCGCCAAGTGTGTCTACCAGCCTCGGCTACCCTCTGCAAGGGACGGGTGAAGGCCCGTGCTCGTAGCATATGGGTGAGCAGAAGGGAACAGTGGTAGTCAGAATTTATTTTCTCTGCTTTCTCTCTCCTTCCTCTCCCCCACCCGCACTCTGATCCTTTCCATCTCTTCTCCCCAGCCTGTCAGGGTTGCCAGACAGCTGAAATGATAAATATGTTATCTTTGAAGACCCAGCCTGTCTCCATATGCCCCAGAGTACGGAGATGTTTCTTCAGACTCGATGCAAATCTTCACATAGTCTAATGCACGGGTTGCCGCCCCATCAGGGGGACCTGCACCCACAGGAGGTAGGGCAGAACCTGCTGCCAGAGGCCTTTGCACAGTGCGTAAAGCATGGGCTTCCGTGTCCAGGATAGTTGATTTGATATATATCCTTGAATATGCATGTGTGAATGTACTAGCTTAAAAGTAGGTAGGGTTGGGGCAGCAAAAGGAGGCATAGAAAGGGATGAGTGCAAAAACAGGGGAGAGAAAGATGTTTAGGGCTCCAACGGTCTGTTTCCTTGAAAGACCTTTTGGACTGGAGTGGCTGCAGTTTTTCATTTCTCAGTTTTGATTTCCAATTGGGCTTTGGTCAGAACTGCCTGCATGATCGCTGCTGGCATGTGCTAAATACAGCATGGTTAGACTTTTGGCATCAAATGAGAAAAGTTCCTGACAACCGAGCTAGAAAAATCTTTTACTGTTAAAATTTTAGCCTGGCTACATTTGGCTTCATAGCAAACTTCACTTTTGACTCTAGCAGTGTGCTTTGTTAAGATCTGCTGCTCAAATCTTCAGAATTATACTTATTTCTAAGTTTGGTTTTGAGAAGTGTAGAAACAGACCTTCTCTTTTCAGTGCCCAAAAGAAAATCTGAAATGCCAGCCATATTCGGATTCTTCAGTTGTGTTGAAACCTGGTGGATAAGATGAAATACTAAGATTTCTAAGCATTTTATATAAAAAGTAAAATACTATGAAAAGCAATGTAAATACAATATAAAATAATAAATACATTAAAATCTTGCAACAAGAATAGTAAAACAGAGCGGTGCGTAGCAGAGTTGACAAGTTATTTTAGATTGGCAGAGATTTTTAGGAGTTAGTAGGTGACAAGGAGTGTGGGAGATACTGTCATATTAGCTGTGTGGAAGCCAAAGCATTCAAAGACACTATTGATAAAGCATTCAAGGAGATAAAAAATAAAACTGCCACTATTGTAAAGTCATTATACAAACCTGTGGTGTGGCCACACTTAGAATAGTTCAAATCACCTCACCTCCGAAACTGAGCTGGAAAATGCACAGAAACAAGGAAACAAGTTGATCGGGGGTTGCAGCCTCAATGCGGGAAGGCTACATAGTTCAAAGCTCCTTAATTCAAGATAAACGCAACGAAGGGTGCAATCCTACGCCACTTTGAAATGAGTTGTAAAGCTCCCAGCAAGCACGCTGCAAGCAGCTGTACCTGGGATTAGACCTTTAGCAAGGACAATGCACAAGTTTATAAAACGGGGTATGTTTTTCATGCTGTTTCCTAATACTAGAAATTAGGGGTCACTGATGACGCTGGTCGGCAAGATGATTCCGAACAGACAAAGGGAAGCATTTTTTCACAGAATGGACATGCTGCCACAAGACGTGGTGGTTGTGTGCAATGCCTTTGCCTCTGTGTATCGTAGCTGTAGGACTAGCCAACTTTATTAAGGGTTAAACAAGGGCTATACTTTGACTGCAGGCCCAGAAGGAGAGGGAGGTCAGTGAGCCTAAAGCAGTGTGATGCCAGTTTGCAGGAGCTGGGCATCTAAGTCTGTTTTTGGTTTATGAAGTTTGTTTATGATCAACTAGAAATACGGGCCAATTTACACTGCCTGGTGTTTGGGTCCAAGGTCTTCAGTGTAGACTTGCTGATCTGTACTGGCAAGCACTTCATTCTATGAATGAGTTTTCCAGTCAATGCAATCCTCATCTCAGCCAACAGGACTGGAAGTCCAAGGGTTCCTGTGTTCACAATACAGGAAGCAGATATCTGCTGCCTCTGCAGTTTTAAGTTCCTTAATCTGTTTGAGTGTATTAATGGACTGGGCAAAGTCATGCCGCTCATGTGCTTGGCATGATCAGCAGTGTGCAAGAGGGCAATGCTAAGGTGGCTGTTCTGGGTTCCCTGGCACCCCTTCCTCCCAAATCTGACATGCCATGTGACCAAGCTCAAAGAAGTCATGTGTGGTCACCTCTGTTTATAATGCTGTGATGTGTCTGATGGATACGTGATTTCAATAGAAAGCTGCTGAGATCTGCATTCTAGAAGTGGAGGGCAAAGAAAGAGGTTTCCCTATCCCTGGTTTAAACTGCACAATGACCACAAAGACCCTAACAAGGTCTTCAAGGGAGGGTTGCCAGTCAAGTCTTCCCCATGAGGCCCTTCCATCCACAGGGTGGGAAAATAAATCAAAACTCAGCTACCTTTTCTGAAGGAAGCTACCTGCATTCCGCACACCCAGATGTATCCTGCCAAACTTGAGCATTTATGTTTTATCTGGATTGCAAAAGAGGCTAGTATTACCTATAAACAGGAGGTTCAGAGAACAATGATGGGTGAAAAAGGAATTATCTTGTGAAGTGCAGGTGTAGAGTTTCCTTTGCTTTTGCAGGACTCCTGCCAACATACACGAGGAGGAGGAGTTAGCTTGGCAGTAGCAGGGATGGCCAGACAGCTTTTTATAGCCCTGAAGCATTAGGCAGCAGGAACCTGGAGCTGGAGCTAGCAAAGATGTCAAGACCCAAAGTGGAGGGGGGGCAGCAAACCCAGCCCCAGGGCTTGCACACCTGGCTAATGGCCTCATTGTGAGGCAATCGCACCCCTCTCCCTTGTTATACCTGCACAACCAAGCATGTGCTGACTTGGGTGATGCAGAGAACTCTCTGGGACTCGATGATGTTGAATGGAGGGGTCAGTTGGTGACTCCGCACCTGCTTTGGAGTTCCTGTATATCAGGTGTAGGGAGCCCTCCTGTCCGTGGGCCTGCAGGTCTTCCTCCCCTGGCCCTCCAGCCTCCTCCAAGGCTTCCCTCTGTGATCTCCCCGCTTCTGGACTGCATAGCCTAGCAGCCTCCCACCCTTGCTGTGCATCTGAACTGTAGGGAAACAGCTGAGGTGTGGTGGAAACTCCACAGCTCCCTTGCCCACTCTCTGCAGCTGTTTCTAGAGATAGCTGAGCTGTGCTGGTGGAAAGGAGATTTAAATTCCTAATGATTTCTCCCCTTCTCCACTACTCTGAGAGATCCCCTGAATGGTGCCAGTGGGCACTCTTTTCCCAGTCCAAACAGCCACTTCAGAAGACCAATTTTCCACAGCCTCACAGGAGCAGAAGAAAGGGTTATGTCTCCCCTTCCTCTACTGTCATTTCAGTCATTAGGTTACCTTCCTAGGTGATGACATTTGCTTTAACTGTGCAGGTTTGTGTCTGTGTGCACACATGCACACGTGCATGGGCATGCACACCTACATAATATGAAGACACTTTGAGCATGCATGTAGTTAAGCATCTGCACTGAATGAAACCAGGGAAGAAGACACCCTCCTCCTCCTCCTCCTCAACTAGAACTGAACACAGTATTTTCATGATTTCACTCTGTCCACTAGTCCTCTGCCTCCATCTTTTTTCCTGTCCATGTATTCCTTTCCTGGGCATGCCTGTCTTCATCCTTTCCCTGCAGCTTCCCTCTGTTTTCATTTGATCCTCCAATTTCGAACATCCTCTTACTGATTCAGCTCTCCTCCTGTACTGCCCGTGGCAGAGGAAAGCTCCCTGTGTCCAGTGGGGGATGCAGGGAGAAGGTAGATCACCTGCTTTTCCACGTGTCCACAGTCCACTATCCATTTGGTAGCCCAGTGCCCCTTTCTTTGTCTTCCAGATCATCCTACACGATGGGTACCCTCCTCATTGCATTTTCCTCAGCAGGTGAGTGCTCCTGGATGAAGCACAGTGCTACAGAACAGGGGCCTGGGACTCAGGCAACCTGGGTTCTAGTCCCTGCTTGGCCAGGGAGCCCACTGGGTGACTTTGAGCCAGTCCCAGACCCTCAGCCCAACCTACCTCACAGGGCTGTAGTTGTGGGGGTAAGTTTGAGAGCAGCAGGAGGAGAATGATGTAAGTCGCTTTGAGTTCTTTAACAGAAAAGGCAGGATGTAAATCTAATAAATAAATATGCAAAAATAGTAGTGCGGGATTTGAGACTATTGTGGAAGATACACCTGTCAACATTGCTTCTGTGTGGTGGCCTGTCTTTTTCCTAGGATAGCAAGTTTTAATTTTATTTTTTACATTTCCGTATCACAATAGCTATGCAAAGATCTAAAAATGCATTAACCCCATTTTTAAACCTGAAGGGCTAAATAGTCTGAGAGAATAAAAACACAGTGTCAGATTCTGAGGAGGGTTGGCAGTTACGGCGCCGACACTGCTGTTAGACAGTGCAGTTCATAAAACGCTGTTGCCAGTCCATGTAAGCAGAAGATTGCAGACCATTTGCAAAGGTGGCCCCATAATTCAAGGAGAAATTTATCACCCTATAAATAACTATCTTATAGCAATCTCTGTCCAGGTAGGGTCACAATTGTTATATCAGCCTCAGGACGCAGTCCTGTGCAAGTTTAGACTGAGAACAGCCTTTTTTCTGGCTAAACACGGGCAAGATTGTGCCCTAAGCTGATAAAAGGGGCTCTGTACCACCAAGCTACTTGTCTGTCCAGCAGCAGCACTGAACCCAGAGCAACCCCAAACTAGGAACCGATCCTCTGGGGTAGGGGCCCTCAAGCTTTTCCACCAGGGGGCCAGTTGAAAGCTGCTGGTGCTGAGCACGGGCTGGAAAGGCGGTGCCGGTGATGTGCACAGGCTGGGGTGCGGTGCACGGCGAGGCAAGGTGAGGCAAGGCGTGGGCAGGCACGTGTGGCGAGGGGAGGCGAGGCACGGGTGGGCACGCACCGCAAGGCAGGTGCATGAGGCAGGGGCTTGCTCGCTCTGAGATCGCTTTCTCTGAGGGAGCAAACCGCTGCCTCCCCGTGCGTGGGGTGAGGTGGGTGGTGGCAGGCATGCGCACGGTGGATCCAAATGGGCACGGCGGGCCTGATCCGGCCCCCAGGCCGTAGTTTGAGGACCCATGCTCTAGGGGATGTGCTGCCCCCTCCAGAACAGGTCGTATGTCACTCAAGGCAGGTGTGCAAATCATTCTCTTGCAGTCGTAGTGCTCCCAGTTTTCCCACCCCAGCTTCCATTTTGTTTTGCTTTGCCTCCATTCCCTTAAAAAAAGCAAAGAATATCTGCTGAGAAAGAAAAGATGGAATAGTTACGCAGGCCTCACTCTGAACACCTTTCCCTGGAAGTACCCTTAGGCTTAAATCCAGTGGTGGTGTTTGGCTAGAGGAAAGAAAATTGCTGGCAGGATGGATTTCTTCTCCACCTGCAGCACCTGTGAACCCCAAATCTTCAAAGCAGGTTTGGTGGGTCCTGAGAGAGGGGGTGCAGGGAATGGAGAAGTGCTGTTGCATGATAAGAAACTGCTGAAACTTCCTCACTCGCTGAAAATCAAGAGGGCAGGATCCTTGTCCTCCTGTTGGTAACTTCTCATCCAAGCTGAATGCAAGTTGCTCTAGCTAGCAAATAATGTGTTAAGAGCTGGACTCCAGTAGTGCTGGTGGTCTATTTCCAACCAGGCCAGCCACCATCCTTCAAAATATTCAAAGTGTGATGAAAACCCCCTGATTTATGTAGCATGCATCTCCCAGCCTGAAAACACCATTAGATGCATCTTATACGTAGTATGTGAATGACCTTAATATGAATTTAATAAATACCATTGTCTTCACATTTATGTGGAGGAGCTTAAGATGTTTGGACAGGTCTGTATAGGGGCACTGTATATGCATAGTGGGTATGAACCTGAGCTTTATAGCTTAGGAAAGTGCATTGTCAATTTAATTGGCACGAAGGTGTGCTTATAGATACAAAAGAGAAAGGGGGATGTATGTGAACCACATGTGTGTGATACGGTATGCATGCCGGAGTTTCTGTGTCTATAATGATTGCAAGAGGGAGCAAGAAATGGCATTATGATATATCTCGGTTGGGAGACTTTTAATCACTTCCTACATGTTACTGGATGCCTATTAGCCCAATTCTCAGCTGGATGTAGGTTTGCTGTAATAATGTTAAATCCTAACCATTTTTAAAGATCAGAAAAGGAAGGCCACATGAGATAGGATCTTAACAGCATCCAGATTTGTAGTAGGGCCCTGCTTTACCTTTGTTTCTGGCTGGTATTTTGTATTAATCTATACACATAGAGGGCCAAAAAGCAAAATAATTGGGCTCATCCTTCCCATTGCTGACTTCTCAATCCCTTCAGCTTGTATACACAAGTTACACTGGATAAAGCATGCTGAATTGCATCACTGCATAAACTGAAAAATCACAGTGCATTCTTTTGCACTGGCTCAGCTACCTTTTCAGTGCTGTGCTGTGCTGTGTGTGTTAGAGAGAGAGAGAGAGAGAAGGTGTTTAAGGTGTTGTGATGTCTAGCTGTGTCTTGTACTCTGAGCTTAATGGGCCCGTGGTTCAGACAAGCTTCCACTGATTTGTCCCTCTTCGCCTTGCAGCCACTGCGCTGATGCTATTTCCAGCACTGTCCTTTCTTTCCATTGGCGGAATCCTCCTTATCCTCACCAACATGCAGGTCTGATGTTCTTCCCTTGTGCATCTAACTGAAGAGGGGGACTGGGAGAGCAAATAGTATACAGGATAACACCTTTTTTTTAGCAGTTTTGGGTGCGGGGGAGGAAATCGTCTAACCATGAAATGGTACTTTCTTTGGGTGGCAACAGATTTCAGAATGGTCTACATTTCTGTGATATGTTAAATTTGAGCTGGTGAAATGGTGTCATTTTGACATTTACTTCCAAGTTCAAATACATTGAATGTTGTCTGGAAAACATCAGATGGTGGGAATAAAATGAAGATGGGTGGATTGCCTTTGACCTGTTTGCCATTGTTTTGCCAAACCTATGAACTTATTAAATGTGCTTGAATAAGAATTAGGCCCTTTTTTCTGTGAACAGCCGAGTCATTTCCAGAAAATGAGTCCATTTCGTTTTTTGAGGTTTTATTTGTCTCTCCAGGTTGGAAACCTCTTTGGAAAACACCGTTCCACTATCATTACCCTCTACAATGGGGCCTTTGATTCTTCATCTGCAGTATTTCTTGTCATCAAGGTTTGTGGTTGTTTTCTAAAGAATGGGAAAAGCCCAGTGTTACTATAGTTCCGAAATAAACAAAGAAAGGAAGACAACAAAGCCTCTGCCCTTCCTTGTGTGCTACTTCCTGATGGATGCACAATCAGTCAAAAGGCATTGGGCAGCTATTCCATCTTCTTTAACATGTTCTTTATTCTGGTTTGAAAAAAGATGTAAGTAGCTACAAAACCTCCTTTCCTTAGCACTGCAAAAACATGGCCTTTCTGACATCTACCACACCTGGAATTGCAAAAGACACCTTTGTGCCCCTTTTCGTGCATGCATGTTCCATCCTATTTTGGTGGGATGGGAAATCATCAGGTGGATACAGAAAGGACATTTCCTCTCCAACTCCTCTTTCTCTTAACAGTGCTTATGGGCTCTTCAGAATGGCTTAGGAAAGAAAAACGTGGCCTATAAAGCAGGGATAGAAGGGTCCTTCTCTCTGTGCTGCTTGCCCCCCCCCCCCTTTTCACTGCTGTTTTCTTCCACTTGGCTCTGATACCAAAGGTGGAGTTAACAGGCAGAAGGCTCCCCTTTACTGGAACAAGCCTCCTTGTTTTACAGTAAAACAAGCACAGGGACTTAATGCTGCACAGAGGAGAACCTCCTACTCTTTCTCTTCTTGTGTGGCTACCGGTAGCCTCCAGCAACCAGCCTTTTAAACGTTTACACAAAGCACTTTGCTGGCAGTGAGAAGAGGCTTGGAACTGAGCAGCTTCCCTCCCCATCAGTGCCATAATGGTTGCTTTGTAGAAGGAAAGCCTCACTACCCCAACACCACCGCAGCACTGCCTGGTGCTATTATATTTTTTCCTAACCCTATTTTATCAGAGATCCACTGACATGCATGTGTGTTTTTATTTATTTTGAAAAGCAAACTGTTTCTGTACTGGTGGCTGGAAGAGTTTGGGTTCCAAGAAAAATGCAATAAGGCAAGAGTGGGAACCTGATTTGATCTGCAAGCCAAACTGCTTGTCGCTGACCAGTGAGGCAGCCTGGGTGAAGCTAGGAATGCATCCACACCATGAAGTCCCTCCTGCTGGTAGCCAACTCTCATCCCACCCATTTTGCTTTTCTTTATGCAGGGAAGGACAGGGAGGAATGGACTGACCAGTTTGGGTGCTTGCTTTGTGTACTGCTTGCTGGCCTGATCTCCAGTCTATGGGAATTCCTCTGCATATTGCTCTCCTGGCTGGAATCCAAGGGATGCCAGAGTTTCCCCATGCCTGCAATAATGGAAATAATTAGGGGGCTGCTAATGCTCTTGGAAAAGCCAGAAGCAGATTTCACCAGAAGCATACACTAAAAAAAAGGAAAAAAAGGACTCCTCCATTAACAATGGAATAATTTCCTTGTAAAAAAGAAAAGAAAGAAGGCCTTTGTGCCACTCCCTGCTAGCTTGTCACTTTCATAACCCTTGTGCAATTCCTGTTTTACCAAGAAGTCTGCTAACATACTTTTCTCTTTTTTTAGCAAGCAGCGAACAATCAATTTCAATGCTGCTGTTAAAGGCATTGTATTCTGGGAATTAAGTAGCAAAGGAAACAATTAATTATATAACTGGCAGTGCTGTTTGGAAAAGCCAGAAACTGATCTCACTCATGCACACACTACTTCTTCTTTTTTTAAAAGCAAAATGTTAAGAAATACTAGAGAAAATGATAGATCTCATTAGGGGAATGGAACTGAGCTACAGGACACAAAACGATTCTGCAACACAAAAATACAGCAAGCAAATGGTAAAGCAGGAACAGCTCCACAGGTCATCAGTAATCCCCAGGGACAACTCCTCCACAAACGTCCATTACACATTTTATTGTCCACACCTTAAGGAAATGGCTCTGCTTTTCTGGTATTTCATTTCTTGTTGGATTCTGAATTAAGAGACAAGTCAGGACAATTTCTGGGAAAATATGGGGCAGGAGTAGAAATGTGAGTAGCTGCATTTCTGAACTCCGTGAAATGTAAGTGAATGAGCCGTGGCAATCCAAAATACATTGAAAACACCCCCCCCCCACACACACACACACACACACACTCATCTTGCCACTAAAGCAGTGGAGGGCTCCCCTGTGATGCTGAGTCATCAGCCCAGACATGGAAGCATCTCATGAGCAGCTCAGGCAGGGAAGAGAAGGGTGGACGCAGCTAACCGCAGCATCCCCTTTCTTCTGCCCCACCTAATCAGTTGGTACTTCTTCAGCCAGTGACTCAATGGGATGAACTGGCAGCTGATTAAGACTGGAAACTAACCAATTTGAAAGAAACAGCTGGTCAAGAAGAGGGCAGGTGGCTACTTTAAGGGAACAAGATACAAGCATGGGTAGACAATGGCCATTGGCAGCAGTAGTCAGGAATGATGGGAATTAGAAATCTGTATGAATTTTCTATCAAATGTTCTATCAAACTTGGGATTCTTTTTATTATTGGCTAGAGAAATGCGACTCTGAATAGATTTAAATAAGTTTTTAAGTTATCATAAATAGAAAAAAATGTGGGAGCTGACCCAGCAGGCCCGATGTTTCTGATGATTGATGTTGTTTTTAGTTTTCTTTTGTTTTAGGGTTATTTTGAATAAAACTTATTATAAAAAAAGGAATGATGGGAGTTGTAGTTCTGGGGCATATCAGGTTGGAGAAGGCTGGTGTGTATGATGTAACAGGAGGGGGGATCCTGATTTCAGCAAGTGGAGAGGAAGGAACAAGCAGAAACAGAGAAAAACATGGTGAGGATAAATGCCAAGATTCCAAATTTACCTGAACTTCAGGGACACTTAATTTGGATTTTTCACTTGTACGGCTAAGATCATGCGTAGCAAATTTTGTAATTCCCCATCCTGAGCAGATTCATTTTTCCAGTTAAAACACAAAACAAATGGCCTCCTCTGAAGCTTGTACTATCAATAGATGAGCTAACTGATGCCCCCTCAGGAGTATTAGTTTAGCAAACTGTTGGCCATTTTGTTATTGGACATGGGAGAATTAAGCGTGTCTGCAGCTTGTAGTGAACCTGGGACATTTTCAGACCTTCACTCCTCTTAGTGGCTCTGTTCCATACGAGGTTTCAGTTGGGTGCCCTCTGCTGATCCCTAGTTAGGTCAGAGCAGAGGCTGAGGGCCAGACAAGATACGATCCACAGTTGTCTGCGTCTTTCGGCCAGCAGTCTGTTTTTTCCCCCTCAGGGAGCTGTCACTTTGGGTACTTCCAAACAATGCTTTTATTGAGTGTTTTCTCTGCCCCTTTCATGGAATTTTATAGGGGGGGCAGCAAGCTGTCTCTTCAAATTTTAACTCTCCCATGTTTTCCCAGCACAGTTCACCTCCTCCTTTTTTCATCTTACCAGAAATAAAGGGGTGGGGTGGTGGGGGGAGAGAATAGCAGCACAGTGTCTTTCGACTAGAGACACTATGAGCTTTCCATCCAGAACCACCTTTTGAGCAAACGATCTTGGGGTGGAGGAAAAGAAGCTTATTCAACCCTTTCTGTCTTTGCCATGTGTCTACTGAAAATGTCCCCACTGTAGCTGCTTTTCTGCTTTGGGCAAAATTATACCCATTTGTACCCACACGGATTTGTGTGTGGGGATCTGTATGAATTTTGAGTGGGTAAATACCAGGAAGAAAAGTGTTGAGCTCCTGCCCCACAATCCTCCACTTAAACTCACAGTGCTGCAACCTTTTCCCATTGCAACAAACCACTGGGAGTGAGAAGAGCCAGGAAGGCCTGTGTCACCTGTAGTCTGGCCCTG
This sequence comes from Varanus komodoensis, assembly GCF_004798865.1. NCBI lineage: Eukaryota > Metazoa > Chordata > Lepidosauria > Squamata > Varanidae > Varanus > Varanus komodoensis. The sequence continues at coordinate 998,634 of NW_025335318.1, forward strand.
AGTCATTAAGTGTCAATTAAGATTCAGTCAGGGACTCCTTCTTCTGCCTGAAATGTTTTGGTTGAGTTTGTTTTCGTTTTGTTTTCCCCACTGAGCCATTCTAACAACCCTAATTTACCCAAGAGATTTCTGACTGGATTATGGGAATGCTGAACAGTATCGTCCCTATGCACACAGCTGAAAACTGCCTCTCTCACAGCATGCAAAAGCTTTTGGATGCAGTTTTACAAATACAGCCCAGATACGGTGAGGGAACTAAGGAGCAAGCAGGACCCTTTGGTGAAATGCACAAGCCACATGACAGAGAATATGGGGAAGTAGTGAGAGCTGAGGGAAAGTGCAGCGGGCCTGTGTGATTTCAGTGGGAAGTTGTGGTTAAAGGCATAGACTTGATGTCAGCCCACAAGGGCTCTTCTGTTCCAGCTCCGACAGAGCACTGTATGTTTATGTGACCATGCTGCTCCCCTAAATCATGACGCACTTCCCAAAAGCTGCCTTGTGGCCATGCTGTACTCCTCGTAGCGAATGTGAGGCAGGATTTGCTGACAATGTTGTATGGTTCTGCTGAGGCAGAACAGAATCACTGAGGCCCAGAGAACAGAGGCACCTGTGCCATGGAAGCCTGTATGAAGCCCACTACCTAGGACATGGGGGTGTTGAACTTCAGGCCCACAGGCCACATCCAGTCCTTTGGGGTTTCCTGGATGGCCCCATTCCCTTCCCCCTGACTGCTGGTTGTTTGCTGTCCTCCCAACCTTGCGTGTTTTTTTCTGATTCTCCAGAGTTCCACCGCTTCTTCTAAAGCTGGGAGCCAGGGGAATGCAGGGCCTGGACTCAGGAGATCTGGGTGCTAGTCCCCATTCAGCCATGGAGCTCACAGACTCTCAGCCCAACCTACCTCACAGGGCTGTTGTGACTAGTAGATTGAGAGGAGGAAGGGGATTATGTAACCTGGCTTGAGTTCCTTCAAGGAAAAAAAGTGGGATATAAATTAAATAAATAAATTGCCGGCAAGAAGAATTAGAAGATAAAATATGCTTCAGGTATATTTTGCCTTTTGCCTTCAGCCCGATTCACCACTGGACTAAGGTCCCCAAGAGCTTCTCCAAAATCAAATTCTGTTCTTCCATGCTTTCACACATTTCCAGTGGAAGTTTTTGGTTATGTTTTTATTTCCTGTGACTCAATTTGCATACAAGTACAGAAAGTACAACCAACCAATCAGTCCACACATCTACACAATCTAGGCAACTCAAGAAAATCCAGTCTGCAGTTGAATCTGTGCATGGAATTTGTGGCATTCTGAACTCATTTGACTCCCTTGTGGATTTCTCTGACACCCCTAGTTTGAATACATCTTTGAATTTTGCATGCATGTGAAAAGCACGAATAAAGGCAGCTGCTGGAGGGAAGGAATGGAAAATTGGCAATCAGGATTGCAACTGGTGGAGTTTAACCCATTCCTGGCCCCTGGGGGGGGGAGGGGGACAGGGGGTGGTCCTGAGGAAGATCAGCAGTTGGAGCACACTGGTAAAAGCAGAAACACAAGCAGACTGGCTCAGATTTGTGCTTTTCGCCCACAGCTGCTGTATGAACAAGGCCTTTCACTGAGATCCATGTTCCTCTTCATGTCTGCGTGCAGTGTCTGGCACTTGATCCGCACGTTCTTCCTGATGCCCCGCCACCATATCCCGTATCCACTGCCCCCAGGGTACACCTATGGGTAAGCAGTACTTGTCGGTACACAGCTGCCTCCTCTGTTTGTCTTCCAAAAATCTCAGTCTCTTGCCTGTCTGCAGCCCCTCATCTGGACCTTCTTCCTTCCTCACGCTAATCTAGTGCTTGGACATCAACTATTGCCCAAGGCAATCCTGCTTGCTGACTGCTTCTTCAAGAAGCTGTTGGGAACATAAGCCCGGGGATTCATAGAGGGTCAGCAACACCCCAACCAATCACTGTCACTGTGCTTTTTAACAGCAGCTGGGTGTGCAAAATTTTTAGTGGATAATGTTTATATTCCTGCTCTTACTTTATCGACCTTTTTTTTAGCATGTCATCCTGCTCTTAAAGTAGCCATGACATTTTTTGGAGTGAGTTGGCAACCCCAAATTCACATCCTTTCTTGTTCACTTTCCCTCCCAAACTTTTTTTGTGGTGATTTTTCAGCAACACCATCAGGAACCCCTTTGAAAAATGTAATTTGGAGTGCTTAGGTGTCATGTTGCAGCATCTTCAGAAATTCTTGCTGCTTAAGAGAAGATCACGTGGCTGTCACTGAAATGATTCTGGAAACTTTGATCCCCAGTTTGAATCCATTGTTTCAGGATACCTGTAGTTCAGGCAATATCACTAATAACCTGGTTCTTGGCATGAGTTGGGAATAAGGGTCAGTCTGTGTTACACACAGGGACAGGTTAACTGTAGCCTTGCCGTTGTTTTTGAAGAGAAAAAGCTGGTTCTTGAAGAGGTGAAGATGCTTGAAATGAGATGCTTGCTTGCTTGCTTGCTTGCTTGCTTGCTTGCTTGCTTGCTTGCTTGCTTTCCAATTTGTCACCTCTATGCTTTGAATCCAGTTGTACAGTGGTAAATTTTGAAGTGCAGGTGTTCGCAGTCCCCATACTACACCCCTAGGAGAACCTCAGAATTCAGGCAGATGTGTGGATCCATGTCAACAGTTCTAGCAGTTTTCATTTCTACCAAGGTAGAGGATTGCATCCTGAATTGGCTAGTAAATAATGTCACAGTTCCAGAGGTACCTCTGCAAAAAGAATTGATGGGAAAAATTGAGTTAAATATGGAAATTAGTAGTTAACTCAAGCAGAGTACCAATCTGATTTGCTGTTGAGAAAGATAACCTGATCTGAGGATGAGTTTTCCAGTTTCTTGTGCCTTCCCCCTTTTTCTTTTGTATGCTTGGCTATACATGTATAGCTCGTGCGTGTTTTTTTTTTTTTTAGATATTTCTTTTGACAGCTTTGTGAGCAATGTTATTATAGTTTAATATTTTCCTATCATGTTGCATTGGCCAGAAAAATCACATCTGTCTTGTACCCATCTGTCTGTCTCAGCACATTTTGTGTAGAATCTGAGGAACTTTTGCTTTAGCTCTTTGTCTGCAGAATGTGGGGGAATGCAACATGAAGACTGGTGCGTGTGTGCGTGGGCTGGGGGGGAAGTGCTAGCCGTGTTCTTTGTGCTTGCAGATTGAGCTGTAAGAGGAGGTCCCAGTCATACCGCACCTATGAGGAACAACGCTCCACCAAAAGCCCAGATGTGCATGAAGTCCAGGACTCAGATAATAGTGACTCAGCACTCACTGAGAACCATGATGCCCAAAAAGCAATTTCTGGCAAAGGTAGGAACTGAAACATGTTTGCAAGATCTCTGGTTAGAGATTGCCACTGGCAGAACTTCATACTAGCCAGGAATGCCATGTGGGGAATATATTCTCTTTCTTTTTCGATAAACTTCTGAGACCTGCCTTTCATACAGTCTAACTACCAATAATTCATAGGCAACCAGGCACCCTCTCATTCCAGATAGAGCATAAGGCCCCATGTACTTCTGAACTGTCACTATCAACAATTGCTATTCCAAAGGAAGGCAGAAGTTATGTTATGTTAGTTGTGAAGTCATGTCCAACCCATCATGACCCCATGGACAACATTCCTCCTGTCCTCCACCATCCCCTGGAGTCCACCTATGCTCACATCAACTGCTTCAGTGTCTCCATCTAACCATGTCATCCTCTGCTGTCCCCTTCTTTTGCTGTCAGTTGTTCCCAGCATTAGAGTCTTCTCCAGTAAGTCATTCCTTCTCATTAGGTGGCCAAAGTATTTGAGTCTCATCTTCAGTATCTGGCCTTCTAAAGAGCAGTCAGGGTTGATCTCTTCTAAGACTGACTGGTTTGATCTCCTTGAAGTCCAAGGAACTCACAGGAGTCTTCTCCAGGACCACAGTTCAAAGGCCTCAAACCTTCGGTGCTCAGCCTTCCTTATGGTCTAGCTTTCACAGCCATACATTGCAACTGGGAAAACCAGAGCTTTGACTACACACACTTTTGTTGGCAGGGTGATGCCTCTGCTTTTTTGTATGCTGTCTAGATTTGCCATAGCTTTCCTCCCCAGGAGCAAGTGTCTTTTAATTTCTTGACTGCAGTTCCCGTCTGCAGTGATCTTGCAGCCCAGGAAAATAAAATCTGTCACTACCTCCATTTCTTCCCCATCTATTTGCCAGGAAGTGAGAGAACCGGATGCCATGATCTTAGTTTTCCTAAAGTTGAGTTTCAAGCCAACTTTTGTGCTGTCCTCTTTCACCCGCATCAAGAGGCTCTTTGGTTCCTCTTCACTTTCTGCCATTAGAGTGGTATCATCTGCAAATCTGAGGTTGTTGATATTTCTCCCGGCAATCTTAATTCCAACTGGTGATTCATCCAGCCCCACCTTTCTCATGATGTGCTCTGCATATAAGTTAAATGGGCAGGATGACAGTACACAGCCTTGCCAAACTCCTTTCCCAGTTTTGAACCAATCAGTGGTTCTGTGTCCAGTTCTCACTGTTGCTTCTTGACCCGCATATAGGTTTCTCAAGAGACAAAGAAGATGGTCCGGTACTCCCATCAATTTAAGAATTTGCCACAATTTGTTTTGATCCACACAGTCAAAGGCTTTAGCGTAGTCAATGAAACAGAAGTAGATGTTTTTCTGGAACTCCCTAGCTTTCTCCATGATCCAGCGTATGTTGGCAATTTGATCTCTAGTTCCTCTGCCTCTTCGAAACCCTGCCTGTACATCTGTTAGTTCTCAGTCCACATACTAGCTTGTAGGATTTTGAGCATAACTTTGCTAGCATGTGAAATGAGTGCAGTGGTGCGGTAGTTTGAACATTCTTTGGCATTGCCCTTCTTTGGGATCGGAATGTAAACTGACCTTTTTCAATCCTGTGGCCACTGTTGAGTTTTCCAAATTTGCTGGCATATTGAATGTAGCACCTTCCCTGCATCGTCTCTCAGGATTTTGAATAGCTCAGCTGGAATACTGTCTCCTCCACTAGCTTTGTTGTTGCTAAGACTTCCTAAGACCCTTTTGACTTCACATTCCAGGATGTCTCGCTCGAGGTCAGCGACCACCCCATCGTGATTATCGGAAACGTTAAGGTCTTTCTTGTATAGCTCTTCTGTGTAATCTTTCCATGTCTTCTTAATCTCCTCTGCCTCTGTTAGGTCCCTGCCATTTTTGTCCTTTATCATGCCAATCTTTGCATGAAACTTTCCCTTCCTATCTCCAATTTTCTTTAAGAGATCTCTAGTCTTTCCTATTCTATTGTTTTCTTCAATTTCTTCACACTGTTCATTTAAGAAGACCTTCTTATCTCTTCTAGCTATTCTCTGGAATTCTGCATTCAGTTGGGTGTATCTCTTTCTCCCTTGCCTTTCGCTTCCCTTCTTTCCTCAGCTATTTGAAAAGCTTCCTCAGACTGCCATTTTGCTTTCTTGCATTTCTTTTTCTTTGGGATGTTTTTATTTGCTACCTCTTGTACAATGTTGCAAACCTCCCTCCATAGTTCTTCAGGCACTCTGTCTATCAGATCTAATTCCTTAAATCTATTTGTCACCTCTATTGTATATTTATATGGAATATGATTTAGGTCATACCTGAGTGGCCTAGTGCTTTTCCCTACTTTCTTCAATTTAAGCCTAAATTTTGCAAGAAGAAGCTCATGATCTGAGCCACAGTCAGCTCCTGGTCTTGTTTTTACTGACTGTATAGAGCTTCTCCATCTTTCTCTGCAGAGCACATAGTCAATCTGATTTCTGTGTTGACCATCTGGTGGTGCCCATGTGTAGAGTCATCTCTTGGGTTGGTGGAAAAGAGTGTTTGCTATGACCAGCATGTTCTCTTGACAAAATTCTGCCAGCCTTTGCCCTGCTTCATTTTGTACTCCTAGGCCAAACTTGTCTGTTATTCCAGTTATCTTTTGGCTTCCTACTTTAGCATTCCAATCCTCCATGATGATAAGGACATCATTTTCTGCTGTTATTTCTAGAAGGTGTTGTAGGCCTTCAGAGAATGGGTCAACTTCAGCCTCTTCAGCACCAGTGGATGGGGCATAAATTTGGACTTCTGTGATGTTGAATGGTTTGCCTTGGATTCGAACTGAGATCATTCTGTCATTTTGGAGATTGTATCCCAGTACTGCTTTTCCTACTCTTTTATTGACTATGACGGCTACTCCATTTCTTCTGAGGGATTCTTGCCCGCAGTAGTATACCTGATGGTCATCTGAAATAAATTCACCCATTCCTGTCCATGTTAGTTTACTGATTCCTAAGATGTCGATGTTCAGTCTTGTCATCTCATGTTTGACCATGTCCAGCTTACCTTGGTTCATAGAACTTACATTCTAAGTTCCTATGCAGTATTGCTCCTTACAGCATCGGACTTTCCTTTCAGCACCAGATACATCCGCAACTGAGTGTCCTTTTGGCTTTGACCCAGTCACTTCATTCTTTCTGCCATTGCTAGGATGAGCCCTCTGCTCTTCCGCAGTAGCACATTGGACACCATCCAACCTGAGGGGCTCATCGTTTGGCATCATATCCCTTTGCCTTTTGGTACTCTCCATGGGGTTTTCATGGCAAGGATACTGGAGTGGCTTGCCATTTCCTTCTCCAGCGGATCACATTTTATCAGAGGCTTTGACCTGACCATCTTGGGTGCCCCTGTGCAGCTTAGCTCATAGCTTCATTGCTCTACACAAGCCCCTTCACAGTGGCAAGGCAGTGATCCATGAAGGGGGGTGGGCAGAAGTAGGCAGGTTTAATCCAGATGTCATAATTGCTTACTCTTTGTGGTTCCCCCAGGAAGTGTGAATTACTGTCTAACATTCCTGCAAGAATTTAATCACATTTAGTATCACATCACTACTGTGCAAATGTAAACCATATACTAGAATGTGTTTCACATAACTGTTCTTTTCCTGTGCTAGTCAGAAAGAATTATTCTCTAGGTCTCTATATGCTGAACACCACCACCCCTTTTCAAGTGGTGATAAAACTGGTCCAGCACATGTGTATCTGACTTATGCTTAGAAAGCTTTCTTTTGCACTGGTAGTGTCAGCAATGAAACACTAGCAAAGTATTAATGTGCACAGATCTTGTCTCTGTGGCATAAAGATCAATTCAGTCTTGATACTACATACTGCATCTTCTGCCTCTCTTCTCTCTTTTTAAAAGATGATACTGAGACCACACCAAATCTGAAGCCAGCAGCTGTTAAATCCTTCCGGAGCTGTGTCTTCTCCAGGATGTTCTTCTGGCATCTGATGTGGCTGTCAGTGATGCAGCTGCGCCACTACCTCTTCATCAGCATCCTCAACCCCATGCTGACACAGTTGGCGGACGGAGACTCCTCTCTTGGTACTGAGGGAACCCAGGAGATTGGGGGGGGGGGGCAACATTCAGGTGGTGGCTAACAGAATATCTCCTTTGCAAGAGAGAATGGAATCCTCACGGCCACAACTGGGGGCTAAAGATTTAGGATATGTGAGAAGCAAACATGAAGAAAGATGCATGTGGAGATGGACTGGAGTTACTGGGAGAAACTGATTAGAGTAGAAGAACCCAGAGAAGAAGGAATGAGCTGTGAGAGATGTTGCCTTGCTAGGAGTAATACTAAGTTCATGTTATGTCTCTGAGGAAGGTTTCAACTGAAAAGCAAAGGCATTGCTTTAAAGAAAAAGTTGCCCACATTCTTTTTCATTGCCATTTTGAGGCTCACCTCTGTGTTTGCTCTCATGGTTTGGGGACCGTGGCCCTTTTGCCAGGAGAGAAAGGCTATTTCTCCTCAGGAAATACGTACCTTCTCTCCGCGGAATTGCTATTTTCCTTGAGTGCTGGAGTGTAGCCAAGAATGGCTTGAGAGGGTGGTATGTTCTAAAATGAACTAAGCTGCTGTGGTAAAATTTGAATGGTGTCATTGCAAAATCTGGGGTGTAAGTGGTGACAGAATTCTGCTGCTTGTTTCTGCTCTGGTAGCTACGGGGAAGTGCCTCTCCTTGTGCCATGGATGCTGGAAGCAACCCAGAGAAGTTAATGCCCAGAAATAGAGATTGCTTCATCCCTGGAACCTCTGGAGAGCAAAGTCTTCCTGGACTTAACATCTAGTATGGGTTATAGCCACGGAAAACTTAGGAAAAGGCTTGTGCTACTGCAGAAGATCTGTTTGTGTCTTGAATTCTTTTTTCCTCTGCCAACAGTGAGTGTCTACACCAATGCTTTTGCCTTAACCCAGCTGTGCGGAATTCTTTGTGCCCCTTGGAATGGGCTTATTCTTGACCGTCATAAACGAAGGCAGAAAAAGGAGGAGAGTTCCCAAGGTATGACCTTTACAAGATGTGGATGCCTCCTTCCCTCTTAAGGGATGTTGAGTTCCTTGGACTCCCTCTGATATTTCGGTATGGATTGGTTTCTCTGGCTGCATTCTCTCTCTCATCGCAGGGGTGTCAGATTCTCTCGCAGACCTGCGTTCCTGTGTGCTATCGCTGACCGTCACGGTATTGCAGTGCATGGTCTTCTCAATCTGTGCCTCCATCCCAGTGCTCCCTGTGCAGTATGCCACCTTCATCATGCAGGTTCTGAGCCGCTCCTTCCTCTATGGCGGCAATGCTGCCTTCTTGGCTATTGCGTAAGTGACTGGTCTCTTGGGGTGGCTTGGGAATGGCAGGTTCAGACCCTTGGTCCCTCTAGTCCACTTCCACTGATGCTGGTTCATGGCAGCTCTCCAGAGTTTCAGGCAGGAGCCCAACCCATGAAGCCAAGACTGAGCCTGGCATCTTCTGCCTGCAAAATAGATGTGTTGCCACTCAGCAAATGGCCTTCTCCAGAATATGCCTTCTGCCTCCCTTAGAGTGAGAGGGATTGAAGGGGGTGGATGAAAGAGAGAAGTGTTTTGGTAGCTAGCGTTCTGTGATACTCAGACCCCTGGGGGTCCAGGGTTCTGAATGCTTTGACTGAATATAAATGAATCATTCCCCTAGCATGCGTGGAAATCCCTACTCAGGATCTTTCTTGGCATTGGTGTTTTGGTTTTGGTTTGTTTTTTTTTAAATAGAAATAGTCAAACTACTCTTGCTGCCCCTTTATTTATTTCATAGACTTCAGTGCAGGCTGCAGAATGTGGCTTCAGAAGCAGTTTACACAGTTGCTGTTTTCTGAGCTTCCAGAACCCTGCTAAGAGACCCTTCTAAAGCTGGACTCCATGGGCTGGATTGGATGATTTGGATTCTCAGTGCTTCTGCTTGTCAGTCCGGCTATGTTGGCAGCACTGTGGGGGAGTGACTGTCGTGCTTGGCCTAACGTACCATAGAAAGCTGATATGAGAATAGGGCTTTATCTGTTTGCAGACCTGCTGGTGGTTTTCTTATTGTGCAGGTGACTGAATAAATACAGACATGCATTCCCAGGTTGAGTTTGAGCACATATCCTTCCTTAAGCAAATCTGGGAATTGAATCTGTTGAATGCTAAGATGCCGTTCTCCTCTGTTACCCCTGGATTGTGGAAACCATGAAATATTGATGCAAATACTGCAGATAAATGTGCTGCAGACCTTACCAGAGATGTGACAAGCACTGTCCTTTGTCCTGATGATGAGGAAGGAAAGGGACACAGGCAGCTGAATGTCGAGAAGGGAGGTGGAGAAGAAGCAGAGCAGTGGCAAGTCATAATTGTGGAGGAGAGGCCACTAAGAAATGCCATGACCCTTTTCTCATGAGCCGCTCTCTTGTGTGTTCTGTGTTTTGGCAGGTTTCCCATGGAGCATTTTGGGAAGCTCTATGGTCTAGTGATGGGACTCTCAGCAGTGGTGTCCCTCCTGCAGTATCCCTGCTTTGCACTCATCAAGGGCCCATTCAAGGGGGATCCCTTTTATGTGAGTATTCAGTATCTCAGTGTCTCTTGTTTGCTGTGGGGCAGCCAGTACCCCAAGAAGGGGTCTGTTCTTTGCACAATACTGTCACGTAACAGAGAATACCAGGCTTGGAACCAGGCAACTTCAAATTGTCCTGGAGCCATTGGGTCAGTTTGGACAATTTTGGGGCTGTGCATTCAATTGGGGCAATCAGGTATAAAGGTGGACATGGGTCCAGGATCCTTAATTGCCCTGGGGATGAGTGGATTTTTGGCAAGTGGCATCTCTCTTACTTTTGCTTTCCTGCTTAAGCTCTGGAGCATCTGGCAGCAAGTTCCCTTTACAAAGCAGGTTTGTTGGTTGCAGTCTTTGCATTATTTTCTGTCCCTTCTTTCAGGTGAACATTGGCTTCATATTCTTAATGCTGCTGGCTTTGGTCAGCCCCTGGACAGTATGGCGGGAGTGCAAGCGGCTAGAGAAGAAGCAAGCTGCAGCACGCAGCACAGGCAACACAGTCCTGGCTACAGGAAAGCCAGGCGGGGAGTCCTCCATCTGAGCCCTTTGCTGTATAGACTTTGGGATCCTCTCCGAACAAAAGGGAAGCTTGAGAAGACATGAAAAGAGAATTGAAGAGTAAGCTGTGAAAATAAGTCTTGCCTCACTGAGCTTTGCTCCCAGGAAAACCGATTGGGCTCTTCATAGCTCCATCAATTCTCGTGCGCCCCACCAACTCCCACCCACAAGTACTACCCTCTGCATTAAGGACAAAGATTTAATGCTTCCTGGGCAAGTGGAAATGAGTGAAAATGCTCATTTCTGGAGTGGGGCAGGTTTGTAGAGCTTGTAACTGGGAGCAGCGCTGACCTGTCCCTGTTGAGAAGTGCATTTCCCCTCATTTCAGGGCTTCCCCTGCGAAGTGCTAAATCTCAGTTTTGCAAGTGTGGGGACCTGTTTGTGCAACGGAATCAGCAATGGGATTGTCGGCACTCACTGGATTCTGCTCATAGCCACAGTCCAACATAATCAGGCATAATTTCCCCAGTCAGTTCACTCACTGCCACAGATGTGCTTTTCTATCTATAGCTCAGATTATAACCCTGTTTCTTCCAGACCAGTTTGTTTGTTGCTCCCTCTTTTCAAATAGCATTATTTTTTTAGGAATTAAATGCATATAGTTTTCTTTTGATATGTGGCATTTGGCTATAGTTTACTGACTTCTGCATTCTTTTCCAGAGATATATTTTTGTGGATTATATAAAAGTGTCAGTACTACAAGTAGCTTGAAATTCACCAATTACAGAGTTTAATATGTCAGAAAAATGTATTTTTGTATGTGGATGGCATTTCTATCTACCCATTAATTTTTTAAATTGTGAAACCATGGTTTTGGATTTTTGAAAATACATGTTAATGTTGATTTTCAAGAACCAAAGTCTATACCAGAACATTAAGCAGAAAAAACTGTTTAGTATTAGGGGAAGCTTTTAAACTATTACAATGCTTTTAATAAGTGTTTTTAATTAAAATCACCAGTTGTGGAAATAAATACCAGTTTTGCTAATGGAAACTATCATTACAGGAAGGAGGGGACCTGGGAGTGTTTTTAAGTGGTGGGAATTACAGAGGTCCAGGGTTAATTAAAATTTGAATTGAACAGAGATCCAAACTGTGCTTACCAGAACCAAAGAGCCTGCTGCCCTGTGCCTGGGAATGCAGGCCCTCTTTTGCCTCCCTCTCTTCAGTGCTTGGTTCGTTTCCCCCTTTACAGCTGGGATGCAGAAGCTCCGGCTGGAAGCCAACTGCATCATTCCAGCATTCCCCAAGCGAGGATGTGCCAGACCACCAGCCATCTGGTAGGTTTCCAGGCATTGTCCAGCCATTACCCTCATTCCAAAAGCTTGAATTGCCTCTCCTGAGAATTTTAAGCTACAATACAGTGACATTTAAATATTTTGCCTCACCCTTTTTGCTTTAATCCCCACTCACTGTTGAACTGCACCTGCCCCCCAGAACTTCTCTGGAATAGAATTGGGCCCTTTGGCTGGAAGGAGTCCAGTACTCCTGCTTTGCAGCCAAGCTCTGTTACCAGGGCACAGAAAGGAGAAACACTGCGGTCCATTGCTGAGTCCTGGAACTGTGCTAGCGTTGCTCCTGTATCAGCTACGCTTGACTGCGAGAACAGTGGTTTTTCCTAATCATCACTGGAGAGGGGATTCAGCCTCTTTGGCCAATTGAAAGGGGATTCTACCCCCCCTTTTTTGAAATCCCTGTCAGGAAGGTGCAGTGCTCTGCTTATGAATACTAGGAACTGAAGTGTAAAACATTTGGAGACCTACTTTCTGCCCACCCTGGTTTAGACAACCTCATAGCCAGTTTTTAACCTAGTCATTCTTATCAGGACGCCAACCCCAGCTTCGGCACAGAGCAGGAGGCTAGACTGGTTGGCCTACGGTGTGCCAAGTTTACAATTCTAGGTGAAAACCTTATGAAAAATGCCACAATCTATGTGTGCCCATCGCAAGCACGAACATGAATAACTTGATGGTGCGAGTCACCTCTACCAGACAAGGAGTAAAGCAGGAGGCCTGCATGGAGCAAGAGGAGCAACAGATAGTGTTAAAATGCAGCATGCTGGGCATCTCAGTACTTTCAGGTGAATGGAGGACGACTGGCACTGCAGTGAACATGTCTTCATTTCCCAGCTGTCAGAAGTGGAGGATTTATGACCTCTGCCTGAATGGAAAGCTCTTTCTTTGTCCATATGAGTGCCCCAGAAAGCTCCTTCCCACTGACCTAGACAGCTTCCCAGCAGACAGTTTTAGTGCTACCTGTCAAAAGATGTTATGCAGCTATTCTATGCAACCCACAACAGATTTTCTGTGGTTTAAAAGCCCTAAGTTACTACTGTGTCATTTGGAGCCCCAGTACATTTTGTGAATAAGGCAGAATGATTGTTCAATAAAAACCTTATCTGGGAGCACTCTTAGTTTCCTGATACTGTTCCCCCCACCTGCCCACACCATCCACCTGTCTAAGGCAGCAGGCCTACCCATATGTGCAGTCTGGTCCTCAGAATGCTTTCTTGGAAGGAAGTTCTGTTTCCTTCAGGCTTACTCCCAGGTATGTGTATAACTGCAATTTTACTTGGGTGGTCAGTCTCAGTGAAATTAGTGGGATTTAATTCTCAGGAAACACTGATAGCAGTAGGCCAGGCAGATGTTTTCATACCTGACCTTTAAATTAGCCTTGGTTTCAATGTTGGTTTATGAATCCCCATGATAAAATCACTGGTTCAGTTTTGCCTTGGTATAAATTACATAATTTTAGCCTCACTTCTTGGTCTCACCTCGCCAGTTCACCGTAGGGGAGGTAGAATATATATTTACTTTAAACTGTTGTTGTTGGGATACATCCAAAAAAGATGAAGCAAATAGCAACAAAGAAATGCCATGCCACAATACATGTTTATCAAGTTCCACAGGACTTTTATTTTAAACAACAGCAGCAGCAAAGCAAATTTAAGCTCTTTCATTATTAACCCTGACCTAATTTGTGTGTGTACATTCCAATACCCAATATATTACTGCTACTAGAAGGGGTGGTTTGAATATAAGACAGGGGATGGAACTGAGTTACCTGTAAGATTTATATTTGGATTTATATCTTTGTACATACATTTCTTTTATTTGCTATTAAAGGCTTGTGTGATTCCCTGACTTTATGTCGGGAAGGTTTACAGAATACTTTTGATTTCTGTCAAGCATGCAAGTTCTAGTGTTGTCTTATAGTCAGTGGTTATTTAAGCTGAAGGTTGCATCAATTCATCCAGCTCTTACTCTGTGCTGAAAAAGTATTATTCAGACTGTTCTTGCAAAAGCTACTATCCTAACCAGAAGTGGTGAAACTGTTTATGAACAGGAAAATTTCCTCAAAAGCACTGAATGTAGAAATGACTACTGGAAAAAATAATGATGACTGCTAGGTAAGAGGCATCTTGAAGTGTTGTTTTAATTTAATGACAGTTTGATTAACACACTTGTCACTTGGGAACATGTTAACTAATTGAGAGTATTTGTAATTACTGTTTTCTGAATGAGTGGTTGTGTCCTGCAAGGATACTGTGCAATGTTGTTATGTAACCTGAAGCTGACTATGGACCATATAAGCTTGTGCCAGCAGTGTGAAATAGTATGTATAATTTCCTCTTTTGTAATATTGCCCTCTGAGTAATACCAGCCATGCTTCATTTGTTCTATCTGAAATCCGCCTATGCTTGCCTCTCATAAAGAAAGAAGCTAGTAGCTAAAGGACTGCCCGGAGGACTCCAGAAGACAGGAGAACACACCTTATTTCCAGCAGGGACCATCCCTGCCGAACATGTGAGCAACATGGTTAAAGAAGGCAGCAATGGCTATCTTTTCATGGCTTCATGCGGAGTTTTCAGGCTATCTTTCGGGACTGCACGTGCAAGCCTGTTTTTGAATGTTGCAACCGGGCACTGGTGACGATGCTTGCGTGGCCTCGTGCCCAGTGGGGGACATGCACACAGCTCTCAGCAGCTTAAGTCCTGAGCATTGACACAGGAGAATGAAGCCAAAATGCCTGGCAATGTTCTAAGACTTCCACATCTGCTGTATTACACATAGCATTTTATTTTTCTCCAGAAATGTTCACCCCCTTGCCTAAGGCAGGGGAGAGCAACCTGTAGTCTGCGGGCCTCATGTGGCCTCCACTGGGGCCCAATGCAGCTCAGGGACGGAGGGTTGAGCATCCGCCACGTATCCCTGCTTTCCAGTCCTTGGAGAAAAGAATCCTCATGGCGTCTCCGGTTGGAAATAATGTGGAGATTCCCAATTCATTGCTCATCCTCCATCTGAGGGTGAGCAGCACAAAGGAGAAACCTGTTGTGGTCTCTGTGCATCACACAAGTGGGCTCTGTGCCTGTGTGGAACCTGTTGTAAGGGAGGTTCAGCAGTTAAGCATTACTCTGGATTGGAGAGAAGCTGAAGATTCCCCACCCCGCTTCGCCGGAACTCCGTCCCCCTGCCTGCATGGGGAAAAGGTGGGTGCCATAGCACCCAACATCATGGCATCATGGGATGGGCAAGATTTGCAGGGAGGACCACTTGATATCAGCCAGCCCCTAGAGCAAAAAGGGCCCCTCTGTTGTGGATGACAGCCTGCCAGTTCAAAAAGCAAGGAGAAGATAAAGCTCCCTTCACCAACAACTCTGTGCTCTATATAGTGGCAATATTGCCACATGGTAAAACTGGAGGCGACACTTGTGGGGTGTGAGCAACAGCTATAGCAGCAGCAGCCCCACTGCTAGCAGGTGGGGGATGCATTTTCATCCGAAGTCTGGATTCCACTTCAGAGAAGCTTTTAATTTAAGCACCAATGGCATATGGGCCCAAAGGCAGATATGTACAGGGCTGAAAAATCCAACCTACCCACAAATTCCATTGTTTCTCACTAATAAGAGAAAACGTTTACTCAGAAATAATCAAGAGCAGCATCTCTACTCAGAAATAGGCACCCCAAGCATCTGACACACAAGTGAGGAGGAGATGGGACTGAATCGCTCAACAGTAGTTCAGATAGTACCCCAAAGGCTAACCGTCTTTATGGCTACTCTAAAGTGCGAATGAACACCTTGTCGACCCTGATGCAAGCAGAGAGGAGTTGCTTGCCAGCTTCTTTGCCTGGCTCCCTCATTCAACCCAACAGGGAAACGTTCTTATCCTGGTCAGCAGCTGATCAGAGCTTTTCCCTTGGTACTGTGGGGAAGATGCTCCTGGCTAGATGAGAAACTCCCATGGGCTTAAGATTCCTATTCCTGATTTAGGCATCTGAGATGCTTTTGATGAAAGGGGCACTCTTTTCAATTCTTAGGTTTCTATTTAATTGACCCCCTCATAGAGCTTGACCCAGATGACCCTTTTTTCCTCCACATCAGCAGTCTGACGTTGGGGATCCATCAATCTCTCTTTTACTAGGTAATATTTTCGTTGAGGCCTTTTTCCCAAAAATGAGGAGCAGGAATTGATCCTTTGACTCGGTAAGACTTGAAAGCTTCCCAGAAGAGGGGGGCTTGATACGTTCCTGATGAAAAATGTAAGGGAGAATTAAATGGGAAGAATGATGGCACCCAAAAAACCCCAACCAGTTCCCTCATCAGTAGACTGTGACTGGAGGGTCCAGACAGAAAAGCTATGTAGAAGCTGCTTTAATGTCTTCTTTCAGGTTTATTTCTCAGAGCCCGATGGAGAAGGCCCCTGAATCTGTTGACTGCTTCTCTTCACAACGGTCTCCCAGTGTCTGGTTGCTCCGGTACATAGGGTTGCTGGGAGTGTCTGGGTGCAACACTGTCTCTGACACCTGGTCAGGAGAAGAACAGGAAAACCAGGAAGAAAAGGTCATATTCTGGACCTTTCTTTTCATAATACCTTCTGTAGACTATGTACTAACAGCATGTCGTCCTGCCATTAATTTATTATTACATTTATATCCTGCCCCCTTTCCTCCTCATGAAAGGAACCCAAGGCAGCTTATGTGGTCCTCCCCTACTCCACTTTATCCTTACAACAGCCTTGTGAGGTAGGTTAGGCTGAGAGTCTACGACTGGCCCAAGGTTACCCAGTGAGCTTCATGGTAGAGTGGGGACTAGAATCCAGATCTCCTGGGTCCCCCAAGTCCAATGCCTTAACCACTATGCCGCATTGCCTCACACTGCATACTTACGACATGTCTCACCTTTCCTCCAAGGATCTCAGGGTGGTATACTGGGTCTTCCTCTTCCCCCTCATAACAACCCTGTGAGGCAGACTTGGCTGAGGGAGAACGACTGGCCCAAATGCATCCTGTCCTTGTCATGGCTGAAGAAGGACTGGAGTCTGCCTGTCCTAGCCTGAAACTAGCCATTGCTGGAGGCCTACTCATTATGCTTTCTTAGTGCAGCCTCTGCCCCCAGAATCCAAATCATGACCAAGCAAACCCTCATATTCTGTGCTTTTAGTAAACATAAGCTATGCAGAATACTTACTTTGTGAATGTTTACTCCATTCTACCCTGCTTTTATACCTCCTCTCCAAATACTTTATTTGTTCGGCACCAAGACTTGGCACGGAGGAGAAGTGAAGAGACAGCCTTTTAGCAAGGATTTTTGATTATTACTTCTGAAAGCGTTTATGTCCGCAGGGAGAATTTTCCAAACAAAGTGTCTTTTGAAGGAATTTCGATTTGCCAGGCAATTGGAAAATGCCGCTTTGTTCTTGGAATTAATGCTTAACATGGTTTGCTGTTCTGTGCAAATTGAATTTGGGTACTGGACTTAAAGAGGTTTGACACCCAGGTTTATACTGTCGGTCTTCGACCATTGACACGGCTGAGCTCAGCCTGAGCTAACGGGTCACAGCAGCAACAGCGGCAGCACAGAAAACAGATGCTCCTTGCTGGCAGAGGTGGAACAGGGAGCCTTGCTGTGTCGTGTGTACAGACTCACCTCTTCAAATTTCTTAGCCTTGTACTGATCTGCTCCCTTCAGGAAGTTGAGGAGAATGATGTCACACAGAACTGTCCCCTAAGGGGAGAAGAGGACAGGTGAGAAGGTTCTCGTTCTTGAGGAGCGGGCAAGCAATGTGATACCCCAGGAGTAACTGAGGACCTAATTTGCTGATGGAACAGCAAACAACATTTTCAGATTTTAAAAAAAGCTCCCTGCCCAAAACAGGACTTGAATCCTTGACTCATTTGAGCTCCCTAAAACCTAAGACCCAGCCAGTGTACTCAAATTCTTGGTAAGGAATGTTCTAGATGTTATCGAAAACATTATCTTCTCCTCCTATGCTTGAAGAAACCTTGTTCCAAGTAGACGTACTATAGGGTAGCCACTTACACACTGCAGTGAAAGAGGAAATACATCTCAAAGGGGAACAATAGGGCACTTTACATGTAATTTTCATATGCTGCTTGATACGTAATGGCTGCAAATTGAGAATTATGATAATTTAAATAGCAATTCCATAATTTTGCTGTAGTGACAGGTGACATGCTGTCCTGCTAGGGCTGGATCAGGCTCAGTGTTTGGCTAAAGTAAGAGATGAGCTAAAGGCAAGTCAGTAGAAAGCAGCAGCCAAAGTCGCAGCTCTACAGGGTCTGAAGAGCAGTAAAGATCAAATTACAGATCAGAAGTTGGCTATCCATAATGTGGAAACAAGCAGTAGAACAAAGCTTAAAGACCAAGGCACTTCATCTGGGAGGAGACATTATTTCCAGCAAAGCTGCTGGCTCAGATCGCCAAAACCTGAGCAGCACCCAGGGCTCAGAGGAGGCTCCCTTCCCCCTAAGGAGTCCTATTTTCCTTGGGTGCACTTCTTAAAGGAGCCCTACAGACTGCTTGGGGTAACAATGCCCTTGAGGTAGCTGGGGCACATCCCCCCCATCTGCCCCCCCCCCAAGTTCTCCAAAATGGCATTCAGACCTCCTGCCAAAGGAGCATCAACTGCTCTTGTGTGGATGGATGAATCCAGCCCTGGGCCACTCTCTCCAGGACCTGGCCAGGCCTGTGGAATAAAGAACAAAAGGGGGAGGTGGCCGGTGGCTGGGGAGCCCTCAGGCAAAGCTGAATACTTACCACCCCCACAGATGTGAAGGCTGCCACAGTATTGATGAGGGTCGGAATGATATTAAACTTCCCAGCCTGAGGGAACACAAGGCAGCGTTAGCATAGATAAACAGTTTCTCTCCAGACAAGCAGGGGCTGGCACAGATGGGAACAAAAAATTATGTCTCTTTCTTTCTGTTAAGAAATGGGTTCCCTGGCCACTCAGAGATCTATCTGCTCCTTTACAGTTTGTGGCTCTCTGTGGAATGGTTACAGGCATGGATCATAAAAACTGATTTTAAAACCATTCTGTGCTACTGTGTTTGCTGTGAGCACGCTTTGTCAGCTTGCTTGTCAAACAGCCCATCATTCCTCAGTAGTAACATCACAATGTGAGACTTCACAGAAAGTTAACCTCACTCTGTACACTCAATTGATTTAGGAGCGTTTACTTCTCCTGGATGGAGTCAGTGAGAGGTTAGCAAAGTTGTGGCCGCTGTGCACACGCCTGTTACCCTGCAGGAGGGTCAGAGACCTGAATAAGTAGGTAGAAAAACCAAGGGAACGTAAGGGTATCTTTATACAGGTAGAGTGTTGGACTGGGATTTGGGAGATCAGGGTTTTAGTCCCTGTTTGGCCACAAAGCTCACTGGGTGACTTTGGGCCAGTCGCTGACTCTCACCCTAACCCACCTCACAAGGCTGTTGTAGGATAAGACTGAGGAGAGGATTATGTAAGGAGCTTTGGGCTCCTTGAAGGGAAAAAGGCAGAACATAAACCTAACACATGCGTAAAGAATTATATTAGATTTACATCCTTAGCTGCTTCCCTGGTTAGTAGCCGCCCCAAAATTATTCTTCCCCCCTCCCTCAAATGGGCATTTAATATACTTGGTTTTGATCTTCCAAGATTTGGATAAGCCTTGTATAAAGCCACAATATCTGATTATTAGCCCAGTATAGTACACCAGGTTGTTTGAATGTAGGAAAGCAAGACTACATGTTAACAGTAGACAACTGTTCTCATCTGAATGTTCAACCTGGCCACTTCTGGTTTTGAGAAAGAGTGGCAACAGGGCCCTTATGCTCAAGGTCCAGAAGAGAGCCCCATGCTGGGTTTCTGCAGCAAAGCACTTTCTCCGGCTTGTTTTTTCTCCCCAGAAGTGGAATAGCAACTCTGGAGGCTCCATTGCAAGACAGAACAGCTGTGGGCTCCTAGTTCTTAATATCTTCCGATTCAGAACATGGCTTCACATGATGGTACAATTTCCAGCAAACCCCCCCCCCCAAAACCCAGAAACAAAAACCCAATGTGGAGCTCCAGCCTATATCGAGAACATATTATGGACTGGGACCACACCACTGCTTTTGCTACAGTGGCACAATCTGTAGTTGCAATGGAGCCTTTTTCATCCCTTGCCTCGGTCACTGGAATTGGTGGGTAACTTCTGTTCGTTCAGAAACAAGGGGCTGAATGCAGGCCGCGGGTGCAATCCTATGTATGTTTGGACATTTAAAAAGTCAGACACTCCCCAGCATGCCCACGCAGAGAATTGCACCCTGTTACCTGCACATCATTGCCACTGCAATCAGTGGGCCTCAATTTCAGGGGCACCTGAGCTCTACTAACACCCACGGAAGGCCTCTCCATGTGTTCCTGCCCACAGGGGGCAAAAGGAGGGCCCCACTCCCTCCGCAGGTGGGAAAAGGAGGGCCCCACCACCTTTGCCCGTGGTGCTTTTGGGTGTGTGCAGGTCTGCCGCAGGGAGCCTGTGGCTCACCTGTGCTCTTGCCCTAGAACAGCCCTTTCCCATCTGGCACCCTTCAGTTGTGCTGGCCACTGTCTGGCAGGGGATGATGGGAGTTGTGCTCCAACACCTTGCGGGGGCACCCTGTGGGGGAAGGCTGCTCTAGATATTCTCTAATCCCCTCTTTAAAATCCAATTTTCTCCCACCAGATTTTAGCAGCCATCAGTCCACTCACATTCCCATAAACCAGGACATCAAAGCGGATGCCGTAGGCCTTGATCAGCGTGCGGAACTCTGTGCCATTCGCTTGCTTGTAGTACTTGGCATACCTGTGGGCCAGGGGAAAGTGTGTGCGCATGCACACCGACACACACACACACACACCACGATTTGTTTATTCTGATGGCAAAATGTGGTCGCATGCAAATATTCACTGTGCCACATAAAGGTAAGGGTGATATTTATGCCCTAGGGAGACGCATTCTCTTTCTTTGATGTGGTGGTGCAAGAGGAGAGCTGGCAGCCGTGTGCCAGAAGTGGGGCACCCCTGTGCAGGACCACTTGCAGATGGAAGCGCAGGGGCAATCCGGGAGCCTGAGCACAGTGGTGCACAGCAAGGAAGCTGCCTTATCCAGAAGCAGCCCCAGGTCCATCTAGCCCACCACTGATGGGCAGCAGCGCTTCAGGGGAAGGTGGCTCTTAACACGCACGATCTGGCCATGGAATGGCAGGTGGCAGGGATGGAGCTGGGGACTCCTGCATGCTGAGCAGGTGCTGTGCCGCAGACCTACCACCCCACGTCTGGATGGCCAAGCAGGAATGCATGTGTGTGGGCACCTCCCAGACAAATCTTTTGCATGGGATGAGTTGGGGCTGGTAGCGCCCGTTTTAAGGAGAGGTCTCTGGAGCACCTGCTATGCAGCTGGAGGGGG
Organism: Varanus komodoensis; assembly: GCF_004798865.1. Lineage (NCBI taxonomy): Eukaryota > Metazoa > Chordata > Lepidosauria > Squamata > Varanidae > Varanus > Varanus komodoensis. Next base: position 1,019,823 of record NW_025335318.1, read on the forward strand.
GCATGCGAGTGGAAGGGGTGCCATGGCTGCAAGCCAGAGTGAGGCTGAAAAGCACGGGGAAGGATCTGAGCTTACCCAGGAGGACAACAGAAAGAGGGGCTTCTGGGTCTCGCTTTGATTTAGAACTGCAACATCAGACTTGCCTGAAGTTGTATCCACGGGAGACTTTGCTCTTCTCGGAGACACTGTCAAGCCGGTTAAAGGAATAGCGGGGGATGCAGTGCTCCCAGGAGTGGTCCAGGTCACAGACCCACCCAATCTTGATCCCTATTATGCCACCCTGTCCAGAAAAGCACAGCTTCAGGAGAGAGCCTCTGACAAGGATGTTAAACCTCAAGCCAAATCCCACTCGTGAGGGTTCCCAGATGGCCCTGCCCCTTTCCCTGCCCCGCCCCCTTTCTCTCAAGGTTTAGTGTGGGACAATTTTCTGCTTTTCTGTTGGTTTCTGCTCATTTTGTAAAATGAAAATGCCTCTCCTAAAGCTTAACTACTGGTAGGAACAGTTTTAAGCTACAATATGCTTGAGTTTTTTATATCTGTGGTAGTTTTAGCCATGCCAGCTTTTGCTTCAGCCACACCCACCACTGGAATTTAGCCATGAAGAACGTCTGCAAAACTAAATTTGGCCATTGGCCTGAAAAAGTTTCACCATCTTTGCCTTAGCCAGAGGAGGGAGCTTCTAGCCACTATGAAAAGGGGAGGAACATAGAGCTGATTCTAAAGACACACACTCAGGATCACTGAGTATGGATTAATTTCCCTTTAAAAACTTGCTTTCCTCATAAAGTACAAGCCACCAAAGATTAACAAAAGCCTAGATTTCCCCTCACCCTTTATGCTTAAGTGTGGCATGGGGCTGGGGCTGATACATACTAGTGGTCAATTAGTGATATAAGTAGCTATTCTGCATTAATTTGTCCAAAGTTCAGGTGCAGGTGTGTGTGGTGGCTGATGGCGTACCTGAGAAGGGTGGGAGAACTAAGCAAGAAGGATAGAAACCATGCTAGTCTAGAAAGCACTTGACTGAGTACCAGGCACAGCCAGGCAAAAAACTGTACACTGTGCAAACCACAGTCCAAAGTCCACAGGGTTGGTTATTATGATGTGTGAGCCCGGCCAGTGACTTCTAAAGGTCGCTAAGTGAGCATCTGGAGCTGGATTGTCAAGCCAAACTTTTGTAATTCAGAATTGGCAGCTACCCCACAATGGCCACAGAGAATCCATACCAGGGTCACATATTGCCAGCAGACATTCTCACCGTCTTAGCCAACGAGGCAAAGTTTTGCCCAGCAAATTTCACTATGTCCCCGAGCCGTAGGATGGGGCAGAAGGGTTGCTTTATTGGGTCAAAGTGGCATCTCTGGATCTCTTCAGTTGTGATGTTGGGCAGCAGGTTTCCCCTGGGAAAGAGGCAAAGGAAGCCAGACTGATGAGAATGGAGCTCCAAATGAAAAGGGGGAAAGAGAGAGGGAAAAGGGTGGCATAGGGAAGAAAACACAGACCTAGGATGTTTCCCAAGCCATTGCTTAATCTCACAGTAATTGGAGATAACACCTGAACGATGGCCATCATTGCATGAAGGTGACTAGTTTAAAGAGGCTGCAATCAATCTGTCAGGATTGTGCATGAGCTCCTCTTCCATCCTGTCCCAGCTACTTCCATGGTGTAACTTGACGAGATAATATCAACTGATAAATTTTCCGCAATGGCCAATGGAGAGTGTAGAGCCAACAAGACTTGCCCGGAGCCTTGTCTTGCATCTCTATCTTTTCACAGACTTTTGCTGGTGCTTTTCACATGTTTGCTAATATGGCAGACCTCTGGGCTACTGGCTGATGGCATCAGCATGAAGCCTGCACCTACTATCCTATTTCTGCAAAGGAACACACTGTTTGGCCAGCCTTGCCCAATTTGGCATCTTCCAGACATGTTGGGCTACAACTGTAAGCGCCCTCCCAATCAGAGCTATTGGTTGGTGGGTGCTACGATTTGTAGTCCAACACATCTGAAGGGCTATGGTATTCAAAATGGACATCCAGCACAATCGGAGTGTACCAGGTTGGAGAAGGCTGATTCAGACAAGTGGGTGTCTATAGCTGTGTCTGAGATCTCTCTCGCTCTTTGTGTCAGACACACACACCACCCAAAGAATGGAAGACGTATGCGCTGCTATACTATATACTGCTTTGATGACCCAGGAGTGGTACAACTGGTACTGGGTTTGTTCAGCCTTGAAAAGAGAAGATTGGGTGGGGGACATAATATCACTTTATAAGTGCCTGAAAGGCTGTCTCAAGGAGGAAGGACAAGATCTCTTCTTGCTTATGCCAGAGTGCAGGACATGGAATAATTAGTTCAAGTTGCGACAACCCAGATTCAGGCTGGACATCAGGAAAAGTTTCTGCACTGTCAGAGAAATACAACAGTGGAACCAGCTACCCAGAGAGGCTGTGGGCTCTCCCACACTAGAGGCATTCAGAAAGAATCTGGGCAGCCATCTGAGAGGGATGGTGTGACTTGGTGTCCTGCAACAGCGGGGGGCTGGTCCCTATGGCCTTCTTGGCCCCTTCTATCTCTGCCATTCTCTGATTTATGAACACAGCCTTCACTTCCCGCCCTTTGTTCAGGGCCTTCAGTACACAGGTTGCATAGGTCAGGGGCAAGTTTTGCATTGGAGGAATTTTCAGAAGATGGTTTTTGACACAAGCCCTCCTACAGTTTATGAAGAATCCCATACCAGAATGGAATATAAGCTCAGTTATAGAGGTTTCAGTACCCTTACTCACTTTTCAAAATTGAACAGCGGGAAGCGAATACTGTTCTTAATGAAGAGGGTGAAGTTTTCTGCTTCTAGCATGACAGGACTGTAAGGAGAAGATGGACCCAAATCAGCTTCTTGGAGCAAGGGTAAGTACAGGAAACAAATCCAGAGGAGAGACCCCACCAGAGAATAGCCTCTTATCCTTGGGAAGCCCTTTTTACCTGAAGAGGGTGTATGTACATGATGGCAAGTAAATGCCCTTCCTGACCTTCAGGAATCATCCCTTAAATGTGGTCGAAATCAACAACAACAATAAATTTTAAGCAAGAATTTCCAAGAAGGGTATTTGAAGTGAAAGCTGTGAGTTATGGACAGCGGATCAAAATTCTATTAAAAGAATTCTTTCACATTATTTTTAAATGCTTTCCAGCTGTGATGTTTGAAAAAAGCCATTCTTGTTTTGCAGGAATGTGGAAAGTGAGAACAAGGAAGAGCCCGCATTTTTTTCTGGGACCCCGGGGGACAAACCAGATGCCATTCGCATGGGAGTCAAGATCTTGTTGAAATAAACAGCAGCATGGAGTAGCACTGGAGTGGGGCCCTGATGAGGGGGGCTTTACTCCTTGGCCCCTTGCTGTACTCTTAACCCAGACTGGGTTCTCGAGGAGGGAAAAAAGCTTCCAGTAGCGTGAGTGGAGAATTTTTGCCAATACAAATAGTAGCTTCGAGATCCCAGTCTGGATCTTGACCAGAGAGAGGGGGAGGGGGGAGGGGGGGTTAAAAAGCCCCTCTGCCCCTTCTGCCAAGGTCCCAGTATAAACTGGGGCTTGGGGCTGTTAATTATTTTGGTTTATTTTTTTAAAAAATCATGGAATTGCTAATTGTGGGAACAGTATCTCATCTAGTTTGGCTCTTTTCCCAAAGGAGACATACCTGGCAAAACTGCTTCAAGGGCAATGGGAGCCCAAAACAGAACCTCTATGCCTGGATTTAGACAACATGATAACCCGACACTGAAGGACTGAGTATAGGTGGACTATGAGTTGTTGTTGTTTTTGAAACATGGGTTCCTGTGTTGTCTGAACACAGCCAGGAGGTGTTTACCACCCAGAGTACACAACCCAGCGTGAACAACCCAGAGTACACAATCCAGCGACAAATGTACCTGGATTTTTCCTTGTCAATTGTCTGTGGCTAACAAACACACAGCTGGGTTCGGACACACTTAACCCATCCACTTAACTGTGGATTATCATGTTGTTTGAACCCATTTTGTGTGCATTTCTCCTGTGCTTTGAATTGGTCCATCCTCTGGAGCTTCTTTTTGTCTTATGACTCCTAACTTAATGTGCATACTTTGTGAACTTGTGAGGATTGCCATATGCAGTTCCACGCATAAGAGGATTTGTGGATTGCACAACTGATCTAACAGTAGTACAGAATTGCACATCACTGATTCTAAAACCTGATTTACAAAAATATTATCAGAAAAATATAGAAGTTATTCTTGTGCTTCCTTTCCCCCCTAAGAAGTTTGGATAATGGGAACACTAAAGATGAAACTAAACTAAAGGCGTTTCATTAAACTAAAGTCAACCTACCAGTCCATTGAAGATTGGTGAGGAATGTCTGCTAGGAGGCACTCACTGCACCCCAAATGCTGAGTGTACCTTTCACTGATGGGATGGTGGCTTTTGGTGAATATCTGCTTTTAGCTGCTTTTTAGCTACAAGTCAGGCCAAGTCAGCAAAGCTCCATGAACGTTACATGCAGAAGTGGTTGTGCGGGTTGGTTTTCTGGGTTGTGGTAGCAGGTTTCCCATTGTGCTAGCAGTCATTGTTACTGGCACAACGTTTTTTGCCTGAGCCTCTGTTTTTATTGCTGGATGCCACCCTGTGTTCCCGCACTTTGAAACAATCATGGGCTGTGCTATAGCAGCACTTACACATCTATGTTGTCCACCTCTGCTGGGCACCAGCCCTGGATCTGACAAGTCCGGAAAGTGGTGTTGTAGTCAACACATCGGCCTGTCAGGATCCCTGCAGAAGGAAACATTCCATCTGTATTTGGATTGCCCGGAAAAGACATTTTATCAAGGGGTTAGGACGAACTGCTCACTGTGTTCTGTACAGTCCTCTAAATGAGATGCATTAAACTAGGAAGCTTTTACGCCTGTATTCCTCTGAGAAGCCCTGCAGACTGGAAGGGACTCTGTGAGTCACTCACCATATGAACTGCCTTCCTTAGGTAAGAGTTAGCTAGGACAACCATGTCATCTCCACGCCCCCTTTCCCCACCAGCTAACAGCCTGGAGTCCTTTCTAGGAAGCAGAGAAGCATTTAGAAACTTGGCTGGGTAGAACTGGCTGTGTGCTTCGGACCAGGAGCGTGCAAAGGTGCTGGCAAAGCAGAACCCCGCCAAGGTGACTGCCAGCTTACTAGGAAGCCCTGCAAGCTGAAGTGACATGTGTGTAAGTCTTGCTTCACTTGCTGAGTGCTAACCTGCATCTGTATCTATCAATATCTTTGTAGTCAATAAAGCATTTAATATTTATGATGCAAGTGCTTCTGCCTCTTCCTGAGCAACCTGAAATGGGAAGTCGGGTGCCTGGGCTGGTGGTCCGGGCTCCTGGTGTTCAACACACCATCACGCACAAATGCATGTCTGCACGCACACATGCGGCTTCTCTCCACTCCCTCTTCATCCACCCTCTGATCTCTTCCAGCTCCCACCCTCCCCACGTGCTCTTGCCCCAAGGCAGAATGGAGGGCTCTTCTCTTGAGCTGGGGACAGAGGCTACAGGTTACTCACGCCTGCCTGTTCTCAGATGTGGCTCCACCAGCAGCACTCCTGGTCAGAAGCCAAGAGGAGCTGCACGAGGCTCCCAGGGTACCTGCTCCGTGCACCAGCGGGGCTGCTACTTGGCTGGCCCTTTGCTGCAGCTTCCTGCCGGGTGCCTGCCGGCTACACTTGCTAAAAAGATTATATTAATGGTGCATAAATGTTTCACAGTTACAGGGACAATAGAGCACTGGAAACCCTTCCTTGGCATTGTGCCTCTTTTCATTAGGTGACTTCATTTCCTTACCTCCTCCTGTGGTGGGGATGTGCTTCTGGCACTCTCTGTTGGAGCTACATTTGTACTCCAGCTGATTCTGGAATGGAGAGAGAAGAGATGGGTAGAGAACACAAATGCCTGGGTTTAGGTTTTTATTTAATGGCATACAGTGGGACACACCAGCTGTTTTCATAGGTCTGCTTTTATTGAAATTGTTTCAGCTATTTAAGTAGTTCTCTGCTTTGTATATTGAAATGTTACGCTGTATTTTTAGCATATTTGCATTCAATGCTGTATTTTCTTCAGATTTTTCTTAAATTATTTTGTGAGTAGCTGCGAACTGCCCAGAGAGCTTTGGCAATTACGCATTAATGAAAATAGGATGAGGATACGGATGGGGAGGTGAATAATCTCATTCATCCGCCTCCGCAGCTGCCCTTGCAAGGTGCCCAGACTTGTGCAGAGCAGAATGTCTTCACTTCTTCCCATCCCACCTGCAATCACTGCACTTTCTTTTCGGTGTGGGGAGAAGCTGGGGGGCCTCTTAAAATAACCCACAGGTCCTCTGCTCCACTTCCTCATCCCCCATCACTGGCTGGCTTGGTGACAGAGCAGCTGCTTCGCATGCCAAAGGTTCAGTATCTCCAGGTAGGGCTGAGCCTTAGAACATCTGACGCACTGGAGCAACACTGCCTTCAGCGTAGATGGTACTACCCTCAGTGGACTGACGGTCCAACGTGGCATAAAATAACCCCTGTTCTTCTGCAGCCTGCTAAGAACAAAAGCTTGGGGGAGCAGTCCTGCAAAAGACTGATCCCACATTGCTGAAATGAGCGTGTCCACAAAATCTGCTCATGGGAGGAGCAACCAGCTCCCCAGTTCTCCACACGTCATCCTCCCTTGACGCCCATGCTTACCTCAGGGCAGTACCCTTGAACTTGGTTCTCAGTCGTAATGAGTTTGGTGATGATTACAAAGACTGACGTTCCCTGTGAAGTGGGGTGGGGGGATATGCAAGGGAGATGGAAAGAGGGGAGAAAAAGATGCCAGGTAAGGACAGAATGAAAGAAGTTTCCATATAAAGCAAAGGAGAGAGAGAGAAGTAGCAAACACCCAGACAGGAGCCACAGTGATGACTGCCAGATTGCAACAAAAGCGTCAGTAGCCTAAAGAAATTAATTTGCTGCCTGCCCTGCTGTATCAACAAACAATGACCAGGGAATCTTGGCTACTTTCTCAGCCAGATCACCTGCAGGAAGTCTCTGCAGCATCAGACTCTGCAGTATGACTTTTTAAAAGCCTGGATCAGACTTTTTTTAAAGAGCAACTCTGAGGTTCAAAGTGGAAGGGACAAACAGGGATGCTGGGTAGTGGAGGGCACTAAGTTGAGGATGGCGGTACTAACGCATTCAGCTGGCTACACGGCGGGCTCTGGACAAAGCTGGGTCGCTGCTGAATTGTTTAGGGGACATTTTACAACTGCGGAGCTCTCAAAGAGTGCTCCACATGCACACTGAATATCAACAGGAGTGCACATGAAAAGAAATCTACATTTTCTACTGCATGTATCATAGAGGTTACCGATTCAGGCAGTGCTGCTTGGCCGTGGCTCCTCACAACACTTAACATGAGCTGGACAAGGACAGAACAGAGACGGTGTGGTGTGGAGATTACAGTGCAGATCTGGCCTGCATTATGGGTTTTAGTCTTCTCTAATGTTATCAACTTAGAATTCCATTACTCAGGAAGCCTCAGGCTACCAGCCAGTCACCTATAGCTGTTAGATGCTGTCTAAATGGCCATGAAGAAAAATCAGAGCCCCGGCTCCAACCTTAGAAATGAGCTGCAAATAGCTATGGTTTGACAGGAAAGGGCCCTACAACTTGCAGAGTTCATGGCTGAGAGATGCTGAGAGGAGTAGCACTTCTTTCGGTCTAAACATGCATAGAATTACATTCTGAATCTGCCACATTTTGCACATATGGGCGTTGAGGCATTTATCCTATGCATATTGATATTTTGGGGTTATTATTTTTTAAGGTAACTACTGATTTTAAAAAAAAATAATGGATGAACTTTGTAGGGATAACTGCCCCTTCTGAATGGATCAAGCCTGCCAAGTTATGAACTAATAAGTACAGGGAACTTTGGGTTTCTTCAAAAAGGATGCAAACAACATTATGAAAACAATATACAATATAAGGGTGACCCTGAAAAAAAATTAGAAGGTACAGTGGGCTTTTTTGCAGAAGGAGAGTGCTGTGAGGTAGGAAGTGGCTCACTTCTCCTCTGTCCCATCCTCATGACTTTTCTGGAAATTTGGATGAAAATGTAAATGCCACACATGTGTCCACAGGGAAGCAATCTGCAGAGTTCCAGAAGAATAGGTAGAGGGACTAGGTAATTATGATGAATGAAAAAAAACCTAAGACTTCTCTGGGGTTTTTTCCCTCAGTTGGCACTAAAGTTACCCAAAGCAGAATAGGACAGTGGGGTGATGGATGCAGAGCATAGAGTGACAGAGGCAGAAGGAATCAACATCCAGCATTTTCCAGACAAGTACCCCAAAATGCACCCTCCCAGGTCCCAGAGACTCCATCAAACTTCTCTTAGTGTCCCTGCTCCTGCAAGGGAGAACTAACAAAGTCCCTTGAACATCAGATCAATCCTGTGATATAGCACCTCAGCATCTCTCCCAAAAACACTGGGGTTGGAGAGCCATGCTAAAACATTCACTGTGATTTTTAGCCAGAGGTGCTAGTCACAAAACTAACCCCCACCTCTCTCCCATCCCCCAGTGTCTTCCCTGTATGTTAAGCCTGAGGAGACATTTGGAGACACACTGCCTGTGTCACTGTTTCTTGAAATCCCAGCAATTCAGGAGTGTTCCTTGGATACCTTGCAATTCAGAGGAGCCCTGCTTTGATTTGACATCTCCCATATCTGTCTGAATCAGCTAATTTCATTTTCAGATTAGGCTAAATCCCAGGCACATCCCTAGCAGCCCTTTCAGAAAAGATAACCCAAGTATTCTCTCAGCATCAAGGACAGCTGGAGAGACCTGGCTTCCAAACTCCACTGAACCTGGAGGCTCCCTGGATGATCTTGGGCCAGTCACCTCCCCCAGCCTAGCCTACCTCACAGGGTAACTCACAAGGCTGGACAAAATCTAAATAAATATATTTCTCTACAGCCATTCTAGTATCTCTTTGGCTGGGAAATACCCTGTTTTTTCCACTTATTTCTGGTTTTTTAATTCCTCTTAATCTCAGCACCACCATTTCCCCATCTCTGCAAACAAGAAAGGTTACTCATAATTTCCAAGCAATTTTATGAGAATTCTCCCCACATATACTTTGTGGCTTCCAGCAAATAAATAATTGGAAATACTGCCTTTAAGCCTTCAGAAAGAAGGATGGGGCCTGCAACAAAGCATTGCATGAAGGGGTTTTCCTGTTCCAGATGCTCTGTTTCATTTCCCTCTCTCAAAAGTCAGGTGGCATGCCAAGGTCACCAGCTCTGCCCTGGGCCTCCCTGGGATGCTTTTGAGGGTGCTTCCTTAACAGGATTCTCTCCCTAAAAATTTTGTGTAGTGCTGCAGACCCTGAATCATCAGATGCCTCCTGTATTACTCCATGGGCCTAGTCCTCAATTTGGATTTGGGGATGGTATGGAAAATGCGAAGCCACTTGGATGAAAGATAACATAAAAGTCTATTGACTACTGCAATGGGAAATGGGGGCAGATAATAACCCATAACCCATCCGGAAGGGATAAGCTTACACATGGCCCTTGGTCACAGGGCAATTGATGTTTCCCCACAGCCCTTGTTGCTTGGGCACTTCTGCACTCCTTATCCCAAACTGAAAGCCAAAGCTTACAGTACAGCAAGATGTGAATTTTCTAGAGTTCTTCCTTCCCCGTGTTCAGAGGCTGTCAGGAAGCCGCAAGCAAACTCCCCTTCCAGGGACACAAGGCAGAGTGAAGCTGCTTCAATTAAGCAAGAGGATTTGCTTCTCACGGTGAAGCAGCCCTTATCAAAAGAATATAATTGGGGAAGGCAGTTTCATGGCAATTACCTCTGCTACTCTTCCTAATTAAGAGAAATGGATGCTGTACCTGAGGCCCAGGCATGGCTCCAAGAAACCATCCTGGCTGTGGGATGCTGTAGAAGCTCACTGCACTACCTGTGGAACCTTAACAACTCCCTTACCATTCTTCCAGGATAGCTTGTCCATCACGCTGCCCTCTTGTTTGCTGAAGAGGGCTGCTTGCACGATATAAGCAATGGCCCTCACAGCCTGAGCATCTGAAATGGAGTGAATGCTAAAGTGCTTTCACCAATAGCTCTCTGCTTTTGAGGGCTGAGAACTAGGTTTAGTGCCCTCCCTTTGGTGATGGCCCTGGCCACTCACGCATGGTGCTCAAGCCAGCCCATGCTCACAACAACATTACACCCTTCCTGACAGGGGCGCTGCCTCACCGACCGTATTCAGCCAGCTACTCGCTCAAGTTTAGCATTTCAAGTCTCCCCTGCTGATTCGACCCGATCCATCCGTTTCCCCAGAACACAAGGCAGTGACCATCAACAGCCAGGGCAACCAGGATTCTGAGCAGCTGCACTCACTCCCTTTGGCAGAAACACCTGGGGTGGCAGAAACACAGAAACCGCCCCGGCAGCATGCTCTGGATTCCTTATGGGCCTGCCCTTGTTGGGCTGAGAGAATGACGGCAGCATTGGTGCGCTGGTGCAATTGCTGAGCGAGGTGGGGGAGCAGCAAGAAGAGGGTTATCTGCGGCCCTGAGAACAACAGTGTGTATATTCAGAACAGAAATTGCTTGTGCTCACTGACCTGTCCTAAATGGGATGCTAAAAGTACAATGAAACCTGAACACACATCCCTAGAATATCCTGACTCAAGACTCCAATAACTTAACCACAGTTCTGCTGATGCTGGTAGCTTGCTGCCTCGGCTGTGCAGAAAAGTCTCCTCTGTTAGTGTTGTGTCCACCAAATGATTTGGCTTTGTTTGATTGCATGCAAGGGGAAAACACAGTTGAACAGGAAATCATTTCAACACATCATGCCTCCTACAATGCCTTGACTGGGATCTAGAGACCAGCCCACAGAAAAGGGCAACCAGAACTGACCTTCCTGTTCCCTCTCTGCTCAGAGATGGTGTCAGGGCAATGGGCCACTGAGGCTGGAGTCCTGAACCTTTGGGAGGCTATCTGCCCTAGCACTCAGCTGCCCATGGGCACATACAGGGAGGGAGGGAGGGAGGGAGGGAGAAAGAAAGAAAGAAAGAAAGAGACAGATAGACACAGCAGTTGCTGGGTCCTGGGGTTTTTTGGTACCAAGCAAAAACCCACCCTGTCTCTGCTCCTTCTAAGGGTTGAGGGACTCTGCTGAATCCCCTGGGGAGGAGGGAAGGGAAGAGGGAGGAATATTGTTCAGAGACAACTCCTGTGAATGGAACCAAAGATGCCTCTGCCTCATTCACCACCTTCCATCCACCTCCTTCTACAGGCAAATCCCTGGATCCAGATCAGTTTTTTAAAATGTATCAAGTCACTAACAATTAGGTGTACAATAAACTAGTTTTGAGAAATCAAGAGCTATACATCCATGTGTACACCATGTCCTAAAGAAAAAAAATATACTCAGCAGAACTGTCAGCCCAGAGGGCCCGGCACAATGCCTGAGCACAGGGGCATCCTGATTTTGGGTAGCCCCTGACTACTCATCCATGTATCACCAAAACAAGCACATGACTCCTTATCTAGTCTGTTGTGATGTTGACCTGCCAGGATCCCAGTTCATCCAAGTCCAGGGGAGATTGCCTGGGAGGAGGAAGGGCTATGGGAGTGCATTGCAGACCCCAGCCTCATGGCAGACCTGTGGCCACTCACAGAATCCTGTCACAGCGATGCCTCACCTGAGTCCTAAAGAACCTCCTGGTCGACATCCATCACTCTGCTTCAGTTCCCAGCTCTCCTTTGGGTGGAAGACCCAGAGCCATCACTGGAGCACCTACCTGGCTGTGGTCACCCAGGGTCTACTCAGGAGGAGGGGAAAGCCAGGGAAGAAGCAGATCCAGTGCATCTGCTGAACTTAGGAAAGGAGACAGCTGACAGTATGCATAGAGGTCCTCTGTCTTCTCCCACATTGTTGCTGGGTTAACACCCCACTTTGGACCACTGCTCCAGCCGTGTGCTCAGGACACTTCCCCTCACAACCCCTTTACCCAGAGCTTTGTAAAGAGTTACCTGTGGAGGTGTGACATAATCAGCTGTGTCCATGATTTGGTTGCTGTATTTGCCAAAGCCCTTCACCTTGGTCACCACGGAGGACTCAATGGAGGTGTCCCTGATCTGGTATGCCTTTTCATGAAGGAACACCCACCTGTGGGGGGAAAAACCTCTTAACAACTCCTCTGGAACAAGGGAGGAGGTATTGCCATGGCCTTTTACAAAATTGCAAGGCATATAAAGATCGCTCTGGACTTGCTCGCATCACCAAAACAATATTTTAGTGCAATGGGCCTGCATGAAACATTTTAAGCATCCTTTGTGGAGCATTATCTGTGCTAGATCCTGGGGTCTGTGAGCTTCTTCCCCTGCCTTTGCTTAGCCCTTTTGTGGATACTGTGGCCTTCTCTATCAATTTCCATTACTATTATTTTTCAGCTGCCCCATTTTGGGGTCCCTACTTCACTCAGTCCCATCCCTCCTTCTCTGGGCCTATCTGCACCATCAGTTTTGATTGCAGCAAATGGATACAATGCTGCTCATTTGTTCAGCTGCAGTTTACCAACATTTTCTTATCAACACCTTCTGTTTTGAGAATGCCACATTTTCCTGGGACTGGGAAATGCAGTATGTGCTGAATCTGGCAAAGGGAAAATCAGCTGTTCTTGTGACTGTTGTTTGGGATGGAACATGAATGTGTGGGCACCTAATGAGTCCTACCGTCCTTGGGTCAGAGGTCTTTCCTTTGCAGTCCTTAAATACATTTGTTTGGCTACTGAATTCTTCTTGGTGACTGACCAGTCTGTTCTCCAGATGCTAGTGGTCGATGGGCAACTGCGACACTCTTCCTTCATAGGGTTCCTTCCCTTCAAACTGGACTTGTGGGACAGCCCTTCAAACAGGGGGCATCTTCAGATAGAGGCCACCTCCTGCTGAGCTGGACATGTGACCAGTAAGTACCCATCCGCCTGTTTCTAAAGTGACCGCCTACTGCTCTTTGACAGTGCTTAATTCTCCCCTTCTTGGCTTCTGCAACATCATCAGCAGTCAAGAAGTGTCCTTCTGCCTGACTGGGTGCAAAGGAGGCTCTTGCCCCATTGAGAGCTGTAGTGAAGAGGGAATTTCAGGTGGTGCAACTTCAGATGCAGAGATAATTCGAAAGCACAGCAAGGGTCATCTTTAAAGCCCTTCACAGTCTGAGTCAAGAGCATCATAGAGGCATTTTCTCCTATTTGAGCTGTGTGACCTTGGACCAGTCCTGGGTGTTACAGTTATTTCTGAGGCTTTGTTGAGAATTCCTTGCCCACAGGACGTCCATCTGGTGAGCCCCACTGAATGCAGCTTCCCAGTGGTGATGCAAACACGTGGAACACTTCCCCTCTGGAGGCTTCGCAAGCCACATTTCGGTATGCTGTATGTACCTTGTGAAGACACTTAAATTTTGACAGATCTATGGCACCTAGCCTTTGAAAAAGACATAGTACCTATCACAGTCTTCAGATTATTGAATAATTTACTTCGTTTCCATTCTGCTCAATAGCCAAAGTTCTCTGGGCAAGCTTCCCTGCCAGGCAATCAACAAGGGTCAACCCTGTCAAAGGACGTTACTTTAACCAAATTGTGGCAATTGCCTTCTCACTTCTTGTTAGGTGCTGCCCTCTAGTGCTAAGATTTACCTTGGCTCATTGCAGCAATACGTGGCTTAAATTTCCAGCGAAGTATAGCTGCTGGATATGGCACCGCTGACTTTGCCAAGAACAAGGCTAGGCAGATGATCATCATTTGCTGAATGTCATCCGAACAAATTTACTTGGAAGTAGATCTCGCTTATTTCAATTACGCTTGCTTCCAAATATGAGTCTTCACTTAAGAAAGAAGCAGTGCAGAGCACTTTGCCCGCCTTGGGCTTCAGTGAATCACGGCTTATAAATGGCACTTCTCTTCATTAGTCTGATTTTCCGCATATAGCAGGGTATATATGCCATCTCCCCAGTAATGGCAATTCCATACCTTTTATGGAATATCAAACAGCCAGTCCTGAGTCAACCATTTTCTTTGGCAAACTGTTCCAAAGGCCAATTAATTTTCCTGTGAAATATTAGCACTGAATTTCCACTCTGGGGACGTCATCCTCACTGTTGGATCTCACACTGCTTGCCTTAAATAAAAAACCCATCTCTGCTATGTGACATCACACCCTGATCAGGTACATGCTCCGGAAGCCTGTGTGAGCAAGCACAGCCGGTGCTGTCCCGATGGTGCTGGAAGAAACTCTTTGAACATCAGAAGGGAGTGTGGGTGGGTGGGCAAAACCCTTGGGAAGGATCAGATGCCAGCACAAGCAAAGCTGGAAGCCACTAATGGATCAAATCAAATTAGGGTTTTTCTCCCACCTCCAAGCCCGCTTAGAAATTAGTAAAATGCTTACTACATTAAGCACAGCACTCTCAAAAACAAACTGTTTTCTTGGCTAAATGGTCCAGCTATTTCCCTACATTTGATGAATACAGAAGAAGCCAAATGCGACTTTCTTAGTGACTCCTCTCCTGACATCTTTGCTAAAGACTGGGAAATGTATTGTACCTCTTTCCCCCTTAACAAATACACAGTTGTTGATCTTTGTTTGTTGCATGGGATCCTGCCTGTTTTGCTCAAGGAAGAGTTTCTGTTAAAGCAATGTTTCATTCGCCAAACCATCCTGCTTTTGTCACTGGTCCAGCATGCTCATTGCTAATGCTGCCAACATTATGTGGCACGTACCGGAGGTTCAGAAGGAGGATCACTAAGGGTGAGTGACACAACTCTATTTCCACTATGTTGACACCATTGTAAAACTTCTTTAGCACTTAGAGCTGCCTGGTTAACTGGGAGAACACCTTCTTCCTTTCACACCTGCCTGGATACTGCAGTCACTGGATGGCATCCCCTGGTAGTTCCACATGGACTGATGGCCCCACTGGAGTCTTCCAGGAGAACATCCTTCAGTGCGGCTATGGCATTTCTATGGACCCCACTGACTCTGATAGGGTGCTGTTTTTGGTGTCGGCTGAAGGTTGTCTTTGTTTTGGGAAGCCTTCCTTTTTGACCAGCCACAGTTTTAATGTTATCCTGTTGTTTTTATTCTTTTATCTGTCTTTTTATTGGTCACCACTCTGGAATCTGTCTCGATGTGGAACAGTAAGCAAATGGTGTAAATAAATATAAATACATTTGGGGGCTAAGGGCAACCCTCTCACACCACTTCAGTGCAACAGTGGAGATCTACGTTTTGAAAAGAGGAACATGCACAAGCAAGGCTACCACATCCCCGACAGTGATCCCTTGTATTTAATGAACCTTTTTGCTCTATTGTCATCCAAATTCAGCTTCACTTGGATTTGTGTTGCTGACCAGCTCCTCTTCCAAGAATAAAGAAATGCTTTTTTAGCTCCACTTGAAAGGCTTCGGGTACCCAACAGGCCCCATAACATGGGCACAAACCAGTCGTGCTAAAACAACTTTTTATTGGTGCTAAAACAGTGCAGTGTTTTTTTAAGTACTGAAAATGAAGTTGAGGATAAGCACATGAGAATGGTGAAGCTGGATCAGAACACGAAGCCATCTATTCATGTATTCTCTTCTCGCAGCGACCAACCAGTTGCCCCTGGAAACCAACAGGCAGGACATCAGTAGAACATCTTCTCTTGTCCATGTTCCCCAGCAACTGATGAATGCATCCTGCCTCTGATACTGCTGGTGGCAGGTAGCTACCAGGAACTGAAGCCACTGGTAACCTTATCCCTCATTAATACATCCCATCCCCTTTCAAGCCATCCAAATTGGCAGCCATCACCATTTTGTGGAAGCAAATTCCATAGTTTAACTATGCATTGTGTGAAGAAATACTTCCTTTTAACTATACTGCTCTCCCTCTTGGGCTCCGGTATCATGGGAGAAGAAGAAAAATGTTGCCCCATCAACTTTCTTCACACTGTGATAATTCAGTACACTGCTACCCTGCCTCTTCTTCCTCACCGGTCTTCCTCTAAGCTAAACAAGCTGAGATGTGGTAACTTTCCTTCACAGAGGAGGCACACCACGTCACAGAGGACAGCTCTGCTGCTCTAACCCAGTCCCATCCATCCCGAGCAAGTACTGCTGAGTTCAAATGGGTTTACTCCCAAGGAGGTGCACCTAGTAAATCCCACAGAAGAAATGGAAGTCTATCACTCCCAGTGAGCTATGCAGTGTGCAAGCCTATGGGCAATTTATTCAGAAATGCACCCTGCGGTGTTCACTGGGGCTTCCTCCCTAGGAAGCATGCCTGAGTCGCAACAGCTGTGAGCTGAATTGGGGCCTGTGCATTTATTGCGCTGTTAGGTACAGTAATTGCCCTGTGCGGAATGGAGTGTTCATTAGCCTGCCGAAGCCTCGGAAGTGGAGCAGTAAGGCGGGACTTAACAGGCAATTCCTCCCAGCAACAACACTGCATCTGAGAAGAGGACCAGCTCTCCCTGGGTAGGGGAGGATGTGGCCAGCTGCAAGAGGAAGAACGGCCGGCAAGGCCGAAGTGGCTATTTAGCTTAATGGAACTTGGGTTAACATGGGAGAGGGGAAGCTCCCTCCAGGCACTCAGGTAAAGCTGGTGTGTGTGTGCAAGAGCATGTGTACATTCAGACAGTTATTGGAGGGTTTGCCAAGGCACCAGTCATTTCCTGCCATCTTCCCCCCTCACCTCAATGCATTCATCCACACTCCCCTGGGACTGTGCCTAAGGAATGTAGCCTCTGTCAGCAAAGGAACTTGCTCCATTCCTCTGAGATGGTTGCGGCTTCTCTGCGCTTCATCCCATCGGGCGCCCCACCAACCTCCCCTTGTTCATGCCCAAGAGTCATCTGGGGGACCTCAGCTGCTTCTCATAACATCCCGTCTTCACAACACAGAATGCTCCTTGTGTTTGCTCTTTTACTGACACATTTGTGCCCTTATTAGAATCATGTTCTCTCAGAGAAAGTTTTGCCAATCTCAGCTGGACTTCCTAGTAATTAGACAGCTCTGATCTGCTTTGCAGTCTTCACTGCATTTATCTTCAGAAGAATTCAGCACCCCATTTTACAGACCAGGAGCCAAGGTTTACAAATAATGACTTCTTTGGGGCCCAACAAGGAGTCCGTGACTGTGGTGGTGCCCGATCCCAAGTGCCTAAACCCAAGTCTCTCTCTCTTGTTACTGGGCTACGCTGTGCCTTCCCCGACCAGGAAGGACACCATGCAGGTGAAGCAACCGCAGTGGAGGCAGTGACTGGAGCGCCTACCTCCGTAGCCAGAGCGGCTGTGCCATGTGCGACAAAGCCAGTCCCTCATCAAATCTTAGCTGGAGTTGCACAATGGACATAACAAGGCCCCTAACGTTGTCTGGCCCACAAAGTGCTGTGTGAGTCTTGCACCGAATTTCTTTCCTAGCCTTGTTTTAGAACATGGTGTTATGTATGCCTCACTTCCCCAAGTGGTGGGGAGTCCCAGAGGCAACACAGTCCACCTTCTGGACAAAGCTTTTATATTTATTTATTTTATTTATTAAAACATTTCTATGCCGCCCCATTCGCCGAAGCCTCGGGGCGGCTCACAACATAAAAGAAAATACAATATAGCACCATTGCTCTGTCTCATACACGGAACTGTACAGGGGTTCTAAGCAACACCGAACTTTCCTACTGCTTCTTCCTTCTTCTTTCATCCCACAAAAACCTCCATTATGGATGGAAAGTCCAAACAGCTGCATGACACTTTTGGACCGGTAGCACTAGGTGCTCTCTGTCTGCCAGGATTTTTGGTACTATCTGCTTTATTGCTCATGTACAAGCAAGCAGTACCTGGCTCCTACTAGGCAAAGGATCTGCTACACATCAAATGTCAAAGACACTCTGCATCCCAGTACCCGTCCCTCAACCTACAACATGTCTTTGCTCCTCTTGCTGTTTAACTTTCATGTCACATTAGCCACCCACCCACACAGACACAGACACACACGCCTGGAGTTCATGGAGGACAGATACAATTTTCCCAGACTGGATGCCTTTCTCATTCCAAACATTCTAGCATTCTAGAAAGATCTCAGCATCAGGAAACCATCTTCTAACAGTGAGCTCCCATGAGATCCCCATGGGCCATTAAGAAACATTAGCATCCTTTTGTCCATTCCCAGACTCTGATCAGGCATTGCTGGAAGTCAAAACCATAGTGATAGATCTATGCATAATAATCAATAATAGTAAGCCCACCCCACTACCAGGGGCGGCTGTTCTTATATTACTGTCTTGCTGCACTTGCTGCCCTTCAAGTTCACTGTTCCCTCTCCTAGTTAATTACTACTTTTCACACAGTACCTCATTATCCCTATAGCTCCTATTTCTCTCTTATTTCTCTCATAGCTCTAATTTCCATGCTTATAGCTCCCCGTCCCTCACACATGTGCATAGCCTGCCCAGCCAGGCTAGCTTAAAGCTGGCCACGTTTGCTCACAATCCACCACTGTGCCTTCCCAAGCTGATTTCTCATGCAGCCTTCCCTCTCTCACGTAAAATACCTGAATCACATTCACCTATGTATGCTCCAATTTTGAAATCACTTTATATGTGGAAAAAGTAAAGTAAGTAAAATAAATAAAGTTGCCAAAGGATTTTGAACAAATATAACCAATACATTCAAGCCCACAGTTTTCAAAAAGACCGAAAATATCTAGCATTCAGTACTCTATGGAAGTCCAGGAAAAAGGGAGTTATTCCATATGCCAACAAATTTTCCAATTGCTTCTAATCAATTATAAATCATCAACTAATTTTTTAAAGAGCTTCCTTTTACATCCTATTAATTGTTACATCCGATTTGTCATTGAATTCTTCAATCATTCTTCTATTTACATAATTAATTTTAAAAGTAAATTTGTTTATTTATTTTACTTTTTCATACACACTCACGTACACACCTTTTTTCTTTCTGTATTTTATATATGTCAATAATAATAATGATAATGATAATAATAATAATACATTGAAATCACTTTATTTGAAGTAATCCCCCAGGAAGTGATGGACTACACCCAAACAAGAGGCCTGGGGGGAAAGTGCATTTCCCTCCCAAAGCCATCACTGAACATCTTCCAGTGCCGTCCCAGTTCTCCCATGGAACCCCAGCTGCTGCCTTATACCAGGCCAATCCGTTTGTCCCTGAGGCCTGGGGGGATGGGCAACATGTGGCCCTCTGGCTGGTTTGGCTGACAACCCCCATAAGCCCTAGCCCGGAAAGCTGAGGATGACAGATGATGGGAGCTGGAGGACAAAACATGTGAAGGGCCACAAGTTGCCCACTCCCAACTAGTCCACTGTTGCTACTCAGATAGAATTGCTGTGACTGGAAACATCTCTATCACCTGCTCAATGTCTCTTTTCACTGTCGCTCAAGAAGCAGACCCCAAAACTGAACCAAAGCCTTGTCATGTTCAAGACATTCTGTAGCACCAAGGTGAGGGTCACACTGCTACTGCTATATTCATAGAAACTCCTTCTTCTCTCTCAAATAATCTCCCAAATCCAGGACAATCATTGTCCGCCACAGTTACTTTTCAAGAATGCCACATAGTCACCAATTTCTACCCTGCAATTTCTGCAAATTCAAGTTTACATGTTTTGTACTTCTTTGCCTGTATTTGCATGAACACCCATCCTGGACTCCTCAAACTGGAGTAGGGGAGGCAAGTTTGCCCCATCCTGTGGCTGAATACTACAGATGCGCAGATGACCAGGCAATTACAGGAGTCCCTTTGCAATGTCTTTACAATCACATACTGTGGTGCAAAATGTTGCCTGAAACCATCCCAATTCTAACCTTGCCTTACAAACAAAGATGGTTATATTTGCAAACAACCTTGCTTTTGTAAGCAAGTGACCAAACAGTGTCTCCCGTGGGAGACCATCTGCATTTGGTGGAATGGAGTTTCTTTTGGACAGATGCAGAATACACTGGTTAAACAGTAACACACTATACATGACAAAATTTTTCTTTGCCTATCAAAGTGATTTCCTCTTGGCTAACTGTGAGCTGAAGCTCAAAAGTATGGACAACATTCTCTCAGAGGAACATGCAGATGAGGAAACAGCATCTTTGCAAAGACAGCATTTGATATGATGCTCTTGACACCTAGTTTTCTTGACTCTCCAAAAAGTTTCCCAACTACAGCACCACAGACATGAAAGAGAGGGGAACAATATTCTATCCATTACCAAAATCCTACCAGCAGAAGTCATTTTCAACAGCCCCATGAGCTCCTTTCTGCCACATGTAGCTGCAGTTTCCTTCTCTAGAGCTGGCGATTTTGGGTTTCTTTTAGGATTCTGCAAGGCTGGAGTATATTCCAAATGCAAATTCTAACATCTCTTAAGACTGGCAGGGGAGAACAGTTCCGCTGATGACCCCAAGTGGTCACTTTAGGAACCAATGCCACCTGGCTTCTCACCCCTTTCAGTAATAAGATGGGAGAATTTTACGAGGAAGAAGCGGGAAGAGGTGGAGAAACAGCAGCAGCGGCAAAGATAGCTAACATACATTTGGTTGCTTTCCCTCATCTCTTTCCTTGTCCCTCTCCCACCACACACTAATCAGCATCTTACACAAAAATGTTAGCACCTCTCAGACAAAAAGTATTTTGAAGATGATTTGCAGCATTTAAACTGTAAACCCTTACCTGGTCTTCCCAAGTTAGGACAAGCTTCCCCACCCCCATTCACCTGCCTTCCCTCACCCAATGAAGTAGGAAATGATGAGCAACTGGACAGCCCGGTTGATCACGCCGATGGTCCAGCTCTTGACTACCACTGATTTGGTGGTTTCATAGGTGAAGAAGTTTGCCACGCAGCTCATGATGGAGGAAAGCATGGGCCCTGAGGGGCAGATCCAGGGTGCTCTGCAATGAGATGAGAGTGGCAAAGTGTTGTGATGGGTCTAGGAGTAGACACAATGGTGTAATCTGTGCTGATAGAACATGCAGAAGATGTTTTTTGAAGATGTCAGGCTCCCTCCTTCCTTTGGCTACGTCTGGGCAAGCTCGAACTGCAGGGACCCCTTTAATAAGATCTCTCCCCCTCCCCCACCCAACACGATGGTGATGCCGTTAGAGAAAGGTGGAGCTTCCCGGCTCATCAATTACAAATTAGATTCTAGCGAGTGCATAGATCTTAAGCATTAAATAATGAATTGCAATTGCTGCGTTTTCCCTGAGTGGTGCTCCAGCTTTACGGACTCTGCTTCTGCAGCATTAGGCTTTCTTTGCACAATCAGAAAGGGAGGGGGGAAAGGGTCAGAGAGGCAAGGAGGCTGCATAATGCTTCCCTTGGAGGAAAACTTTGAAAATGTAAAATGGGTTATAAGATGTGATACTAGCCCTCACTAGCTTCCAAATTAACCCCAAGTCGGGCATAAGAGTATGCGTGTGCAAAGTTCTTGGCTCTTCCTTCAGAGGACTGGTCCTCTAGACACATAATTTTACTTCATTTAGCAAAGCCTATTCAAAGGCAGTGTATGAGGACAATTCAGAAGGCCAGTAAAGCAGCTAGGAAATTTAAGAGTATGACCTTATGCATGTTTGGATGGAGAAAAGTCCTACAATTCTCAGCATTCCACAGCCAGCATGGCAGCATCTTGTGCTGGCCACCAGGACAGATCGGGATGCTGCTGGTCTATCATCCACCCCATGACCCACAAATTTCCTTCCCTGAGCTGAAGGAGGTTATCTTGGCTGCAATGCTCAGGTTGCCCAGGCTATTGGTCTGGGTGGCGGGGGGGGGGTTAAGTTTATTGCCAAGGATACCCTATCTGGAGTGGCTCAAAATGTCATAGATTCCATGAAAACCATGAGTCTGTCCCAACATGTCCTCTGCTCAATGCATGTAGCAGGCCTTGCTCTGGATTTATTTTTTCAGACAGGCATGAAGATCATGGGGACGTTGAATCAGTCCCTTTGTCATGGTCCGCCTGCTGGAACTAGTGCAACTGTTCCCCTGTACATTTGTGGAAGACCTATTAAGATGGTCCACCCTGGAGGCTGATGGATACAGATGATTTCTAGAGGGTTCTTTGGGATTTCTGGATGCTTTGATTGGTGGTCCTATCAAATCCCTGGTTGATCTCTGGAATACAGAGGTGACCTAGACATTAGGCATAATTACTCCTGAGGTTCTTCTCTGTGATAGAACTCATAGGGTTCCGTGGCACTTCCCAGAACTGAGAGCAATGGAACAAAACACGAGATGAATTGACTGCAGATGGAGGAAAACTCCTAGTGAATTCAATGGAACCCTGATATTTGCCTATGATCAAGTATATTGGAGGCAGTGAGAGCAGCACTGGCTCTTTCAGGCCTCTGTCAGCCACTCTGCAAAATTTTCCAGGGTCTATATGCTGAGGCTGGCCTGAATGAATATATTTGCTAGGAACCCGCAGGCTAAAATCTCTTGCATCTGCTGGGACTTCCATGTTATCAATGTTGAATCAGGTGGCATATCCAGAGCACAGTCTACTTAACTTCTTTTGGATGAGTTCCAGTCAGTACAGCGCAATGATCTCAACAAGGTGCTCAGACAGGTTCATGCAACCACCTCTGTACTAGATCCTTTCCTCTCTTGGTTTATAAAAGCTAGCAAAGAATGAATTGCCAGCTGGAACGGGGAAGTGATTAATGTGGTGGTGAGTCCACACTCCTGAAGAAACCCTCACTGGACCCATAAGTTCTTAATAACTTTAGGCTGATTGCCAAAAATCCCCTTCCTGGGCAAGTTTTTTAAGTGGGTGATGGCCAACCAGCTCCAGGCAGTCTTGAATGGACCTGATTATCTGGACCCTTTCCAATTGGGTTCAGGCTGAGTTTCAGCACAGAAACAGCTTTGGCAGCACTGTATGATGAGCTATGCTGGGAGAGAGATGGAGGCGCGAGACCCTGTGGGTACTCTGGATTCCTCAGTGACTTTTGATACCATCAACCAGGGGCTAACAAACTGAAACTCAATCCAGACACGACTGAGGTGTTGTTAGTGGATTGAGGGATTTCAGCCTATTTTTGATAGGACAGTTCCTCCAAAACTAGGAGATCCATAGCTTGGGGGTATTCCATATGTCATCTTTGTCACTTGGGGCCCACATGGCCTCAGCAGCCTGGATAGCCTTCTACCAGCTCTGACTAGTGGAGCAGCTACAGTGCTATCTGGATAGCAATAGCCTGGTTTCAGTAATCTACTCTCTAGTAAACAGGATTATTGTAGTTCAGTAAATAGGGCTGCCCTTGAAGATCATTCAGAAGCTGCAAAATGTGGCAGCCAGATTTGTAACAGAGACCAAAAGGCCCAATCATCTAACACAAATTTAGATGTGTTATATCTAAATGTAAGCATATAGGCAGTTACATTGGCTGCCTATATGCTTCTGAGCCCAGTTCAGGGTGGTTTTAACCTATGAAGTGCTGCACAGCTTGGGACCACAATACCTGATGGAGTACCTCGCCCAACCACAGCCTACCCTGATACTATGATCAAATTCTGGGGGCCACTTCTAAAGGAGGTTTGATTAATGGCAACAAGGAGAAGGGCCTTTTCAGGGGCAGCCCCCCAGTTATGGAACAAACTCCTTACTTAGCCCTGCCTTGCACTACCTTAATATATTTCCCATGCCATATCAAGTCTGTCCTTTATGACAGGGCAGTTAATTAGTTTTATATTATATGGGTGCATCATGTTAACTGCTTACCTTACGCTTTAACTTGTGTAAACTATTGTAGCTTTCAAAATTCAGTTTTAAATTTTGTATCATATTTTGATGTTTTATTTTTTGCATCTTATATTGTTTTTTCATCTGCCACTGCAAAGCAGCATTGTCCTTATCACCACCACCACCACCACCATCAGTCTAGCCAGCTTCTGTAACTGGAATGGGGAGGGTATATCTGAGGCAGCAAAATGTCTTGGGAGGACCCTGATGTTCCCCATCAACACAGGTTCCCCTTGTGAACTCTCCTTGTGTGAGACATGAGACCAGAGGTGCCTGCCCCTTGCCACACTCCTCATCCAAGTTATGCTCTCCTTGTGTGGTGTTGAAGCGACTTATAACATACCCTGTGCCCGGTTGCAGCAATGCGGCTGACACAGTTTGGAAGGAATTCTCAGTGACAACTTATAGAAGTATTTAGAAATATAGATGTTTACAAGCGCTGAAGACACTCTTGGATTCTTGCCAATCTCTAAAGGATTTGTCATGTTATCCTACTCCAGCAAAACCAAAAAAGAGTCTTAACATACTGTTCTCTGCATGTTTCTACAGGGAAAAACATGTGATCATGTCCCAGCCTGTGTAAATGTGGTGCTCTTAAAGATGAACAAATCTTGCTGGCATCAACTTTTTATCCACTTTGTCAGAAGTATAAATATGCCTAAAACTCTGCTAACACTTAATGCCTTTAACAAAGTGGACTGGATATTCCATAAAACCTCATGCCAGAATGAAGTTGTTAGTCTTTGTTTGAGCTTTTAATTCTTTCTGACTCTCCAAATAGGTGTTGTGATTTTAGGATGAGCAAAGTGGCATGCCATAACATTATCCAGAAACTCAAACTTTTCAAGTTCAGGCAACCAACTATAATCTGCTCTGCTTGGCAAGTTTTGAACCTCAACCCTACTGCTCCTGAAATCAGCCAGATGATCCTGCCCCCTTCCCCCACCAAC
Organism: Varanus komodoensis; assembly: GCF_004798865.1. Lineage (NCBI taxonomy): Eukaryota > Metazoa > Chordata > Lepidosauria > Squamata > Varanidae > Varanus > Varanus komodoensis. The sequence goes on from NW_025335318.1 coordinate 1,044,633, forward strand.
CAATTAGTTGGTACTTTCCCTGCTTTTGCATGCCACTCCCACTAAAATTTGAAATGCTTCTCCTAAGACTTAGTTACTGGAGGGAAGAGCTGTAAGCTAGAACAGGGTTCTCAGGGGTTTTTTTCTCCCAGGGCCTTCTTGAGAGCACCAAAAATCCCCCTGAAATTCACCAGTCAATAAATGGTCTCAGATCAAGGTGGGGTTCCCACAATCAGCCTGTAATTGTTGGTAATAATTTTATATTGCTCTCTAATCATTCTTTGAAAATAGCTAAAATTCTTTACAATTATTTCCTTGTAGCAGAGAGTTCCATCATCTAGCATTCCTCAAGTTAAGTCCAGGCATTGGTTTTGGAAGTATTATTCCTCTCCAGTTTGAGAACAATTTGTTTATCCAGAAGTCTGGGCTTCTAGCCCAGTGCCCATTGACATCAATGTGGTCAGAATCTCTCTCTCTCGGCACCCATCAGGTTGCCTCCCTCTTATTCATTCCATTTCTAGAGGCATTTCCTTTTTTAAAAAACTAGGAGAAAGTAAAGTGCAAAAGCAAAGTGCTGTTCTTCAATTGAGTTCAAAATCTTTATTTGGGTTTAAAAAGCAATTTTGTATTTTGGAGCACAGACTCCTACCCCCAAATCTCTGCTTTGCAATTCTTGGATTCTTGGGCTAGTTACTTTTCTATTAGTCTTACTACTTTGCCTTCTGGGAAATGAGTGTTTTGTAACTGGACATGCCCACCATGGAAGCCAATTCATGAAAGAATGGGTCAAGCCGCCCATGGTAGCCATGACCCTCTCGAAATTCCAAGTGTCCACAACCTTCAGAAAGTTAAGAACCCTTGCTCTAAGCAAGAAAACAAATATATACCGTTTGTCTCCACCTAAATCCCTCCTACCCAGGTCCTGTCATTTCTTCTCCCCTTCCACTTCACTTGGACACTCTCCAACTGCCAGTTTCATTCTTCTACACACACGAACACACACTAGCTTTGCTCTCTAACTCGCTGCCACACTTGCCTGTGCATGGTGCATCCATAGCACTGGGCAGCTTGCGTCCCCCAGACCCAACCTACAGGCAGAAGACGCCTGAGCCAGCATATGCCGCCGCTCGGGCCACACCCCTTTTGCTTTTGGCTCCGCCCACCACTGAAAGGGAGTCACCAAGAGCTGCTTCTAAGTTGAACCCTGGGCTAAGAAGGCGTGATAGCCCTGCTCTAGAGTCATTGTAGGGGGAAAGGATGTTGGACGGTTAATTTCTGCTCTCCCAAAGTACGAAGCATTTTCTCATATAAAATCCAAACATTAAAAAGTTTGAACAAAGTAACTTCCGTTTTTGCTATAATTTTTGTGCGTGAATGACCGAAAGAGGTTAGATTTTTCCAAGGTCTATGAGCAGCTCTGACTTTCATCTTCTATAAGAGGAAAGTGGGGGGAGCACGTCTCGACTGGAGAAAGAGAATCGCCATCTCAGCCCTTCCTATACCTCTGATACTAAGCGCCTTGCTCCTACAGGGGCAAAAGCAGAGGTCGGGGGCCTCCAGACCCTGGAGATGGACCAGCGCAGCAGCCAATCCAGGCACAGTGGAGGAACTCACTGCCCCAAGATGGGGAGCTTCAATCTCAGCCATAGAACTGAGGCAATGCGGACGTTGCCTTAAGGAAGCTCCGCATCGCAGTCCTGACCGTCGCTCTGCATCCGAAACTGAGCAGATCTCGCACTCTTAACTTTCCCAAAGCAAAGTTCGTCAGAGTTGTCCACACAGGCGCGAAAGTGGCGGCCCTTCTGTACCTTCGTAGAGAATCATGTGCAACGGTAGTTTCCCTTTTACCGGAAGTTTAAGGCAGAGCAAAAGCGATGATGGGATACCTCTATACCTTCGTGCAACCGACGGCCTTAATAATAGCTCCGAAAGGCGGAAGTGAGGTTTGACTTCCGGTACAGTGGGGGACTGGGACTCGTGTTGCGCAGGCGGGAAAGTGTATCTGGTGAGAGGGTAATGTGGGGGCTTGGGAAGTGAACCTCTGGGATGATGGTGGTGGACGCTGCCTCGCTGTGTCTTGCTGCGCTCTTTCGAGAATAGCTCTGGATTCCCACTGCTGCGCGCAATCTTATATGTAGCTGCTTGTGAGTAAGTCCCATTGATCTCAGTGGGGTTTGCTTCTGAGTGGACACGTATAGGATTCAGCTGTAAGGCGGACATGTTGGCAGGCAGGCAGGCAGGCAGCACGCTCTGGGGCTTTCGCAGACTCTGTGAGGCCTCGTTTGAAACTTCACTGGGGGAACCCCGTAGGCAGGTTGGGGCTGGGATGGCTGTGCCCAGTTAGGGTAAAAGGCAGATACTTGCTGCTCAGTTGCAAAGTGATTGGATTTTTTGTGTATGGTTTGTATTTAGTAAAAGTTTGGGATTTTTTTTTATTTCTTTGCTTTCTTCCCAGGTTCCTTAGTATCATTTGCATGTTTGCTGGATCCCAGAGCTCATCTTGCTTCACTCAAGGGTTAAAATATGTCAGCATCAAGAAAGGATTAAGACATTTTCTTGTCTACCCATCTGGTTCCGTTCACAAAATCTTTCCCAGAACAACATCTTGTTGGTGTAACTCCAGCCCCTGCCATAGTGGCCAAGGGGTTGGGAGGAAGTTGTCAACATGGCAGATACACTGGAGTTCAATGAAATATACCAGGAGGTGAAGGGATCTATGGTGAGTGAGGGTGGGAGGTTTGGTAATTTGGAGTGGGGGATGTAAAGCATGTATGTGAAGCACAAGTTGTTTGTTTGGAGAGAAATTGGCTTTATTGATAGGATTACCAGCTTGCCCTTTTAGTAGATAAGGTGGAGCCCAGTGTTTTTCTTGAGAACTCACTATGATCTGTGGCAGTCTTTACTGACTTGCTGTACTCCAGATATGATGGACTATAGCCTAGGCCATGGTAGCTCAAATCCGACACATCTGAGAGGCACTAGGTTGAGAAAGGCTGATCTGTGGTGTCTTTTGAGTATCCTGTCTTTAAAGGGATCAAAATATAATATATTTTGACTTTGATGGATCCAGTGTGGGTGAAAACTTTAAATTTAAGACTCTGGAGGCTGTGGTAATACATTTATTAAAATACCCTTAATTTAAGGATGGTGCGTGTGTGTTTATATATAAATTGTGTCTATGTTTATATACACACATATAAAGAGACAAATAGTATTCCATCTATGTTTTGAAGCACAGATCTTGGAAACCCACATTTGCTTTGAAGCTCCACATATTGTCAACAGGTTTTTTTTTTCCTGATAAATTCTTTAATTCCTAATGCAGAGTTTGACATTTCAGCTGGGTATAAAACTTACCTTTTTATGATTAACACCTGTTAATGCCACTGGGAGGATTACTTGGCAATCTGATTGTACATCACTTGGGATTATTTACCAGATAAAGATACTTAAATGAATGTGACACCCATATATTTAACTATTTATTTTATTAATTGTGAAGCATTCTGAGCTGCTAACATTTTTTTTTTAATTCAAATGTCTAGAGGCTTTACTGAGTGGCTTGTTTTTTATCCCAGTGATAGAGGGGTTTGAGTAGTATAGTGCTTTCATTAATTCTGAATCCTCAACATATTTCTGAACCTTGACACCATAGTCTTGAATGCATTTATTGCTTGACTGGGGTGCTTGGGAGAAACTCAAGGACTGCCACATGCTTAAGCGTATGCTGCACTGCAAGAAATGAATATTCTAACGGATATAACGCAACCAGTACACATTGTACCCTAAATAATATGGAGAGTTAGTGTGGTGTAGTGGTTAAGAATGCAGGACTGGGACTCGGGCAATTTGAGTTCTAGTTTCTGCTCGGCTCTGGAGCCAACTAGGAGCCAGTCATAGACTCTCAACCCAACCTACCTCACAGGGTGGTTGTGGGAATAAGATTGAGAGCATCAGGAAAAGAATTATGTAAGCTGCTTTGAGTTCATTGCAGAAAAATCAGGATATTAATTAATTAGAAGAAATTATAAGACTTACCTTTTATCTGAGGAGCTTACGATCCATATGGAAACAACACAAACGAAGCACAGTGGATACCAAATTACTAACTGAATAAAATGCATCTGTTTATAGCTAGACTTAGTTTCAGTTTGGATGGGTTTTTAGCAAGGTCAGCTGTACCATTGGAAAGGGGCTAGAGAACAGGGGAAAGGTGTTGGGGGACAGAGTTGTATGTACCATGCTGCCTTCTCTGTGCCCCCAACTTATCCTCTTGCCCTCAGGAATGGCAAAAGATGCTGTGATTCAGCTGCCAGTCCAATGAGCTTTTGTACATGGAATATGATGGAGGGGTGAAGACGCTATCTTGTCTTTCATCTAAGGGAGACAAAAGTTTGAGCCAGCTGTTAGTTTTAAGGAGTGATATAAGAGCAAGAGGAAGGCATTGTATAGGGATGCATCTGAGCTTCACAGAATCCATCCTTCTGTCTTTTGCAGACTTCTCATGCTCAGCCCTGTTTTGGAGAGCAAACTGAGCCAAGAGAAATTCCACAAATGCACAGCCAGCAACATTCTTCCGGGCCACGTGCAGAAACGCAAAGGCAGCTGCGTGTGGCATAGAAGAGGTATGCTGCTTGTGCAGTGTGTGGGTCTTGATTCCTGGTGAGCAGTGTGCAAGTGCTGGGTGTGCTTGCCAGGAATTCAGGCTCATAGCTGCCGCAGAGTGGACTGGAGTCTGTGGGGCCAAGCCCAGGGAATTAGGCATTGTGCTGGATCTGGGAGTGGACCAGAAGCCAGCCTGAAAGTTTTTTATGGGGGTATCACAGAGAACATCTGAAGGGAGAGATAGGTGATTCTGGCATTCCAATGGGAGTGGAGAGTGCTGAGGTATGATAATGGAATACAGAAGAGAAGAATGTAGTAGTTGAAGTGGAGGATATCCAGAAAGAGTGTGAACCTCTGATTTGTCAGAGAGGTTGGTGGGGAGGAAGAGTTGTATTTTTGCTGCGTTGAACAGGACAAGTAGATGTGACTTGACAATGGGCAGAACAGAGAGACCTAGGAAGTGGGAGGAACAAAGCATAAAGTCACGGTGGTGAAGGTTTATTGGTTCTATGAAAAGGAAGGTTTAAGTGTTCAAATGAGAATTTCAGGCTTGGGCATAATGAGTCTGATAAGGTGTTGAATAAAATATCAGATAGGTAAAGATTGGACTGTTTAGAGGGAGGAATTCTGGGGGAGATTTGTGTGGGTAAGTGGTACTAAAAGCCTGGGATTACATGAGATTGTCCAAGGACAGCATGTGGAGAGATAGTAAGAGAATCAGAAACAGATTTGAGAGACCTCAGTGGAGGGGGGGGGGAATGAACAGGAGGGGCTTCTTGCTATAGAAACTCTGATTGAATAAGATGATCAGACAAGAAGAGAGTCGACTGAAGGCAGACATGCAGAAACTTAGGGAATGAAAAGAAGAGCAGGCGAGGGTAGCTTCTTTGAAGAGGAAAAATAATAGAAACCTTTGGATTTGGCAGTGAGGGAATAATAACTGGTGTTGGTGAGGGTATCTGTCTCAATGCAGAGCTGAGGACTGAAACCACATTGCAAAATTCTGTGATCCACTCATTCATTCAATCCATCCATCCATCTCCTGCCTTTTTCCTGCAAGAAACCTAAGATGGCTTACATAATCCTTCTGCTCCTTCTCTCCACTTTATTCTCACAACGGCAGTGGGAGTAGGGTAGGCTGAAGGTCTGTGACTGGTTCAAGGTCACCCAGTGAGTTTTATGGCTGAGTAGAGACTAGAAACTGGATCCTCTGAGTCCCAGTCCAACATTCTAGTCACTGTGTCCCATTTGCTCTGTGTTTTCAGGAGGTTCAATTGAACAAATGGCAATTCTGCCTTTTAGTTCACCTTTTAAGAATGAAGAATTGCCTTGCTGAATCAGACTGAAGGTCCACTGTGGGAAGTTTGAAAGCAGAGTATGGTTTTGTGTGTTTTGTTTAATTTTCAGACCAAATCATTTGAGCTATCCTAAACTGTAAAAAAGCTTCCTAACTAATTCAGTGATGCCAGTAATAGTCTACAACCTGGATATTGAATACTGAGGGCTGAGTCTAGGTGGGATCATCAGTATGTGGCTAGAAACAAAACGTATTTGGAGTTAAAGTTTGCTCCATCCCAAATTTTTGAGCATTAATAATTCTAGGAGAATAGATTTGCACAGATGTGGGACAGCTGTTGTAAACACTATACGTATACTTGCTGTCCAGATGGTTCTGAATGGTATTTTAAAGAGGGCCTTTGATGGTTCTTGGAGGAAGAAAGAGATGTATAGGAGAAGGATCCATCAGTCTTTAGATTTGAAGTTCAGTGCCCTTCCTTCACCCATATAAGATTAGATGCCATTTCCTGCTGAGGTGCTTCATCCACCGTTGCTTTGTTAGTATCATCCTCTCATTTTTCTGGCTTAGAATGATGGTCGTCTCCGGCTAAGCCGTCAGGGGGTGATTTTCAAGAACAGCAAAACAGGAAAAGTTGACAACATCCAGGCCTCAGAATTGTCAGAGGGCATCTGGCGACGAGTAGCGCTGGGCCATGGTCTCAAACTGCTTACAAAAAATGGCCATGTCTACAAGTATGATGGATTCAGAGAGACGGTAAGGTCCCTCATGGTATGAGTTTGCTTCTGAATGTGTCATAGTACAGCCCATTGCAGGCTCCCAGGACATAGTGGGATGAGCAGCTTCTGGTATTAAGGATTACAGTTGATTGATTTCTTTTGGAATCTGTCTCTGAATGTACACTGTGGCCAGAAGTTAGGCAGATTCATATCCAATTAGATAACTGAGATGTGCCTTTCCCTACTGGCTTTATGCTCATATTCATTACTTTTATTATTTTCAGGCCCTTACAGAGGAGCTGCCAATTTTATATTTGGTTATTGTTGAAGAATTTCAGTTCTATGCATCTCTTGTAGATAGGGTGGATTTGATTTAAATCACTAGTCAGTAAGACTGGATTTCAATCATGGTTTTCTACATAACTTGCACACATGTCTGCCTTACCCTTAGATAGAGGAATTTCATTAAAACATTCCCAAAAATGGGTCTGCTGCCACTATAAGTTTTCTCCTTCAGGGAAAGAATATTATGATAAACCTCAGACTATACACAAAAAGATCCAAAGACTTGTGGAGTGCTCTGCTCAAAAGGTTTCAGTTTGGTTTTTACTGCTTGTCCCTCCCTTCTCACACTGAGCTTCTTGTGCAGATTTATTCAACTCCCAAGAATCTTCTATTCACTGAATTTTTTGAAACTTAGCACTTAAGAGGTAAGGGGTTGATTCTGTGTACATAGATTTGCAAAGGAACAATGGAAGTAAGGCTGTTTCTCAGCTCTGTATGTTTATTTTATAACATTTTTGCTGTGAAGAAGAGGCATGCGATCTCTGCACGCACAAATTCACAGTTTTGAGAACAGTAAAACTAAGCATCTGTGATAATATCTTCTAGATAGAAAAATTGCCCAATAATCTTAAATAAACCTCTGAAAGAGCATGACATTGTGAACAGATTAATAGAATTCATTTACCAAAACATTTAAACATTGCATAAATATTCAGCCCCATACTACATAATTAGAAAAATCCTTATTTCATGATGAATAACCTTTGGACTATAATGTTTCTGAAACAGAAAACTCTTTTTAGATATATTTTTCCTCAAAAATCATTTTATTAACAAAATTAAATTAAAAATTGGACTTTTTTAAAAAATCCAATTTATTTTTATATCTATTTTTAAATCATTGATTTTTATCCACCCTGTTTGTAGAAAGTGATGCTGGCAAGCCGTAAGGTTTTTTTTTTCCTTAATGGCTCATCTACATCAAAAAGTGTTTGTTAGTATTGCTTTTTACATTTCCATGTAGCTGTACTCTGCATGTACTCTACTCTGGCTATGGTGTATAACTTAGTTTAATTTCTGATGCACAATGGAAACTTTTCTACCCAACTACAGAGAGCTACTCAAAACTAGTTGCAACTGTAGACACCATTGATTTACTAGTACATCCTTCTCCAGTGTGATGCCCCCCAGATGTTGTGGACTACACTGCCCATGATTGCCTGTCTGGGAGTAATGGGGGTTGTGGGCAAGACTTTTTGTCAATCAAGGATTTTCCTCCCTTAGGAGTTTGACAAACTCTCCGATTTCTTCAAGACCCACTTTCACCTGGAGCTTGTGGAAAAAGATCTGTGTGTGAAAGGGTGGAACTGGGGAACAGTGAAATTTGGAGGTGAGTTTGCATGTGGACGTGGGCTTGATGGTATGCTGTGGCACATGGAATAAGTCTCTAGGAAATACAGCTAGACGGAAACCATGGAAGAGTTTTCTATTACCTTAGGGAGGGTTTGATTGTGGGCAGGTTCACAAGACACAAGAAACCACTGTGGTTTCTTGCACAGGATGGTCTGTTGTGTTGTTGTGAAACCCTGTTGTAATATTTCAGCCTTTTACATTTGGTTTTTAGAAAAAAGGATCTGTTCAGTGGTTTCCATGATCTGAACCTGACATTGTAGTTTCCACAGTCCTGGTATACAGCTACCATAGAGTCTCCTGGAAAGAGTGCCAACTGCAGGAGCTGTTTCAGCCATCCTACATGGCACTGAATTTCAAGCATGGTGGCTGATGCGAAATGTGACAGCAGTGGGAGGACTCAGCAAGGATGGTGGAAAGTGTTTCTGCTAGAGCAGAAACAACTTGATAGTTTTTCAGGCACATCCAGGCAAGAGACCACACCCTGGAAGCAGTGCAGGGTTGCTTGTCATAATGTATGCAGCCTGTAAGGTGTGTGTGTGTGTGTTTCTGTGTGCTGTGAGAATGTATTATTTTCTTTGGAAAGATATCCTGTTGATGTTTTGCAGGACAGCTCCTCTCTTTTGACATTGGGGAGCAGCCTGTGTTTGAGATCCCACTCAGTAATGTGTCCCAGTGCACAACTGGGAAGAATGAGGTGACTTTGGAGTTCCACCAGAATGACGATGCTGAGGTGTCACTGATGGAGGTGCGCTTCTATGTGCCGCCCACTCAGGAGGATGGCGTGGACCCTGTGGAAGTAAGTGTTGCCTGACCAGGTGGTGGTGAAGACAGGGAGGAAACATGAGTTCATAAACCTCTCATTCCAATCTTTCTTGTAGGCATTTGCCCAGAATGTGTTATCCAAGGCAGATGTTATCCAGGCCACTGGAGATGCCATCTGCATCTTCCGAGAACTGCAGTGCTTGACACCTCGTGGACGTTATGACATTCGCATCTATCCCACCTTCCTGCACCTTCATGGCAAAACATTTGACTACAAGATCCCTTATACGACTGTTCTGCGGCTCTTCCTCCTGCCCCATAAAGACCAACGCCAGATGTTCTTTGTGGTGAGGAGCAGTAGAACTGGGGCAGTTTGTGTCTCCCTAGGTGTAGTAATTGTGGTTGCCTTGTGGGATATGCTTCTCTGTGGGACCCTGACCTTCTTCCTTGGTGCTTTATGAGAGACGGACTGGTGGCTTAAATCCTGAGCTACTAATTTGAAATCCCAGAATAACAGGATTTGTCCCTGTTGTTTTTCATTCCTAGTAGCTGCCGAGGTGGAGGGAAGAATCCAGGAAAAAAATAATAAAATTCTATACTGTTTCTATACTGTACTACTCTCTGGACAGTTTACAGCAAAGTATAAAAAGCAATGCAGTAGATAAAAACATTAAGCATTGAAAATATTTTAATATAATATAAAACAATATTAAAAGACAAAAGTTAACAAAGGACCCAGCCAAGACTTAAAGGAAGACACCTGGCTAATCGTATCGGCCCCTGAATGACCAGGGAGGTCTTTAAAGGTCTCCACAAAGAGGGCTGTCTTAACCTGGTGCTGAAAAGATGGCAAGTTTGGTGCCAGGCAGGCTGCAGGGGAAATGGTTCCAAAGATGGGCCACCACCAGAAAGGCCCTCCCCCTAGTTGCCACCCTCTGAGCTTCCCACAGGGTTGACACCCAGAGGAAGGTCCCAGAGACACAGCATAGTGTCTGGGTAGATCAGGAGTGGGAGAGGCACTCTGGCAAGTACTGTGGCCCCAAGCCATATAGGGCTTTATAGGATAAGAACTGCACCTTGTATTGCAGCTGGAAGCATCCAGGTAGGCCAGGACTGGTTCTGGGTGCTCAGACCTCCAGGTCCCATTTATTGAGCTGACTGCCGCATTCTGCACCAGCTACAGCTGCTGAACTGTCTTGAGGGGCAGCTCCATGTAGCGTGCATTGCAATAATCTTCTCTGGTGATTACCAGATTATTGAAGCCAGGCTATCCCTGCCCAGGTAGGGGCACAGCTGGTCACCAGGTGAAGCTGGTAGAAAGCACTCTGAACCACTGTTGCCACCTGAGCCTCAAGTGACAGAGATGGATCAAGGAGTAGCCCCAAGCTGCAAACCTGCTCCTTCAGGGGGAGTGTGACTCCATCTAGAGCAGGTTGAAACCCCTGCTTGTTTCGCGTTGCACTGCTAGCTTGCCCATTCCTCTCACAAGTGCTGCCCTCCCAGGTTTTACACCTGGCCAGTCTGTTTGTCCTTTGGTTGGGTCTTATGCCAAAAGAAAGTCAGAGCGGCCTGGCCTGGCAACTTTTGGGAGCTGAGCATGCAAGAAGTGGTAACTCCTGGGCAGCTGCATGCTCTGATTTAACACTTGGGCGTTTAGCTGTAAGCAACTGCTACTCTAGGCGCTTTCAACCTACGTGTAGATCATGCTATTCTTGGGGTGGTTATTGTCATTGTGACCTTTCCCTTCCCTGCCTTTCTTTGATTTTGTTATACTTCCAATTCCAAAAGAATCTCTGTGAACTGCATTCCTTTGGATAAAGCAATCCAAGACTGCAAATTGCTTGAAACAATTTCTCAGAGTGGAGTAAGCTGTTATCTCAGCTGAATGTCTCTTGAGACTGGTACTGCCTGGATGCAATTCTGATTTCTCTTCTGCCAGGGATTTGCAAAGTGAAATTTTGGCCAGGTGTTGGCTAAGCAGGGAGGAAGGCTAGATGTCATGGGATAAGACCTGAATGTGATTATGGTGTGGTTGGTCCCTATGAGAATGATTCTTTTGGAGTGGGACTCATGACAAAGATAATTGTTATCTACTTCCTTTCAGATCAGCTTAGACCCTCCTATAAAGCAAGGCCAAACTCGCTACCACTTTCTCATCCTACTCTTTTCAAAGGATGAGGATATCTCTTTGACCCTCAACATGAATGAGTAAGTACCCGTCACCATAATGTGCTCTTTTATAGCAGGGGTCAGGGACTTGTGGTCCTTGTGTGATGACATCAGGCTCAGCCAATGTGACCAGTGCTCAGCAATTACATTTTATAATATATGGAGAGCCACAGGTACCCTAGCTTTGCCTTGTGGTATATCTGCATATGAAACTTCCCAGTGGCTTCCTATGCCAGCCTTTAAGCTTGACACCACAGATCATCCTTTAATTTGTTTTATTTGGTGCTATTTTCCTTGTTTGCTCCTGCATTCCTCTTTCTGCTGGCTGTGAGGCAGGGGGTGGGGGAAGTGGTACCTGTACAAGGGGACATGAATGCAGGTATCACCAACCTTTGGAATGTTGGGAGAGTGTTGCAGACACTCACAAAACTGCCATTTGTCAGAAGACAAACTGGGAGGCTAAAAGAAAAAATAGCTTGACCCAAAACCTACATAAAAGTGGGACAGAGGATCTCCAAAACACAAAAGCATATTTGAACCCACAGCCGTCTTCTCTGACAGCCATTTCACAGACAGCAAGCTAATGCATCCTAGAAACAAGTGACTCAGGCAATGTAATATACAAGGCAAGAGGTGGAAACTGTGCTTGAAATGCTCTGTCCCATATTTGTTCCCCTGAAGCAAAAAAAAAAAAAGTCCATTTCACAGAAGGTAAGTTGGTAATGCTCAGAGAAACCCTAACTTCCCCACCCCAAAAAAACAAAGAAACAGAGGACACAGTTCAGGCAAATTGCCCCTTCGCTCAGCACTGCCCTGTCTGCCCTCCCCCGTCAAATGTTCCTTAACACTTCACAGCTTGCTTCTGTTTTCTAGGTGGGTGGTTGTGCTTCAGAACAAAGCACTGGGTTGCAGTTGCCCACCATTTTATATTCTAAGGATTCCTCTAGCGTTCACGTTAAATTTTCCCCATTAAAACGTCTTCAAATAAAAATTATTGTGGCTTAAAAAAATCTAGAGAGGCTATTAAGTACCAAGGGAGAGGTCTAGGTACATTGGCTTCTGTGGACACTGTGTTGCAATCCCCACAACTAATGCATGTGAACCGAGCTGCTGGTCCCAGGCACAAGACTGTAAGCTTAGGCTGGACTTCTGGCACTAGTTACATCTACCCACACCCTGTTACTTTCCTCCCAACACATATATCCATTATTTTCAGTGTCTTAAGGGCTCCTGTAGTGCAATTCTGTCTTGACTTGTCTTCTCTTCATATTTAGGGATGAGGTAGAGAAGCGCTTTGAGGGACGGCTCACCAAGAATATGTCTGGCTCCCTGTATGAGATGGTTAGTCGTGTCATGAAAGCCCTTGTCAACCGCAAGATCACTGTGCCTGGGAACTTCCAAGGGTGAGGCGTGCTTGGGTGCAAAGATGGAGAAAACATAAGCCAGTAGCTTTTCTTGGGATCCAGTGTAAATAAGAAGAGTGGGTAGAGTTGAATTTGCTGCTACTGTTAAAGCTTAAAGATGGCTGGTGTGATGAACTGTAAAGACATACCTTGTTTGTCTATGCTAGCCATCTTTTTATTTCCTTTGGAGCTAACTGGTAGTAATGTATCAGATTTGTCCTTGCTTTGGGAATATTATAATATGGAATGTCTCTATTTTGCTTGATCGTGGATCAGCATTTATGGTAACAAGTATCATGCCATATTCCAGGAACAAAGTGCCATCAAGGAATTTCTAAGTTCACAAAATACCTGGTAGTAGCACATGCATTTTTAAAAATAGAGGACTCTCAAGTCAGGTGCATCTTTTTCTCTTTTGCTTCAAAAACCTTGAGCAGTTTCTATATGGTTCACATTTGATATAAGGCATTAAACATGCAAAGTAGTAGCAAGCAAAATACCTTTATTACCTCTGCAATAATCATTTAGAAGCATTGTCTTTAAAGTAGTAAAATAGCTCACCCAATGACATTTCTGAGCTTGTAATAAAAATGAGCAGAGAGAAGACTGAAGTTTGGTTCTGAAGTTCCTGTATATTTCCCTTGCATACGTACTTGCTTATGTATGTGTTTCATAAAACATTTTTTTCTAATGATTGATTACCATTTTTCCTAAAGTTCTCAGCTATGATTTGAGATGATATACATTTCCTTCATATCTTATCAGTTTTTCTGAGCCACTGTTTCCTTTCAAACAAAATAACAGTTTCTTCTGTTTGTCTGTATATTGTTTCACTATTTAAAGGATAAATGTTTCTTATCCTTTTTTTACTTCCCACAATATTATGTGTAGTATTTGCATCATAAGTACACATAATCAGATACGTGGGCAATAGTGCAGTAAGGAGTTACCTCCCTTTCCCCACCTTTCTTATCTGAAACACCTGCTGGCTTTTCCTGGATTCAGCTGGGAAATTTTCGTTTTTCCCTTAAATGTCTAAGTCAGTGAAAAGCTCAGTACAAATGCTTCTGTTAGTATCAGAAACAGATACTAACACAATATTTACTTGCTACAAGCCTATATCATAACATTATATGATTATGTTAAATTTAGTTAAATCATAACTTAAGACTGTTCCTGCTTATGAGAAGCAAGTAGAAGACCAGTTACTTTTTCATGTGGACAAACATGTGCAAAGTAACCTACCAGCCAGGCTGATGCAAGGAGTCTTGCAAGATGAAAAGGCAGAAACAACTCAGAATAGTGGGACTGTGCAATGGAGAGGCTGTACCAGTGTATCAGATGTGGCTGAGCTAGATGTATGTCTCTCCCTTTTACAGGCATTCCGGGGCACAGTGCATCACTTGCTCCTATAAGGCCAGTTCGGGACTCTTGTATCCTCTAGAACGTGGCTTCATCTATGTGCACAAGCCACCCGTCCATATCCGCTTTGATGAGATCTCTTTTGTAAACTTTGCCCGTGGGACCACAACCACGCGCTCATTCGACTTTGAGATAGAAACGAAGCAGGGGACCCAATACACTTTTAGCAGCATAGAGAGGTGAGTGACATAACCTAACAGAGAACCTTGGAAGCACATGTGTGCACATCATCCCTCCCATGATATGGGATGCCTTTTGCTGTGGGGGAAGGGGTGAGAACTACCGGCACCCTTCAGCTTCTTTCATTCTGAAAGGCAGCTCTGCTTGTGACTCAGGATTTTGAGGACTTGTTTCATTGAATGTTTCCATCTTGCCTTGATCTGGTTCACCTATCAAAATATTCCTGACCTCCCTTTGTCCTTCCCCCTCTCACACCTCTCGCCTTCCACCCACCACAGCACAGGGCCCCTTTTCCCTGAGAGCAGCAGAATCACTTCTATAGTGTCTAGTTCTGCTCCAGGTGAGTGAATACTGTGCCTGTGCCAGATGACTGCAGCTATGGCTTTTGTTCCCTGCAGAGAGGAATATGGCAAACTGTTTGACTTTGTGAATGCCAAGAAGTTGAACATCAAGAACCGAGGACTCAAGGAGGTACCTGTTATGGGAGACTGAGCAAGAGAGAGGACAGGGCTAGCTAGGCAACTGCTGTCTAGTCCTGTTCCTGGTCCGCTTGGGCTGGGCTGAGGGTGTCTCTTTGTTTCCAGAGCTTTCTCCCTTCTCAATTTCTGTTCTCTCCTTGTAGAAGAAAAAGGTCTGTGCGATTGTCCCCTCCTCTTCCTCCTCTTGGTTCAGGTCTCCTTTGCATGGCTGTGGTGAACATTCCTAATCACCATAGTATAACCTTGCATGAACCACAGGGAAGGGGCAGTAGCTTGCTTTGCTCCAGGAGTGGCTTCTACCTAACCCACCTTGATCACTAGCATGATTCTTTCCATTCCTGGGAAGGGAGGGAAGATGTGTTTTAGAAGAACTGGGAGGCAGCATGTACTCAGTTGTTGAAGAATCCAAGGGTGTGTGTGCACCCGCGTGTGTTTGTGTGTAAGAAAGTTTTCCTATGCAGTATGTGAACCCGGGAGCATGGTGGGAGTTGTAGTTGTAGGATCTCTGCATGTTTTGGTTGTGGAAAATGCCAAGAGAGTTTGCTCAAAGAGTGGAGTGAGGAGGCCTTGGGCTAGTTTCCAAGGAATATTGCTTGTATGTGTTTCTAGGGCATAACATCTGTGCCCTATGATGACTATGCTGGCTCAGATGAAGATACACATGATGCCTACTTGGAGCGTATGAAGGAGGAGGGAAAGATTCGTGAAGAGCATGCGAATGACAGCAGTGAGGACTCTGGTGAAGAGACAGGTGAGCCGTTTCTTCTCAGCCTGGAGATTGGGACGGGGCTGTCCTCAGACTGTTCTCAGTTACAACCAGGATCATTCCCTCCTGCTCCTTTGCTTTCTATTTCTGTTTGGGTTAGAAATGATGATTTTCTTTTTCCAGATGAATCATTCAATCCTGTGGAAGAGGAAGAGGATGTGGCAGAAGAGTAAGTAAAATTTTTAAGGTTGCCAGCAATATTACTATTGAATTGAATGACTGCTGTGTATGAATGAGCTTGGGTCATTTTTAGTTTTAATGTCATAGTTGACCACATTGTCTAGGAGGAGCATGTGTTTGGGTCCAAAACTCAGGATATCAGTGTGTTTGTACATACTGGGAAACTCTGTGCTCTTTGAAGGGACGGGCATGACATTAAATTTGCAGTAATCTGTAGCAATGTGAAAGTGTCTTTTGGAGCCTTGGAACATGGCTAATCCTGAGGCAGCAGAGAAATTGCATGGTTAGGAGAATTCTATGGGAGTGTTAGAGATCTGTGATAGGAGTAACTGCAACAACGGGGAAAGAGGTGCGGGGGCTACAGTTGAACTTGATTCTCCATACTGGGAGGATCAGATGGGTGAAAACAAAAAGGATAATCAAAATAATTGGGGAAGAGTTGGTCTCCGAGCTGAGGTGCTGTCTTGAGCCACACTTCAGTCATTTTTCCCTTTTCATCATCCACTGTAAACATGCTGTCTTACCTTCAGATTAGTACTGTACACTGAGGCCTAAGCTTCTGGAAAATATTGGATGCTAGTAATCTGGCAAAGCTGCTTAGTCATAGGCTGCTGGTGTACACCTTAAGGGTGAGCAGTCACGCCAGTTCCTATTTTATCTAGAAAGTGTATGAAGTTTAGCTTATTTGAAAGGCTACTTGATTGGCTTTTTTCAAACATGAATACCTAAGTAGGAACAAGTGAGTACAAAATCCACTTTTCTTCTTGATCTTTTCATGTAACAGTCAGCAAACCCTTCATACTGGCTGCTTTAAATGCTCTGGACAGCATTTTGCCCTGCTCCTGTGCAGTATGGATGATACGTGCTTTACTGGTGCTTGTAAATGTGCATTACCCGATCTAGCCTGGCTGTGTAAACAGTTTGTGGTTTCTGTCCTTCATTTAATGATTCTATGGTCCAGTGGTCGATCTGGGAATATATAGGAGCTACAGGGCAGATCCTGGGACCCTGGTAGGGGAAGAGGGAGACTGTGTGCACACACGCACTTGCTTCTAGACAGCGTTGCCAGGATTTGTTTGCCAGGGCATGAAGCAGCCTTCCCTGAGTGCCTCTTCCTTGAGACAGGTTTGACAGCAACGCATCAGCCAGCTCGTCTAGCAATGAAGCAGACAGTGATGAGGAAAAGAAGAAACCTGCCAAGAAGGCCAAGATTGTCAGAGAACGCAAGCCTCGCAAGAAGCCGCCTGAGGTGAGCACAAAAGCCTGTTGAAACCATATCCATTTTTCCCTTGACTTGCTCTGAACACAGCCGAAAGCATTCTGGTGGCTGACTCTCAGAACTGGTTGCTTGTGAGAAGGCAAGAAAGTAAATGATCACAAGCGCAATCCCAGGCATGCTTGGAGAGGGAAAAGGCCCTACAATTCCCAGCATGCCCCAGCCAGCCATGCAGTTTTGGAATTCCTTCAAACTTGATTTTCCTCCTATGTGCTGGCTAGAGTTTGCTGGGACTTGCAGGCCTTTCAGAATATGGCTTTTAGCATTATTTTTCTGGATTTTTAAAGGAGCCTCTTGTGTTTAGGCAAGATTAATGGATGAAGAGAGAAGCTCCATAATCAAAATTAATAGTTGTAAATAATAGCTGTAATAAACTAGGTACATTCTTTTATGTTCAGGAGGGAGATCAGCCTTTGTTAAGGACTTCTGTAAGGTATATAGTCTTCATTAATTCCTTGGGGCCTTTAGCACTGTGATCAAGAGTTATGGTAGGAGGTGCTTGTGAAACAATTTGGGAAGTGGCAGCTTGCCAGACTGTGTTGCCCCGAGGTTTTCCATATTGGCTGTTTAGGAGGCAGGTCAGGCAGTCTTTTTTTAAGGAATCTGGAAGATGTTCTAAGGGAGGGGCTTTCCTTTTCCTATGATACATTTTTGTCTTTTTTCTCCCACTCCCCCCACCCCAAACAGGGTAAGAAAGGGAAAGACCCTAATGCCCCAAAGAGACCTCTGTCTGCCTACATGCTCTGGCTCAATGCTAATCGTGACAAGATCAGAGCTGAATGTCCTGGTATGAGTGTCACCGATGTGTCCAAGAAAGCTGGAGAACTCTGGAAAGGGATGTCCAAAGAGAAGAAAGAGGTGGGTGAAGTGGTGGTGCTGGGATGAAGGTTATGTCCTTCTGGAAAAGGCTTTGGTAACTTGCATCATAAATCCAAATTTTGCACCTCTTAAGCATAATTTTGTACATTGCCTTTGTGGCTTTTGGAGTTTACGGTGAGAAGTAATTGAGGTTTATTCAACTGTGCATTTGAGTACTGGTTGCTGGGGGTCAAACCATGGGGGAGAGCTATTTTAATGCCCCAGGGCCAGCTCAGTCATCTCCAAGAAGGGCTGGGAAAGACCTCGATCTAAAACCCTGAAGGGATGCTCCTGGTCAGGATACAGAATGCTGAACCCAAAGGTCCAGCGATCTCATGCCATCGAAAATTGCTTCCTGCATTCCTCCCTGGCTGGCCACTGCAGAAAATGGGTTGCTGGGCCTGATTTAGCAGAGGCTACTAAAGCATTTACAGAAGGTTAAAGGCTCTGAATAAAAGACTGACAGCTTTTCAGGACAGGGTAACCCTAATCTGATGATTATGTATCCCTGCAGGGCTGCAAAATCCAGTCTAGCCCTTGCACTTTAGTTTCATCCATGTTAAAATCTTGACTTTTGAGCAGATGGGGCAGGAGGTGAACAATGTCTTAGAAGCCTCAACATCTTAGGATACTCTTGTCCCCATGGAGGGTTCATAGCATCTGTATGCTTGGTTCTGCCATTGGTGTTCGCAGGAATGGCACGGGAATTGACCTTTCATGGATTATGTAGTTTATATGAATGAGCAGAACTGACTACATTTGGTTGCAGGAATGGGACCGCAAAGCTGAAGAGGCCAAGAAAGATTATGAAAAGGCCATGAAGGAGTACAGTGAGGGTGGCAAGTCAGACAGCTCCAAAAAGTGAGTTGCAGAATTTTCTCAAAAGGCCAAGCTCCCTTCCCTTTCTCTCCTCAGTGCTTCTGCCTACCCCAAAGGGACTCTGTCATTGTAGAATATTGTCTGCTTGCTTGCACATGCAGGGAGAAACCCAAGAAGAAAAAAAAGCCAGAGAAGCCAGGAAAAGGTAGACCGGAGAAGAAGGTTGTGACCCCTTCAAAATCCTCTGTCAGCAAGAGCCCTTCTAAGCAGTTAGGCGAGAGTTTCAAGAGCAAGGAGTTTGTATCCAGTGACGAAAGCTCCTCAGGCGAGGACAAGAAGGAGGTGAGTGCTGTGTGGTGACAGTGAATTGTCCCTGCAGTGAACTGGGAAGAGGAGGAGGAGGGGAACAAGTACATGTTCCACTGAGTTACAAATCTTCTAAGCAGCTCTTGCTGCAGAGTTCTCTTAGAGTTCAGAGAGCAGAGAGAGTGCTTTCTCTCTCTCCAGTTCTTCTGAAACCACTAACAGTTGCAGCAGATAATTCTGCATGTGGTGTTTTGTCATTTGTTTGCTTTATTGGTACACATACTTGAGACACTGTCATATTTGTAGTGTTTTGGATGTCACAGAATTGCAAACACTTTGCAAGAGGTGTGGCAGTGTAGAGCGATATGTGTAGACAAGTGCATTAGGACAGATACTGTTCCAGGAAAGCTGGCTACAGGGTCGTGGGAGGAAGAAGCCCTTCCAGACTTAGAAGTCTCACCTCCGACAACTGGATGGGCCTGTTTAAACTCCCTTGGGTTTTAGAGGCTTTTGAAGATTCATCAATACCCTTGCATTTGCTTTGCTGTGGTTTGCGAAGTCTAAAACCTGAATATTTTAGAAATGAAAGCTGCGACTCTCCCAAACCCATTTCTTATGCAGTATACATGCATTTACACAAGTTGAAGGACAATCCTGGCTTTAATCATACACCATATTAGCATTTCCATTCTTCTTTGATTTCTTTGAAGGATTTGCCTTTCCTTGCTTGTCCTTCATTGCCATTTGCTGAGCCATGCCCACTTCATATTATATTCAGGGCTGTTTCTAGCATAGCCAAACATTTTGAGCTACATAAGCACATTGCAGTAGTCTCTGGTCTCCCATTCTTCATACAGCTTACACATCCGGCTTGTTCCTTTTACTGCAGTTGGCGGCTTAGCTGAGGCTTAATTGATCTAGTCCCAGTGGTAGCTGGTTCTCCTTTCCGGTGTTGATGCTCTTAGCATAGACCCTTTGAGACATGCAGTTAATCTTGAATATCCATCTCTGTGTTGCTTTCTCTTCCAGGACTCTGAGGAGGAAGAGATTGCTAGCACCCCACCCAGCTCAGCGGATTCTGCATCGGGCTCTGATTAGCAAGAAACACTCACAGAGCCACCCTGGTTCCCATATGCCTTGTACAGGTGGTTAGATTGCTGAGCCAAGACGGACTGGACACTGTTTCATCCTGGCAAATAGGCCGGAGAGCTGGCACTGTACAGGAGTACCTTTTGGCCTCCCCAGCCTTTCCCCGTTCCCAGTATTGCAGGTTGTAACTAGGATCAGCTATTACATCTGGAGAGAACGGATGGCATTGAGAGAGAGGATGGGGAAAGTCAGTCATCCAGTTGTTCTGCCTCTGTGCTGACAGATCCACTATAACTGTATCCTGTTAGATGGCAGCCCGGGTGATAAGGAACATGCAGCTGGAAGGTGGGAAACTATGCAGCTACCCTAGTCAGAACGCATTGGGTTTTCTTCCTTCTGTTTTTCTTCCTTCCTTTTTTTCTTTCTTTTTTAAGGCTCTCTTTGTATTTCTGTCATTACGTGGCTGATTTAATAAAAATTGTGCATTTGGATGTGATTTGTTCTTGTGTAATGCAAAGCAAGGGCTGGATGAACAAGCTTCTTTCAGAAGGGAGACACATGAAGAAGAGGGCCAAGCAAGCCTTCTGCAGCCACAGGGAAAGACCTGCCCTTTCCCTCCCCTGGCCTGCGTCAATGATTTTCCTGTAGGGCTTGGGGTGGGAGCTGCATCTCCTGTCATGGACCAAGGGGGTTAACTCTGCAGCCTTCCATTAGCAGCTGCACTAATTGTGTTTCAAGGACCATTGTGTGCTGCTGGGACTTGGCTAATGCAGGCGAACAGTCAATAGTGATGAGGTCTGGCAGTGCAGGAGGCTCCATCAGTGCTGGTGATGTCTTTGAGCATCACCAGCATTAACACTTGGGGCAACATTGGCCTCCTGGCCTTTCCCATAACTCTCACTGGCCCCCTGAGCCATGCCAAGAACTCCTGTGCTGTGCCTCTTCAGTGTGGGGCAGTATTCCTCAAATAGGAAAGAAGCTAGCAGACAATTCCTTTTTCTCTCTGCTAGCACCATCTCTACCTTCCTGGAAGCAGGCATCCCTGTGGCTGTGGGCCTACAGAGGGAATGGAGTGCTGATGGCCCTTCTCTTGGCAGGGCTGCTCTGAAATGGCTCTTTGGGGATACATGATAGATCTAGAGAGACAAGTCTAATGGAGTTGAACTTCACGGCATAGCGCATGGAACTTAACAGCCCCTTTGTTAAGAGCATAATTGACATGCTGGTCTGAAAGGATGGTCCATCTCCCTTGGCATTCTGATCCCCAGACACAAGAAGCCCCACTGAGGAAACTTGTAAGCCGTGCATGATCATGAAAACACCATGCTAATCTGCCTCCTGTGTTGTCATGACTCTCAGAATTTGCTTTTTTGGCTGTTTGTTTTTTTTAAATGCTATTGGCCATTACGGAATTCACTAGCAGTAAGTTCCATGTGCTAATTATACATTCTGTTGGGTCCATTTGTCTTCAAAACAGCTGTTTAGACCTTCCAATAGGGAGCTATGACCCCTGATATTTTTAGGGTGAGTAGCTTAGTCCATTCATTTTCCCTTACCATGTAATCTTGCCCCACCTCAGCTGATTTTATTCCTTCCCCACAGGAAATCTGTAATTGATTCAGCCAGGCTTTGGAAAGAATTTGATACATGCTTTTGATCATTTTATTCATCCTTTGTACTGCACTACTAATCCTTTCTGAAACAGGGTGGCCAGAACTGTGCCCTAATACTAAATGGGTACAGATTTTGACATAACGAGTGAATGTTCAGGCAATGGGACTTTCCCCCCTCTGCTCCTCCTTGCCTCTGCCATACTTCCTCCCAAATGCTCTAAAAGATCTCTCAGTCTTCTGGAGCAGATATGGAAGGGTTGGGCTGCAGGGAGAAAGGGAAATTGACCCCTTCTCTGTTGGGGAGTCTGAAAGTGAGTAAAAGTAGCTCCTGGTGAGCTTGTTGCCATGCTGGTATATGATGCAATGACTTCTAACATCTCATACTGTTAATTTCACTTTCCTTGTACTTCATTCCTTTCACCAAGTCTCACCTTGCCGTTCTTTTGTCTCATCCTGCAACACGGAGACCCTTCCGGAGATTTTCGTAGTCGACACTGGATATTCATATTGTCAGTATTACCTTAATTCCATTAATGTGTGTGACATTTGTCAAAACAAAAGGTGTCTAGTCTCATTTGGAAGCTTGCAGATGATGGAAGAATATCTGTCTCTTGGTAACCTATTAAAATGATAGATGGATGCTTTTTCCTGCTCCACCTTAATTATAACCTTCAATAGCTGCTCCTTTTTCTCCTCCTCCTAGCAAGGTTTAAGGACCTGCTAATTTCTCCTTGGGCAAATACATTTATCATCTCTGTAGAACAATTACATCCATTTTATCTTTTCTAATGATACCATTTTGTGTGCTTAATGACTTAACTAGTACTGCTGCTATTTCTGAAAGCACTACTCAGGGAACCATCAGGCTTCTTTTCCCCTCCCAGACTAGAAAAGAGCCCAAACCATTTAGTGAATTGCTTTAACCCAAGCCGGAACACTACTACTTCAGCATAGGATTTTGCAGGGCGACCTTTTTGCTGTTGGCAAGGAAATGTAAGAATCGTGTTTAAAATATAAAATGTAAATAAATATTTAAAAATTGCCATCCTGCATTATAGTCAAGGCCATGTGTGATGATGGCAGTTCACTTTAAAAACAGGTATTTAAAGTGTGTTTATGGAGGAAGAGGGGTGTGTATAAGGGAGAGATTTTAATGACGAAGGACAGGGTGAAGACTACAGAAGTCTTCTGTGGCTTGCTTCTTGTGGCTTTTCTCCCTCTGAGTCTTCTCCTCCCTGCTGCTTCATCTTGGTTCTGGCATCAGGAGTGACCTCAGCTGGTGGGGTGGTGGGTAATTTGCCTCTGGGAATGTGTTAGCTGCCCTCACCTGCACGCTCCTTTGCTGTTAAAAAGCAGAATTTTGACCCCTCCATGCTTTGGCATTGCCGTGTTGAGCCTACCCATTTGCCACTGCCCTCCCTAGTTCATTCATGCAGCGTTTTCTGTTCTGTGGTTTGATCCCACATGGAGGGCTGTCTACTGTTGGAGGGTCACTCCAAGGATTCAGTCACTTCTTTAATGTATGGAGGATGGCACAGATCTTGCTTCATTCTCACAGAAAAGTTCAGTTTTTATGTGCATTTTGCTATTTCTTTCATTAGTCTTCTTGTCCCCTGTAGCTCATCACTTTTTGTCAACTTAACGGGTAGGTGGCAATTGATATGAAGGTAAATTTTCTATCTAGCTCCATTATTGTTAAAGCAGCCTAAAGCTTTTTCCTGCCAGGACAGCTAATTCGAGCTAGGGGACTGAGCCATGATCCAATTAGTGTGGATTACTGGTCCTCCGCCATCCATTAAAATGGCTGTGGGAACCTTTCGAGACCCATCTTCCAATCACCTGCAAGTCAGACAGCCTTTTCTGCTTTGGGATAATTTAATAAGCACTGAATTGTTTTGTTGAGGCCTGGCAGAGAAGAGTCCATCTCCTGCTATGCTGCTTGATAAGGCTAGGAACTGAGTCCTGGAGTGCTCCAAAGGGGGTCTGAATGGTTTACAGTGGAAGGCAATGGCAAGGTTCTATTAGCCCATCTGGAAGTAACACAAAATGTAAAATTCCCGGGGCTCTTGTGTTGCTGCCAAGTTTATACAAGCCATTTACTGGAAGGGTATATATCTGGTCGCCAAAAGTAAATGGGAGAATGCTTCATCTACGTGTATCATAACTGTAGGCTCAGACTCCATGCCTGCTCTCTTGATAAAATAGCTACAGCTGGCAAACATGCCATTAGCCTAATTTGCAAGTCCTTCTGGCCATTTTTCCACATTTTTGTACGATAGCAACCTTAGTGCAAGGAGTTAGTTTAGTCTGTCTCCATCAATACGGACCAATCATGGTGAAAGCATGGTAACCAGTTGTAAAACAACAACAGTACAGGGCTTCCATATTTTCAGTCCTCCTCATGTAGGCAGGAATTAATGAACTAGACTGAAAAGGGATTTATCAAGGCAAAGGTCCAATTTTATGGGGCTGACTCCAATTTAGTGAGACTGACTTCTTAGACTGATTCATAGTCTAAGAAAAGATTGTGTATGGGAAAAATGCATCCTAATAGCAGGCTACATGAATACAATGGTTTGTTTCAGAGGAACTCCAGATATGCTGGCCTTCTGGTTATGGACTGTGTATTACCAGCTACCATGGATCAAGAAACTATTTTGTTCAGACAGGCCTGGATTGAAAGCAGCCAGGTATGTATGTATGTATTTATTTGGAGTTTTTGTATGCCGTCCCAGTCGCATGAGCCTTGGGACGGCTTCCAATACAATAAATAAATAAAGCATATAAATAATACATATAAAATCCAGATTCACCCTGGCTGTAGAATTAAAACCAATAAATAATATTAACAGTTATTAAAATATTGTTTAAATAAAAAGGTCTGACATTAAAAGGTATGACATTAAAGCCCTGGAACCACTACAGAGGCAAAAGAGTTATAGAATGAACATGCTTCCTCTTTGAGCAGATGAAATAAACTTGTCTCCAGCATCCGGCTTGATTGCTATGCCCCTGTCCAGCTGCCTAACTCACCAGACCTAATGTGTGTGGTGCAGGGAAGTAGAATCCATCCTGAGGTTTCCCAACAATACCCAGCCATTGCATCTCAATAATATATTTTTGGTTTGAAGGTTCAGCAATGCTACTCTAGATAGTAGGTTAGGTGTAAAATTGATTGAGAAGCAAGGATCTTATGCTTCCTACTGAGTGGCCAAAACTGAACTATTGGTTCCTTCAGTTTAACCCATCTTGGGTCCAGACTCTGAGCCATCAATCTCTTTACTGTAAACCCTTTAACTGAATTGGAGTTCAGGCAGATGATGTTCATTCTCTATGCACAGGAACTTCACACTTCTGAGGATAAGCCCAGGGCCTGAGTGATCTTTAATAGTCTTCTGAGTCTTTCATAGCACGATGCTTCATTTTCTTTGGGTAACTATCCTATGTTTCCTGGGCCAGTCCCCACCCCCCACCCCCATTTTTCTTTCTTGGCATTAGATAGATTCCCTGGCCCCACATACCCAGAAAGCTTTGCCTCCTGGTGAAGCCCTTCTTTGAGATCCGGGCACTGTGCCAGGCTGTGCGTATAATGGAGCACAGTGCTAGGTAGGGTGAATGCAAACAACATGTGAGTTGCCAGTTCTGAGTCAAAAGAGTGGAATTGCCCCCACCTCCAGGAAGTGTAGAGTCCAGGGGCAAACAAAATGCGTTGAATTGAATGTTAAATCCTCGAATTTGGAAATTCCTGAGGTTGGAAATTTTAAGGAAAAACTCCATTGCCAAGGCTGTCCACATTAATCTGTTTTTAAGAAAATGTGGTGGTCTAGATAGCAGCTCCACTTCCATTAGGACTCTTGATGCTCATTCTACTGGATGCCTGTGGACAACATTTTGTGGGATTTTGTTGTTCCTAAGAAAACTGTTGCTCAACTGTGTATTTTGGATTTAATCCAAATGGCTACCTCTGTTTGGGTTTTGTTTGGGTTTTGTTTGTTTTTATGGTACAGCTTATTGTCAATAAGCACAGAATGGCTTGAAATTACTACCCCATTTTTGTAATTTGGAACTAAACTGACTCTCAAAAGTATGTCCTCACAGTATTTTTCTATTCTTTGGCAGCCAACTAGAAATCAAAGTCTTTTGGATCCCTCTGCTTCTGAAACTAGGTAATTATAACTGCTTCTGTCTATTTCTCTTTCCTTAAATCTATCCATCTCTATCTTTGAAGCTCAGTTTTTTTAAAGTACTATCTGAGTGTTGGTCAGAGCAATCCTATTTATTTATTACATTTTAATGCTGCCCAATAGCCTTGTATACAGTTGTAGGATTGGCTGGATTCCCAGATCTGAGGTCAGAAGAGTGTTGCAAAAATAGACATCCCTCACATGGTGGCTGCAGATATACAACTGACCTTGGGGAAGGGGTTTAATGGGTAGTCTGAGGGGTGGGGCAGGGCAGAAACTGGTGCTGCCAAGATAGGATGCTCCCTGGTGGGACCTCAGCCTCATTCCCTCTTCCTCTGAATTGCCACAGATATGCTGAGTGTGGTGGTGACCTTCACCACTGCACTCCTTTCACTGTGCACAGGATGCCCATACCCTCCAAGTTTCAAATGTTACAGTTATCCACGTAGGATTGTACTCTTAGTCCCGACAATCACCTGTTCTGTCATTTTCATAACATCACATTCCTTTCCTTATTGGTAAACATTATATCCCTAATCTTTGTCTTTCTCCTTCGTCCGAGTTAGGCTCATGAGTACTGCTATACTGGCCCATCTGCCTCAGCCTGGAGCACTCTGGTGTTTTTGACTACAACTCCCAGCATTCCTGAACACTGATATACTGGATGAGGCAGATGGGAACTGAAGTCCAAACCAACTGGTGGGTATAGCAGTCAAGCCATTTTATCTTCTCTCGGATGAATGTTCATGGGTATTTCTGAGGAAAAATCTGTAGAAACAAAGTTAATGTTTTTGTTACTTTGAGCTCATTTCCTCATTTGAGTATTAGATATTCCCCATTTAGAAACAGCATAGTGAATAAATCTGCCATGTATGCAGCACACCTATGGTTAAAGCCTGATTTAGACTGCATTAAACATCCAAGTTGCTTGTCCATGTGAACAAGGATGTGCAACAAAAACTTACAAAATGGAGTTTTGTTTAATTAGGTTGGGGCCAATGGAATCTCTTGCAACAATTAAATTTGCCTTTAGAGGGACTTTTCTGTTTTGGCCGTGGCATAGCTGCTCTTCTTGGAATTACTCCTGTTGGAAGTTTCTCAGTCCTTATTCATCCCTCAGAAACACCATAAGGATTACTCATAGATGAGGAACAAGTCTGAGGGGAGGGGGAAAAGAAAGGCAGAACACAGGACTTGTATGTATTGGCGAGTAATGAGCAGTCTGTTTCAGCCAGGTCATAACATTTGAGACCCCTTCTAAAAACTACGGCAAATAGACTTACCCTTGTTCTGAATTCAGATAAGGTGGCTGATGGGTCTATGGACCTTTCAACCATTTTGTACAGAAAAAAAATCACTGTGGACCAGAACCAGCTCTGTTCAAGGAAGATGCCTAGTTTTGGGTGACATAAAATCTTCTGCCCTTCTTCTTGCCTAGTTAATATATTTTTTTATTTTCCCTTGTTTTTCATATCCTTTAACCTTGTAGCAATAGCAGTAGTGATCTAGAATCTGCAAACACTGCACGGATCTTTTTCAGAAATATGGCTCATAAAAAGAAGTCCTTTCACAACTACTGATGTATGTGGAGGTGGTGGAGGAGGAGGAGGAGGAGAATGTGGCTCCTGCCAGCAAAAGCTGTGAGGGTTTCTAATTACTTATCTTACAGCAATCAAGGACCTCTATTACCTGTGCTAAGTCCCCACCTAGTGGCCAAAATAATTGTTAGAACTTGTTTAGTAAAAGTATGTATTCTGGAGTCCTAAGTACATCATCACCTTGATATAATGGAGTGGCTGGTAAGAAAAATAATTTGCTACTTATATTTGCTTAATCTGTTTGTTCCCAAACTGCTTTTAAATCATATGATAAAGATTGATGTAGCTGTGAATTATGCGTAGGGGAACCAGTACTTCAGTTAGGTAATTTTACACCCTGGACTTCATGATCTTACAGATGCCTTTGGTTGTGAACCTCCTTTCCACACCCCCATCAAAACCACCATTCCTTGGTTTAGAACTGCTCCTAAATTCCTAAGATGCAGGACTGGCCCTTGCATGAGGCAGAATGAATCCCCTGCCTCAGGGGGAAGAGTAGGGGGCACAGTAAACTGGAAACTCTCCAACACCAGGAGGGCCCCTGTGAGTGCTGGGTACCCCACAGTCCTCTCGACCCTGATCTCCTGCTGTGGCAAATGCCAGATGCCATGGGAGAGTGGTCAGTGAGGCTCTCCAGAGTAGCTGTCCAATCTCCAGCTCCTCTCCAGTGTGGTGGTGGGGTGCTTAAGAGTGCAGGACTGGGACTCTGGAGATCCGGATTCCAGCCCATTCAGCCACGGAGCTCACTGGGTGACTTTGGGCCAGTCACAGACTCTCAGCCCAACCTGCTTCGCAAGGTGGTTGCGAGAATAACAAGGAAGGAGGGAAGAGAATTATGTAAGTTGCCTTGAGTTCCTTGAAAGGAAAAAAAGGCAGGATGTAAATACAATAAATAAGCGATGTGGCGGGGGCAGGCTTGGGAACGGTTGATCTGGAAAGTCCTAATGAAATCGCCTGCCGCCAGGCCCCGCCCAGTCCCCGTCTCCGTCCCCGGCACCCCCCCCCCCGCCCAAGCTGCGATTATGGGTGCGGTTTCCAGCCAGTGTCGAGATGCCTCTTGGGGGGGGCGGGGGGAAGGTGAAGGCTGGAAACAGCCTCTCCCTTGCAAGGATGGTAGTTGTGCGTAAGCGAAGGCGGGGGCGGGGAGGCCGCGCGCGCGCGTAGAAAGCGTGATCCAAAGGGCTCCTTTGAAATTGGGATCACGCGCCCCTCCTCTAACCATGCTCGACAGTAGGAACGTGCATTGAATTTTTGCTGTGCGCACTCTAAATGAAAATCATATTTAAGCCGCTTGTGATGTTAGGCTGGAGAAATAAAAGCAGAAATGCTTCAGATTGCACGAGGAAGAGGAACGAAAAGAGGAGGCGCCTCCACCCATTTCATCTCCTCCTCTCGCCGTGCTCGTAGCCTTTTCCCCCTTTCCTTAATAAGGCGGAGGGAGCGAGCAGGTCCTTAAAATTCAGGCTGAAGATTTCGTTGCCCGCCCGGCCCTGCTGGCCTCGTGAAGATGACACGTGGGGGTTGGGCGCCTCCGCCTTTATGAATATGCATCGGAGTGGGCGTGGCGAGCCTGACCTTCATTTGAACGTCATGAATATGCAAACAAGACGAGATTCGCCTGTGCTTCTGTAAAGGGCCCGTCGATCGCCAAGCCCGGTAAGGAGTTTTTGCAGCAGCCCCCCGCCCCTGGGCGTGTGGAGCACGGCATACTTTCTCCCTTGTCCCGAGCTGCGGTTAGCGGACGATTCTGGGCTTCCCGGGGCCGTTGGGCGGGAATTGGGTCGGGGGAGGTGGCGAGGCCGAGGGTAGGAATGGCTGTGCAAGAAAGAGGAAGGGACCGCAAGGGTCCTTAGAGGGGTGGGAAGGCCGCGTGTACCCCTGGAATCCTTAGAGCTACGAGCTTCGCAACCGCATATTGGAAAGATCACGTTTGTCTTGAGTTGAGTCACGGCCGCGGGAAAGCAGTTGTGCCTCGTAGTCCATAATTCCTGCAGGGATTGTAATAGGCCTGAAATAGAGATGGTGGAAGAGGTAGGGGCGGCGGATTGGCTCTAGCGGGAAGGCGGATTAGTAACATATGGTTTGCGCATGCAGCAGTTTGTGTGTGTTGGCTGTGCTTTTTTCGGGCTGTAATTTGCTCTGATTGTTTGCTGGAATCCGGGATCGGGTGCTTCCCAGGCTGTCTTTCTACTTTCTCGCGTCTTTTAACTGGGATCCGTGTCCCCTTCTTTGTAACCTCGCCTCTAAGTGCGTTGTGAGTCTGTCCTCCACCCCCTTCTGGCTCGCGTTCTTCTCTACAGCACTGCCTCTTACCATTTCCTGTGGCTGCGATTCCATGTCACCCAACGTAGCAATTCGTAATTCCCTTTAAATTTGACTAAACATTCATTCCTGCAGGCAAGCTCTGTGACCTTAAATATATTTATTTATTTATACCTTAAATATAGCCTCTGACCTATCCCAGTAGCCACCCACTTTTGTAGCAACATAAAATAGCATCTCTTGGGCCATGGTCACTTACCTCCGTTCACAATTGACCCATTTTGCTTGTGGGAAAAGTGGCCAGAGTATGGGAACTCTCCAATTAGTTCACTCTCAGTTCCCCAATTCTGTTTTTTGTGAGGACTGATTGGGGTTTGTTTGTTTTTTGCGGGGGGGGGGTGTATAAAGGCCCTTCTATGAGAAGAAAGGTTAGACAATTTCCACTGAATCAGACTAATAAACCTTATAAGTTTTTATCATAGAAAAGCACTCACATGACCAGTTTGGATGGAGTGGAAGCCAGTGGATTATAGAATAAATAAATGAAGAAAGAAGGCAGCGGAAACACATTGCAGTGTAAAACAAGGGCCCCCAATTATGCTGGCTGACCTACTGCACCCAGATCTAGGCACATCCCTTGCTTCTCTTCGTTTTCTTAAGTCACCCATATCAGCATTTCCTTCCACATCTTTCACTTCTTGCAACCATATTGTTGCAACTTACTTCACCTGATGGAAGAGATGCCTTTTTGACCCATAGCTGTGTGCCTTTGATCTCTTCCTTTCAAAATTCATGCTTCCTATCTCAGCTCTGCTTTCTGTTTGGAATTCATTTTTGAACCCCCTCCTGGAAATCTATTTGAACTAGAGGCAGGGGTCAGGAGCAATCCATCTTTAGAATACATTCCTAACTTTTCAGTTTGTAATAAACCGATGTCATTTCTACTTGGATTGTGTCTCTGTTGCTGCAAGCCTCATCTGCTCATATGGCTCTTTTCTACTTTTGTTCTTTCCCTAAGGAAGTTTATCTTTTGTTTTTTAATCTAGTTTTTCTTTTTCTTTAATAAAAGTCTGCATATAGCTTGTGTGCATTCTGTGGTTATGCTGTGATTAAGGTCTCTCTAAGGTCCCTAGAGACATGTAGCAGGAGACAATGAATGCTGTAAAGATTTTGCAGGGTAGCAGGGGGAACAATGGCCCAAAGATTGCAAGGGATTTGCCTGAATGTGTGTAGCAGTTCAAACAATATTGTAACCAGGATCTCTGGTTTTACCCTGTAGTGCAGGGGTGCCTGCACCTCTGAGGAGCCTGCACCTCTGGGGGGGTGCAACATGGCATTTCAGGGGGGTGTAACAAAGAGGAAGACTGTGTTGCGATTTGCCAAAATTGGTGAATCACATTTTTTACCAAAAATTATTCCAATAATAAAATTATTAGGGTTATTTTTGTTTTTGGGGTTTTTTTTGGCATTTGGATTCAGTTCTCTTTTGTCAATCAAGACAAAATCTAGGTATCGCCTGAATCCACAGGCAGACTTGCAGAACAAATCAGCAAGAAAGTTCCACATTTTTACAAAATCATGAATGAGAAACAGGAACAAAGAGGTCGTTGAATTTAATGTTTGCAGTTGGGTTTGATTTTATTGTTTACAATGTTTTCTAATTGCTCAATGGATATTTTAATTTTATGCACTGAGTTAAAAGCTTATTTTTGAGTTCAGTCTGTTTACCTGCAGTACTGTATGTAGTTCGATTTATTGCTCAAAAATGAGAAATATGAATTCTCCATCTTCAAATATGATATTACTTTTGTAGGGGGTACAAACATAAATCAAACATTTTCTAGGGATACAGCACATAGAAAAGGTTGGGAACCACTGCTGTAGTGTGTTCCTGCTGTCTTCTTTCTTTATTTTTAAGTCACTAGTTTTCATTTCACCTAAACTGTTCACATGGGTGCTTTTACATGATAACTGCTAAAAAGGCTTTTTGGCTTGATTCAGTGCTATTTCTAACCCCCCCCAACACACACACACACACACACACACACACACACACACACACACACAATGGAGCTGCTTTTTTCAGAAGAAATAGTGGTACTGGGAGATATGTCTTTCTCCTTTTCCACTTGACTAGAATGCTTGCCTCTGTGCTGAATGATGTCTGACCTGATCAGTTCTTGCTCTATAAAAAATTCCATATCACTAAGATTTGAGGTAGTCAATTGCTCTGTTTTTCCCCTTTACCTAAGAGAATTGTCAGTTTCACCTCCCCTTTGTCTTTAAAATCGAACTGCCTTTCAGCCCAATTCTGTGAAATAGTGCTACAACAGAAGTTTTAAAAATTGTGATATACCAGCATTAAAAAAGGAATTTGATATGATATTGGGTTGGGAGGAAGTGACAGAGAAGACAGTGAGAATGCAACAATTTGAGAATTCTTGTCTGGGTTCTCAGGAATAAGTAAGTGACTTGTATCTGAACTAGAAAGAGAGACTACTGTGGAAGCATTTTTAGTTGTATGTGGCATTAGTAGCCCTTTTCATGTTGCCTAACTCAGTAGTAGGAAACTGTGGCTGTCCAGAAGTTCTTGGACTTAAGCTTCCACCGCCTTGACATTGGTCATCCTGGCTAGGGGGTTATGGGAACTGTAGTCCTACACATCTGGAGGGCATCAGGGTGAGAAAGGCTGCATATTGTGTGTATGTTGGGTAAGTAGCCATTAATGCCTAGCTCACCTATACTGCAGAATAGGGGTGAGAGCCTCAAGTGCAGGGGGCAAATCTGGCTGACTTGGGAGCGCAGTCTGGCTCTCTGCAGTTCTCCAGATAACCTTCCCTGGTCCACCCCATTTTCCCCAACTGACAATCCTTTGTTGATTTCCCAGTCTGTGAACAGCCCCTCAGTGATAAAAAGGTAAAGTGCCTCTCCTGAAGCTTAGTAACTGCCAGTAAGAGTGTCAAGCTCTGCTGCTCCTTTTGGCCGACACTTTTGCCTTTCTTCCCACTGGAATGCACTCACCTTCAAGAGCTCCGAAATGGAATTTGGCTCTTGTGCTAAAATAGGTTCATCATTTCAGTGTAGACAGATCTAAAGGAAGGGTCCTCTTGTGCTAATGTCTTGCAGGTATAAGTGCTTTACAGGAGAAGCTTCTGTAAATGCCCAGCAGTGCCCTTTGGGCATTCTCTTGATTCTCCTAGTTCAACTTTCCTACTTCCTGCCATCTGCATGTGCCTTTTGGCATCTTTGAATCGAAAGGTTTCTTCCTACATCTTCTCTTCCTCTTGCTCATCCCCTGAACTTTCCTCAGTTAGATCCCTGTTATAGTCTGAGCAATATATTTCCTGTAAGTTTCCAAACTGAAACTATCCAGGTGGTTCCAGCATAGGTAGATTGTGGTCTGAGCCTTCTTGCACACATCAGGAAGTCCTTATGTACAGGCTTTCATTATGTAGAAGCAAATGATAGAGGTTGAATTAGATCCAAGTGGGGCCTTGCCTCAGTTCAGTGATCTGCTCAGCCAGGAACTCAGGTGGTTGTGCCTCTGCTTCAGTTCCCCATCTGTTCTGTGGAATAATAATCTATCTCACATGGTTGTGGGGGAGCAAGAAGAGCATTTCTATATTCCTGACAAATAATTCTTTACACACTCCTTTCTTCACCATCTGAACCTGCCTATCTTCTCTTTCTTCCATTGCTTCACTCTTTATCTTTGTTTACTGCTTTTCTGCATATCTCTCTTTCATTGTTGTACCAAGGCTCGCTTGAAGACAAAAAAATATTCATCCTTGTGCCTAACAGTGATTATAATTCCATTCCTTATTTTTCTTTCCTAGAAGTGCAATCATAGATTCTTTTTAATAATGCATTGATATTCAACTTTATGTACCTCTTTAAGCGAGAAATATACCTCCTTCTTTTAAAGGAAGAATAACTTTGGTAGAAAAGATCATTTATTTGGGACCTGTAGCAAGGGTGCAACCAGATCTTGCAACTGTTTGAGAAAGGAATACAGATCACAGATGGAAAGTCAGTTTGTTTTGTGTGCCTTGTGAACTAAAACTTTGATAATGTGTGAAAGAATGCACCCTTCAGAGGTCTCTAGCAAAATGAGCTACAGTTTTCCAAAATAGGAGTTGTATTGCAATACAGAGTTTCTTTGTAGACTCAAGTCATTTCTACCTACAGGGCAGTCTGTCATTTTATGGTAACACGTTCCTTTCTCCAGCCTAATGCCACTTAGATGTTTTGGGTGACAACTCCAGTAATCCATGACTATTGGCCAGCATATGTTGCCTGTGACTGGTGGGAATTGTAGTCGAAGCATCTCGAGAACACCGCATTGGTAGGGACTGAGTGCCTGTCATGTTCTCCCTCTAATGTTTTGGCAGTCATGTTGAATTTGGAAAGAGTCTTTTCTGCTGTTATTTCATTGTGGATGAACTATTTGCTGTTCTAATAGATTTGGCTAGGATTCCAGGTAGCTTAAAGCACTGCTAGTTTTAGAAGTCCATGTCCAAGAGGCAGCAGGATATGGCAAACATATCTGAGGCACTGGTAAAGACTAGGAGTTAGCAGTCAAGGAGTACAACAACCATCCTCAGCTGGGTGTTGGACCACAACTTCCATCATCCACTCCCCCCACCAACCTGTTGGCTGAAGAATTCTGGAAGTTGTAGCTCAATGTATCTGGACAGGACCAGCTTGGGGAGGCTGCAATTTGGTAGTGTGTGGCTTGTAGAAATGAACTAGGAAAAGGAGGGGCTTGAGCATCAAGAAAAAAGGTGGCCTTCAGAGGCACTCCATCTGCTTTGAAACCTTTCCCAAACCGACTTTGAATGGTGGGCTTACTCCTCTCAACTATGTGGAGACGCAGGCTAAGAGTGAGAATTGTTTGTTTTTGTGGCTGTGAATTCTGACATGCAGAGGGTGGGTTTACTGGTGAGCCCTGGTTCTGCCTCGTTCTTGTTCTTGCCTGCAGTCTGCAACATAGGCTTCTATAAGCAAGATGCTGGCTGTTTCTCCTCTTAGCCCGGGTTTGGCCCTCTCCTGAAATCTAGTGGGAGGCCGTTACCATAGTGACGGGAGCAGGCCTGGGCTTTACCTCATTGAATTCCAGTGGCTGCGCCAAGCGATTGAGAAATCAGGGAGGGGGGAAGTACTCCAGATGTTTACTCCCTGCACTGCATATCCGGGTTGGGAGCATATACAGCTGGGACAGGGCTGAGCAGAAACTCTCCCGCTGCTTGCTCAAAGGGGTGGGAAAGAAGTGAGGGAGCAGGAAGGGACTTGGACAGGGGAGGGTGATTCTGCTGGGGGAAAGCAGCCAAGTGGCGGGGTTTGTTTTGTTTTGTTTTTTTTTGTTTTTGGCGAAAGGACGGGAGTTGACAAAAGAAGGCAGCAGAAGAGTGGCAGAGGCAGATTTGGCAGGAGACGTAGGGAAGGCAAGGGTGTGGCAAAGGTGGAGCAGGGGTGCGCAGAGCAGAGTAATAGAAGACTAGGAGGCTCAGCCTGCGTACATTAGAGATCCTTGTCCTTCAGTCTGAGTCATGGCCTGGATGGCATGTGGGAGACCCGCTCCCTTGCATCTTTGTTCAAGCCTGCCCTGGGCATGGCCTAACATGATACTGTGTGTGTGTATGAATGAGTGTGAGAGACTGGGGGAAGAGGGCAATAGTTTCCCATGTTCATGCAGGTAAGGATCCAGCTGAAGAAAGTAAAGGAGGGTATTGGGAAACTTGCATTTTTGTGGTGTTAGCACCAGTGGTCTGACATTGGGAATACATTCTTGGTTATCTCTTGAAAAGATTTTGCAAACTGTCTAACCATTTCCCCCCCCCTGTGTTCTAGGGGCTGATAATAATGCTCAGTTCAGAGTCCCATTCTGGTGATGCAATGGACTCTAAGCCCCAGTCTCTGGGCTCTCCGTTTCCCTGTACTGCTGCCAACGGTAGTAAGGGACCCAAACAACCAGCAACCAGCCCTGAGACAGGTACGTCATGGGACAGCATTCTTAGAACTGAATTGATTGCTGTAGAAAGATGGCTGTGGGTCAGCACGATATGCCAAGTTTATAGGGGCTCTAATTTTTCTCTTTATTATTAAGAGTTAATATTAATCAATTTAGAGTTGTGAACAGAGCAGGACTGCATGATACAGCTTTTACCAGACTAGACTGTTTTAGGCTTCAGGCAAAGGATACCATATTTTAATGCTTTCTATGTGTAACCCCAGACACAAACTTTCAGGAAGACTAAGTTAGAACCTTTCTCCCTTTTTGGCTAATTTTCTATGTAGAGGGACAATTCTTTTTGGCACAGTTAGTAGATAATTCAGACATGCAGACTAAAGTGGCGCTATGGTGAAGAGCTGTTCTACATGATTCTGCTGATCATGTAAAGCTTAGATGCTTATTTCTCGTCTCAGATCACTGCAGCTTAAATTCTGTCCAAAGAGTCTTTATCACCACCTGAGAATCACAGGCTTCCCAGATCAGAAATTAATTCTGTTTGATTTGTGTCCAAAGATGCATGCAGTCTTAGTGCTTAGTGCATGCAGTTGTGGACAACATATTACAGGCATATATTAATAGCTCTGTGAGGTTGCACAAACAATTATGTATGGACAGGATTATAGTGTGTATTATTTTTTTTTAACAAAGTCTCATTTTTAATGCCTGCACTGGACTTTCAAGGGTGTAGAATCTGCTTACTTTGGCAGTGAGAATGTGGTATCTCAATCTTAGCACCTGCCCTACCCGCATCAGCAGTTTTGTAGCTTTTCAGAATGAGATACAAAACATAGCAAGAAAGGAAATCAAAAGGAGATATTTCATGCTGCTGGTGGGTAGCTTGGTTGGTATGGCAGTTTTAAGAAAATGGGTCCTCCCTCACCATTTTGGCTTGGCATTGGCTGCAGTTATTTAGTGGAGAGAAACTACTGATGTTGGGAATAAATGTACAGTTTGAGTTTTATTAAGCGATACTTAATTTCAGACTGGTGTGACCTGTGAAATTCCTATTATTAGAAAGGAAGAGAATGGCAAACTTACCACGACAATACATGGAGTTTGGCCTTCTGGCATCATGGTGAGATGCACTTGGGAAGGAGGCATAGGTAAACCTTTGTTTAGTATAGGGCACTGAACAATGATTTGGTGCCTAGGCAGTGGATTCTCCTGTTGGATCCATATAAGAATTTAATTATTATGCTTTGAGTTTGTACACTGCATTAAAAGTCTCTGTGTTTTTCATCAGGGGATGCCCGTCCAAAGCCACCTGTGAAACCCAAGCCCTGTGTGCTGCCAAAGCCAGCCATGCCAGTGAAGCCTGTCCCTGGGCTGCGTCAGGCTCTCTCTGAGGTGCCCTCTGCTGAAAAGATGAATTTGTTGGCTGGGCCTAAGCCATATAGCAGTGGGGCTGGCAATGCTGTGAAGCGTCTCTCTTTTAGTCTAAAGGGCCCTCCAAGAGAAGATACCAATGGAAAAGAGGTGTCATCTCCATTTTCCACTGTGGTCAAACAGTCTGGAGAGAAAGAAGGATCTGGCAGTGCAAAGAAATCCAATGCTGCCGAAGGAGCTTCGGGGGGAGAGCATGCAGAATCCTGCAGTATACGTGAGAGCGCTGCCCCTTTCAAAGTGAAGCCGGTGCCAGTAGCAGCCAAGCCAGAGCGTTTCCCTGGGACCACAGTGGAGGAGATCTTGGCCAAGATAGAGAAACCCAGCAAAGAGGGGCCAAACAGCCCTGACAGGCCTCGGTTGGTACGCTCCTTCCTCAGCCAGGATGGTGGCACAGCTGTTCACCTGGGGCCCAAGGGTTATGCTGCATTTCGCAGATGTTCCAGTGGAGGTGAAGCAGGAGGAATAGAAGCAGAGGGGCCTGCTTGCAGAGCCTCTTATGAAGCTGAGGAGAACAGATTATCAAAGAACAAGGAGGAAACCACAAGTTCAAATGGTCAGCATGTGCCTGAATCTGAGCAGCCAGAAAGAGCAGTCGAGACAAACTTAAATTTCCTTTCTAGGGACAGGTGAGGCTCAAAGAATTCATTGGGTATCCTGGGTGATCTTGGAAGATTGGCTTTACTGTATCTCATAATGGACTGTTACATTAAGAACTACAACAGGATGCTGATCAGCAACTATTCCAGTCTTTGAGTGAAAGGGAAGGTGAAAATGATGGACCAGATGTCTTGAGGGTGATCTGCTAGCAGTTCTTTCTGTTTTTTCATGCTTAGCTCTAGCAGAGGTAAATTATCCCTGCAATTTATGAATGCTGAAGTTCGTGCAGTTTAAAACTGTACAGCTATGCCTGCATAGTTGGGAATAAGTCTCATTCCAGTCAGTGTAACTTTACTACAGTGAATAAGCTTAGATTGAAGTGGACCCCATTCTGATAATTGTAGTCTTTGTAAAAGCTCCATTATGCTAAAACCTAAGATAATGTCTGAGTGGTGCCAGCTCTTGGGTCATTTTTTTATGTGAGACCAGGCAAAGAAAATGACTTTGAATCAAATGTGATTATTTGATTCACAGATTTGATTCAAATGTGAGAGCCAGTGTGGTGTAGTGGTTAAGAGCATGGGACTGGGACTCAGAGGATCTGGGTTCGAGTCCCCGCTTGGCCATGGAGCCAACTAGGTGACTTTGGGCCAGTCACAGACTCTCAGCCCAACCTACCTCACAGGGTTGCTGTTGTGGGGATAAGATGGAGGAGGAGAATGATGTAAGATGCCTTGAGCCCTTTGTAGGAAAAAGGCAGAATATAATTTGCAATATAAATAAATAAATATAATGATGTTTGGTGGTTTTCAGTGAGGCTTTGAAGCCTCCGTATTGGATGCCATGGTGGGTTGTGATGCATGTCAGTGGCTTTTATGAGTGTTCAGCCCCATAGCCTCTGGGTTATTCAAGGGTTGTTTAACCTTCAGGCAACCTGTGCCACGTGGGTTCAGATGGCATGTCAAATCATGGCAACCCCGTGCTGGGGGTTAAATATTCAGGAAGGCCTCTAGTATATGACAGAACCCACCGCTTGTCCTGTTTCCTGATAGTGATGTGTCTTTCTCTTAGTAGCTCCAGTCGACCTAGCATGAGCTGTGATGGAAGCCAACCTGGGCGTAGAAATCCACCATCTCCCCCTGGCGTGAGTTATCTGCAGCACGGCAATTGCTCCGCTGGGCTCTCTCCTTCCGGGCTCTCCTCTGTCTCAGGGGTATCTGCCACCTCTCTCCTTCCGGGCTCCCTCTCTGTAGGGTGCGTGTCTCCTTTCTCTATTGATGCTTCTCTTCAAGAAGAGACTGGTAACCCAAGCAAACAATGCACTATCATGCTGTGCTACTGGGTTTCCCAGGCTACGCTTGTGGTCCCTTTTTCAGTCTTGGGGTATGGCACCATGCAGAATCTCCTGCATTGGCTTATTCATGTTCCTGGTACCTTGGGGTTTGAAATGTTCAACCTGAGTCCTGTGTAAGATGGTTAGTACTAGACATTTTGACATTAGCTCTTGGGAAATGTATATGCACTGCACAGTGTTGAAAAACCCAAGGCATGCTGCCCCCATCACTATCCCAATACTGATTTTCTAACCAATCTACCACCAACAGCAGCAAAGTCAGAGAAATGGATCCATATCTCTTCAAACCTTTTAAAAAGCAAAAGCTGGTAAATGAGCTAGTATAAACCTAGCCTAGACTCAGCTTGAAAGATTAATGCAGAATTCTGGGCCCTTAGCTGGAGGGAAGGGAGCAGCTATAACTCAATGCATACAGTTCAGTGTTCTGTCAGGTATGAAACAATTCCCCAACTGCTCGGCCTATGGCCAAATCCAGCAGGGAGGGTACAACATCTTCCTGTTACATGTTTGGAATGGGGATGGTAATGATTAACTCCATTTACCTCTCCTGGGAAAGGAGGAGGCAAGGGAGGTCATCAGCTCACTGGGTGCATGATCTACCTAGCTTGGGGTTTTCCACCTCCTCTTTTGTATGTCTAGTTGGAGAGGAGGCAAGACCTGGGGTGGGGCACATGATCTTGATATTACTGCAGCATGTTGACTGACTTCTTCAGCTTCTTTTCCCTTCCTCCTCCTCTCTTTGCATTTCATTTCCTTCTGGCTATAATGACTGGGGGAAAATTTTATGGGAGGCTTTTTCAAGATGAGGTCAGGATATGTATATTGGAAGTAGAACTTCCAGAGTGTGGGGGCAAGATCTGAGCTGTATGAACAAAGAGATTCTCCCAACTTGGGTGATTCGGGGTAGGGAGCAGGATGGTGGGAAGATAACCTTTTATTCGAAATAACAGTTTTGCAGCTAGAGGGGTCAGAGCGAAGGTTCAATTTTAGTTGGGCTGTTCAGGAAAGGATGGAGTTGGTGTGGCTTTTAACCTTGCTTTCCTTGTCTTTCCCCCCCAGACCTATCAGCCCCTCAACAAGCTTTCTTCTGGAGTCTCACCTGGGTCTCCTGATGCTCCTGCTGAAACAGCTCAGCCCCCAGGTGCTCCCTATTTTCCAGCAGATGTTTCCTGTACTGAAGCTCAGTTTCCACCAGGTTCCCCTGATGCACCTACTGAAGTTCCCCAGTCTCCTGTGGAGGCCTCTCTTGGTCTTGGCCAAGCTCCAGGGTCCCCTGTGACCCTTGCAGACCCTTGTCCCCCAGGATCCCCCAGTGCTTTTTTAAAGACTTCCCTAGGACACACCCTGTCTTCCTGTCTCTCAGATCTTCCTGAGGTTTCTTTGCTCCCTGGGCAATCTGCTAGCTCGACCAATGTTTATGCTGAGCACAGCCCAGAAGTCCCTCGCTGTGTGCTTGGAGTCTCTGAGTCCCCTGGTTCCCCAAGCACTCCTTCTGAGTACCATGTTGGTTCTGATCAGCCTCCTGGCTCTCCTTCTCACCCACAAGACTCCTTACCTTCTAGGGAGCAAGATCCCATCAAGAACCCAGCACAGGTGCTCCCTCAGTTCTCACAATTGGTCCTAAGGCGTGCTTCAGAAGGAGTAGTGCAGCCACGTGGTAAAAAATTGACCAGGGAGGAGCTGGGAGGATCCTTGGCTGTCCTCCCAAGAGAGGGAGGAGGGGGCCCTCTTTTAGAACAAGCAACAGCAGGAGAGTCCAACTGGAGCCTTTCACAGTCCTTTGAATGGTCATTCCCTAACCGGGCTTTTGACATTGGTGGGAGAAGACTGGGGTCTCCTCCCAGGTCTCCTATTAAGGAAACTGATGACACCAGCATTTTGGAGACAGAATTAGGTGGAGAGAGCCCTGTCCTCCAAGGATCTCATGAGGAGATAGGTTTAAAAGGCCAGAGCAGGAAAAGGGAGGAGGTTGAGGATTATGGGAGCTCTGCCTGCTTAGATGGCTCCAGGGAGTCCCCAAGACATGGGAGGAAGGTTGAATGGGAACTGGAGTCTTCTTCAGCCCTTGGGATGTCAGCACCTGGAGGTCCTTCTGCTCAGCATGAGCCCATGAGCCCCAGGTTGCAGAGCCCTATAGTAGCAGAAGAGGGTGGCATTCAAGTGGAGCATGATGGCTTCCAGCCTTTTGCCCCAACTTCTGAGAAAGAAGCTTTACGGGCAATGGAGCCCTTGCCAAATGTAGAGGATGCTGCCCCCCCTGCAGAACCTTGCATCTTGTTCTCAGAAGATGCCCAAGTACAGACAGCTGCCTCCTGTCAGGAGGACAATAGTGCTCTGGCTCTGGCACAGGAAGGCAAGACAGGGGGTGTCGACCATGCCAAGGGGCTTGAGCCTGATCATAGCTCACACTGGCTGGATGAACTTCTGGCATCTCCACCTCCCAGTGCTGATGACACCAAGAGGAGAAGCACACCCAAACCAGAAGATCCCACAGGACCAGAGGTAAAGTGCTTTATTTGTAGGGGCATTTGAAGCTGCGTCAGGCCAACAAAAGGGGGTGTGAATGGCAGGCATTCCTGGCATCCTCTTTCTAATGTTTTTATAGCCTGGCCTGGAAGGTGTTAAGTAGAACCAAATATGGCTAGATGGGTGTGCTTTCCTGCCCAGTTGTATAACAGAGACTGGGCTTGTCTTTGGGATGGGCAGGTCTTCGTTTTTGAGTCAGCTGCAAAGCGGTTGAACAGGTTAGATGACTGCAGAGTGCAAATGCGGAGGCTGAGCCAAAAAGTGCTGCCAGCTGGGATAACCCTCCAGTGCTCTGAGGAGGAGGAGCAGCAGCTTCACTCCCCAGTTCATGTAGCAAAGCTATTCCTGCCTGTACTGAGTTGTCGCTTGGCCAGCTTGAAGCTGTGGCTAAAGCTCCCTCATACTCTGCCTAAGGAGGAATGGTGTGATCATTAGTTTGGGAGGCCTTTGTATGCACATGTCTGTGTGTCAGCTACTGTACTAGGCTGTGTAGAGTAACTCATGTAACTATCTAGGGAGGCTTGGTGGTTCGAAGGACAAGAATTAATCATTCATGAGGTGATTATAATACAGAGTGTTTCTAAAAACTTAGAAACCAGATGGGCTGATTAGAGTTGCAGGGGCTTAGTTCCTGGGGCTGCTATGCTCTGCACTGTTGATTGTCCAGTTTCAGTTGCTGCTGTTTCCTGCCTTTGTTGGGCCACTTATATACCTCATTTACAACTTTTCCATACTCCTTGCCAACATATCCTTGCCAAAATTTCTAAATCATTCCTCAAAGCTGATTTCAAGTTACAGTTTTCTTGCAGGGAAAGCACTCTTACATAGACATTATGAGTACATGTAGACATTTCACTCTTTCGAAAAAGTTTGTAACATGCTGCATCTATCCACAATTGGATACAGCTCTTCAATCTGTGGCCATGCATTTAACAAGAAATGAGCAGGTATCCCCTCACATTGTGAGAACAAGTGGCAAGATAAGTGATAGGAGTCTCCATTATTTCAGATTTGTTGTTGGAAAGTGGGAGTGCCCACTTCCCTTTCTCTCACAGATCAGAGATAACAGCGGGAGTTTCTCTCCATGTTTCTTCCTGAAGCCCTCCGTAGCTTCCAGGAGGAGGGGCTGCAGGAGGTTGAAGGGCGGAGAGGGAGCCAAAGTCTTCATGGGCTAGATGGGAACTTCTTTGGGCCACAGTGGGCCCCTAGGTTGGAAGTTCCTCATCCGTGCCTTAGGAGAACAAATTAGTAGCATAGTAGGTTTCCTTGTTCTGAGAAACCACTGGTCCATCAAGCTCAGTATTGTATGCACCAATGGTTTTCAAATCTTTCTAGACCAGGAATCCACATTTAGTTCTAATTTGCCTTTTGGGACCATCATCTTAATTTTAAACCATATATTTGTATGGTAGTAGTGTCAGATCAAGCTGACCCAGCGGATCCCATTGTGCCAGTAGAAGACCAGGAATCT
Organism: Varanus komodoensis; assembly: GCF_004798865.1. NCBI lineage: Eukaryota > Metazoa > Chordata > Lepidosauria > Squamata > Varanidae > Varanus > Varanus komodoensis. Next base: position 1,087,644 of record NW_025335318.1, read on the forward strand.
AAGCTGACTGGAAGCAGCTCTGCAGGGGTTCAGACGAGAGACTTTCCTAGCCGTACCTAGAAATGCCAGGAACTGAACCTGGGGCCTTCTGCTTGCATAACAGGCATCCTTCTGTAACTTATGCAAGTTAAGTGAATACATTCCGATTGACTTTTTGGACTCTGAATGTAGGGAGAAAATAATGAACTTGAGTGTTTGATTTGTCTCCTTACTATGATTCTTATATGGGTGTGGGTTGGGATAAGGGGTATTGGTATTACATTCAGTCCCTTCTAAATTGCGCCTTCCTCCTAAGGTTTCCTCTTTGTCTTGCTTTCCTTAGAATCTCCTTGGATGGTCACAGAAGGACTTTTGCAGTGAGTTTGGCTTTGTAGGAGATGATCAGTCTGCTTTTGGAATGGATTGGTCACCTCATGTCACTAAGGCGGATTGGCCTGATGAAACGGAACAGGATCGAGAGTTTGGCATTGGCACACGGGACTGGCTGAGCTCATATAGTGTTGGTGATGCCAAAACACAGGATATAGAATTTGGTACCAGCCAACAAGACTGGACCAGAGGGACACCACTGATAGGCAGTTCCAACCCAGGACAAGAAGCTTGGCTTGCCACCTATAGCAACAGTTGTGCGGACCAGCAGATTAAGGAGTCAGATTGGAGCAGCACATACATCAGTACCGTCGAGTGTCAGGACCAAGAGCCCTACACAAGAAAGCCAGGCTGGCCCAAACTCTGCAGTGCTGAGGATGATCAGGGGAGCAGCAGTTTTGAAGCTGAGAAGACAGGTTGGGGCAGCCAGTACCATGTTACTGCTGCTGAAGGAGCCGACTGGGTCAACAAATACAGTGTGGAAGATGCCAGAGGTCTAGAATCAGGGGTCAACATTAAGTCCTCCGAAGAGTATGACAAGTACATTACTGACAGCCGTCAAGATACCAAACTTGGTACTGGACAACCAGAGGTGCCTGATGATTGCAGGGCTATGGATGCCACCTCTCAAGATACAACACTGAATGCTAACCAGTCAGCTTGGCCCAATGAAACCAGTGCTGGCAGTACTGCTAATGAACCACAAACAGAATTTGGCACCCAGCAGGTTGAGCAACCCAGTGAAAATAATGCTAACCACCCAGAATCTCAGGGTAGTGCTCAGCAGCAATCACAGCCCATGTATGGTTCCAGTGATGGCAGCTGTCAGGAGTCAGAAATGAGTGTCAAGGTGTCTGACTGGTCTAGCAGATATGACATGGGGGTTACCCAATCCCGTGAGGGTCAGTTCAGTGTTGAGAAGCCAGAAGGAACAAGGAAATATGATGACAAGCAAACAGGCTGGGAAAGAGAACTAGACAATGGAGACAGGGGCAGCAGAACTGAGTTTGATTATCATGATCAGGAGTTTTGTGCCCAGAAGCAGGTTTGGGCTGATGAATACAGCCTGAACAAAACTGATCCTAGAAGTGGTGATTTCCCTGCTGGCACACGAGATTGGGTCAAAGACGCTCATCTCTCAGAAACAGAACAGAAAGAACTGTTTAGTGTCACAGAGAAGGACCAAACTGGTAGTTTTGGTTCATTCCAATTCTCAAAGCAAACAGTGACAGTGGATTTGGAGGAAACAGTTGACCGACTGATAGATCAGGTTGGGGGCTTAAAAACTGAAGCTAAAGGAGTAGGAGAGGAACAACCTGCGTGGACTCAAGATCTTGGTGTCAGAGATAAGTATCTCTCTGGTGACTTGAAAACTGAGAGCCCTGATTCATCTAAACAACCTGCAGAGAAGCAGCCTTATTGGTTCTCTGGCCCGGGCTTGGAAATCATTTCTGCCTCATCTGATGCAAGGCCTGGGGTTCTAGAAGAGACCAGAGAACCTGGTGTGGGACAAGCAGATTTGGCCTATAGTTCTGGCACTGAAAGCATGGATGTATCTACTTTGAGGCCTAAGGCTTTCGATGGGACTAAGGAAGTGGACCTAATAGATGGGACTGGCACAGCTGAGCATAAAGGCCACAACAATCCCTTTGGAATTACTGGTTTGGATGGAGATGTGGCACAGCACCCAGAAACTGCTAAAGAGAGGTAAAGGCTGTCATTTTTATTACTGTTAAGATGGAGGAAGAGTGGAGTAAAATGAACATAGCATAATGATACACTGAAACTTGAAATTTTGCATGTGCATCCATCTTTGTTAATCATCTTTTGTAAAGAGTTAGTCAAGGGATAGTTGCCTGCCTCCTATCTGCTTCCCCGCATTGCCCTCATCCCTGTAATTATCTGTTTTTGGTAAGGAATTACCATATGGTATCTTGTCTGTTGAGCTCTTCTGTTGTATTCTGTAGACTTCTCCTTACCTCCAATAATGTCTCCTATTATGGTGTCTATGGGACTTTTCATAACCTCTTTCCTTTACTGACTAGAATTACTTTTCCTGTGATACATATGCTTTGAAAATCTGTAGAAAGTGGAGCAATATGAGCATTCTCTTTCAAATGTCTGTCTTCCTCATTTTCCTTTTGATTCCACTAACAAATACTTTAAACCTTCAGAGTTTGATGCCACTTGGAACATACAGTTCCTTCAGAATGTATTCAGCTAAGCAGTATGTTAGAATATTGCTCTTTAGTGTATATCCTTGACTTATTTTCCTGTCAGCTTTCAAGTTTTTCTAACCTTTGATCTTCTTGCAGCTGGATAGCTTCTTGATGATAATCAGTTTTATTTTATTAGCACATTTCTTTATATTCTACTCTTTCTGCTACTTGAGCCTTTTCTTTAATTTCCTGGCGATATTGAGCACCAGTTGTCAAGAGTTTCCAGTAAGAAATATCAAACCTAAACATTGCTATACTGACACAAACAGTAAAGTGTGGGGCCTGCAGTTAACAGAAGTGTTAGCTCTGTTAGCCTCAGCCTGACATGGTCCCTAATCAGCCTTCTGAACAATCCCCTGAACAATGGGAAATAAGTGTGGGCATGATATTCAAGCACACCAATGGGAGAACGGGCCATTTGCCAGGATGCAGAGGGGCATGGCAGCCTACTCTTCCCTGGAGAGAGCACTGTTCATCTTCCCTGTGTCAATACATTATCCAACTTCCCAGCTTCTGACCAGTTACTGTGGAAACCAGCAAGGAGTTAGGATTATGTTGATGCGGAAGTAACATAAACTTGGCATGACTTGTATGAGTAAGAGTGGGTAAGGACAGGCTTTACTGGCCTGTTAGCTGAGCACTGTGGTCTAACATACCTTGCTCAGAAACTCTCACTCCTGGAGCCATCCCTGTACTGCATTCACCAAGAAAATGGTATTTTTGAGAGCCAAACAGGTTAACTCGAAATGCAAAACAGAGTTAAGAATAGCAGGCTGCAAGCAGACCTGTTACTGACTTTCTAGCCTTTGCTAAACTGGGAAACATTTTGGGTTTATACAGCTAATACCCTAGTTATGTTCACTTCACTTCCTCTGGGTTATAGCTTCTGTCTCATTCTAATATTCAGAGAACTTATTTCTTTACTTAGAATAAGACTTCCAGCTTTTGTGCTGTTTTTATCTGACTGCCCCCAAACTTGGGAAGTTGACAGTATGAAAGGGAGGAAGCACATGAGAGAGCTTGCATATGCTGCACTTCAGCAAGCTAGCTATGAAACTCCTGAAGCCTTCACATTGTGTCCTTCATGCATATGTGGAAATCAGAGGAAGAACTGGGTCAGTTTTAATCTCAAATGACTGAAATTGTCATCATGTAGTCCTTGTAACCTGAAACAAACAGATGAAAGATGGCAAAGAAGACTGAGGAAGTGACCTCTAACCAAGGCCATGCCTAGTTAAAGACCTTGATTCCTTCCATGGAGACGTTTGGTGGCGATTTGCAGATTGCATTAAGGATAATTTCTGCTTGTCTCCGGATGGTGAGGATCAGGCTGGTCAGGTGTCTGGCCAGCTTGTGAGCAGGGCATAAGAGCAGCAGCTGTCTTTTTCAAACCTCTCTAGTACTGAGAGGGATTCTTTGCCTTTGACTTGGCATGAGTTCCATTTAACTATTGCAAATAACTCTTGAGAGACTGATGCTCTAGAAAACAAACATACAAATTTTGGGGTCTAGCTGCATGATCCGTGTCGGTGCATATTACACAACTCAAACATCTGCTTCTATCAAAAAACTTTGGGATTTATATTTGTGCTTGTATATTTTGACATATCTTTCTTCTGTATTATGGGTGGGCAACTTGTGACCCTCCAGATATTTTGGCCTACATATCCTATCAGTCCTAGCCAGTATAACTACTGCTGAGGGATGATAGGAATGGTAATGCAACAGCAGTGAGGCAACCAAAGTTGTCCACCTTGTGCTATGCTTTACTGCAGATATGTGAGAATGACAAATGGGAGCTTGTACATAATATGTGAAGTTGCCCTGGGTTATCCTTTGCGTTTTTTGCTGTGTATGAGGCCTGTGAGCAGAGAAGTGTGGAGACAAAGAAGGCCAGCTTTGCATTAAGTACTGGCATCAGCTAGCAGTCCAACAGTTGATAATCCTGGATTCCTTGTCTTTGGTCGTCCCTATGAATTGCAAGAATTCCATCGCAGTGGGGATAGCCCAGAACCTAGATATTTTCTACAGTCGCCGAGTATGACTTCTGACACAGAATCTGGTGCTATGATTGCACAGGGCCTACATGAGTGTTATCCTACTTATTCTTGCAACAGCCTTGTGCAAGACACAAGGGTCACCCAGTTATCTTTTGCTAAGTAGGGATTTGAACATGGGGCTTCCTGGTCTGAGCCCAACTATTTACCACTACAGTACTTCGGTTCTCTGATGGGGAAACTTGTGTGTGTGTTCCTGATGGCTCTCTTATTTTAAGACTATCCCTATCCCTCTTGGTTATTTTGTAGTGGGTTGTTTCCGAGTGGAGACTTCCTGGCTGAATGTTCTGATTCAGCATATTTGACACCTTTAACACAGCTCCTCATTTTTCAGTTGCACTTGCAGGAATTAGCACACATTATCAGTGTTGGCAGAGATGACACCGTCCAAAAGAGTGACCATTTCATAAAATCTCCATGCTTTTCTTTGGTATTCCCCTTTTGTACACGTACACACTTCCAGCCACAGAATAAACTGTCACTTAGGCCACCTTTTACAGCTTTAAAAGAGTTGCAAAGTTTTCCATCAGTTGTGACACAGTACTCATTCAGCAAGCATCCTTTTCTATACTCCCCATCCCTAGGTTTCCTTTGCCCTTTATTCTATTTGTGATAGAAGAACCTGAACAAAAATTTCCTTACCTTTGTAAGGGCAAGTACAAACTGCATAGTCAGACCAAGTTATGCATGACATTATCTGATGTACATAGTTTATTCTAGTTACAGAATTAGGACTTCTTGTTTCAGCATAGCATTTTGGAGTCTACAAAACCTTTCCTCCTGTAATGGGACTGAATAAAAAGTGCTGTCAAGGCTGGATTCTAACTGTGCATTTTTAACCCATGTTTGGTCATTCACTCGAGTTGACTAAGGCTGCTCTGTATGTCGTGCTATGTGAGAGCAAGCCCTGTGTAATAGGGTGGGGGCTTCTGAGCAAACCTGCATAGGATTGTACTCCTGATTCTGCTGGGAGTGCAAAATGAAGAAAGTCAAGATAGTTCTTTGCAGGCTGGGGGCTCCTGCTGTTTTTTCTAAACACCCACTGTTGCTTTGGATCATGTAAGACCCATGTGCATCCTGAAGTGGCTTCACACCAGGAAGGCTGTACCAAAGGGTATTAGGATTTGTCCTGCTTGAGTCATTTGTACAGCTACTTTATTAACAACAGCATCTTTGAATCCCCTTTCATGGTCTTCATCCCCTGGCAGCTATGATTCAGTCCTGTTCTTTACACAGCTTCATTACTTGTACATGTTGTGAAAAAGGATTTGAGAAGGAATATTGCTGATATGAGATTACTTTGGGATAGGGGAAGGGAAACTATCCTAGGATGATGATAGCCTTATGGAGAACAGGAAGAAAAACCTCACACAGACTTGCTTTATGTCAAACCCAGCAGAAAATTTCATAATCAACGACTGTCCAGTCCTAGCCACTTCCTGGAAGAGATGGTTTCCAATAGTGCTGTCAAAGAGTTGGCACATCAGAAGAGACCCGCCTCCTTCCACAGCTACCAGCTGGAAGCACAGAAGAGACTGAGCAACTTGCCTGATGAGAAGGCTAGGGTATCTCCTTCTCCAGTGGAGAAGGATGAAAAGGTTTTGGTTGGTGCCGAGGGTGGAGAGAGCCAGTTGGACATTGGAAATGGGAGTCAACTGCCTGAAGAAGCAAGGGTGCTGAGTCATCCAGAGCAAAATGGAAGCCAAATAACACAACCGGCATCCCAGGAGGGTCATGCTTCAGAGAAGGCTCTAGAAGTGATGAGGGAAAACTTCTTTTTAGGGGTAAGTGCTACCTAGGGTGTTTCTGCAATCTGCAATGTGTTCTTGAGAAACTTTTGGCTCATTCACCTAGATGCAGACTTAAACTGCGCAGCAATGCTGAGATGTGAAGGGCTTTCATATTGTTCTTAAATGCCTTATGGTGTCTTTCAGACAGTGGGCTGAATTTCAGTCTTTCTTGACAAAATCCCTTTACTGTGAACGGCACTCCATCTGCCCTTTCCTTTTTGTCCCCTGATGCGGGCTTTGCAAGTTGGCTCAGGTCTCCTCTGGAGGATAGCTTATGTGTGGTTGCTGAAGCTGTATTAAGCCAGAGAACTGGGGAGGGAAGAGAGAATTTTTTCTAATGTTATCATTTCAGCCAGTTAATTTACAATTCTCTTAGGACAAAATAAAGATTACAACTGAAGTTACTGGGGAGGTTTTCAGCTGGACCACACATGCTAATCTGCCTGGAGTTCTACCAATACATCCCAGTGCTATGTGGAAAGAGCTAGCATTTCCAGACCAGGGATGATAAGCCCTGTTCCATGCCAACGTTGTCATGGCTTCATTCATTGGCTAGAAACCATGAAAGGTGGAAGAAGACTCTTTTTGCTTAGAAAACAAATAAAATAATCTCTGAACATTTTGTCTTACATCTCAGCTTGTATAAGGGGTAGAAACTTTTTATTTTGTATTTAATACAAGCTAGGAATCTGGGCAGGCCTGGCATACCCTTGGTCATGGCTCCAAACTTCATGGTGACATCTGGGGACCTCACAAGCAGGCTTCTATAATGAAACTCCACTGAAAAGTATTTAAGCAGTTTCATTGTACTTGCAGCACTCAAAACCCATCTAAAATTTTAGCAAGCTAAGCTAATCTGAGGGCAGGTGGGGGATGGGACTGAGAAATAAAAATTTTCAGGGTGGGCCAGAAGGAGGTAAAGCTGAGAAAGTTGTATAAGTAGCATCAGCAGTTTTGCAGGTGTGTGACGTTGCTCTGCATTTGTGTGTGTGTGTGTGGTGGGGGTACATTTTATTTATTTGTTTTGTATCCTACCTTTCTGACAATAAAATAGCACTCAAGAAATCTTAGGCAATTAAAAAGCAGACAAATATTTAGTACATTAAAAACACAGAACACACAAAAATTACAGAAGACAAGCAGGCCCAGCCTATCAGACCAGCTTATAATTGGGATGACTACATACACAGGAATGTCTTTCTCTAATCTTTTCCTTCCCCTCTTGTGCATGGATTCAGGATACAGAGGTTCTGGACAACACCGCATACCGTGAGCGTGCTAATTTGGGCCGCAAGAGGGGCCACCGGGCACCAGCCACACGGTCTGGAGGTGCTCTTTCAGAGAATAGCAGCTGGATGTTCAGAGATTCCACAGGTAAGATGGAATGCTGCAAGCTGGGCTGGACATGTGGTTTGCATGTGACTGTGTTGGTGACATATTCCTGACACCTTTACTGAAGTTTGCTTTTTGTCCTACATGGTTACATCATTTATGTGTGGCATGTTCCTGTGAGGCTATCATGTTTGTTAGTTATATACCCACCTTTCTTCACAAGAAATTCTGTACAGCTTATGTACAGTTTCCAGTCCCACCTGGACATTGTTGAGGGTCAGACTCTTCTAATGAATAAAAACAGTGATGATAATAAACAATAATTAGTAATACATTTCCTTCCTTCAGCACTCAGTTACAGGCTTCAACAGATGGACTAGACATAGGCAGCAAGGCTGACTGCAAGAACGAATTTTGACAGAATTTCCCCACTTTAACTCCCATTACTATGTTCTAGGCCCTGTGTATAGGCTTTATTTTACTTTCTTTGGTGTGGCATGAATTGGGCTGGGGTGGTTCTATGGCATTAGAATGGCTTTTTGTGCTGTTTACTGCCACTTCTGTGTCCTTAGAGCCTCGAATAGCTTCCCCAGCCTCAGATGATGAAGCCCATGAGGAGGTGAAAAGTAGGAAGTCAAGAAATTCTCCACTCTCCAAGGGGGTAAAGGTGCCCCTCTTTCCTGGTCTCAGTGCATCAGCACTAAAGGTAATATCTGGTGGGGAATCCGATGAAGAATGATGCAATGAGGACCAGCATGTTTTAGGGAGGGGTCATGGTTAGTTATTTGAATGTTCAGGGTCAAATTTCCAAGCTGAAATCAAGGTACTGATTAGAGAATGAGATTGGTATCTCACTGATGGCAAAGAGATTGCAGAAGGCAGCTTTGAAAGAGCAAAGAAGGTTGTTAGTGAAGGTCAGAGAGAAGGCATACAAGAGAACTATAGTTTTGCTTACTACTTGCTTCTCACTCTCAGAATAGTAGAACCAAACAGGTCTATTCCATGAAATGGATTGGTGGGAGATTCAGGACAGATAAAAGGAGCTACTTCACACAGTACCTGATCAGACAGTGGAACGTCCTGATAGCCACCAGTTTGGATGGTTTTTAAAAGGCAATTAGAAGAATTCATGGAAATAAAAATATTGATGGCCACTAATCATAAAGGCTGTGTGCTGGAGACAGTATGTCTGTGTATCCCAGTTGCTGGGCAGCACAAGCAGAAGACTGCTATTGTGCTCGTGCCCCACTTGTGGGGTTCCCATAGGCAGCTGGCTTGGCCTCGGTGTGAACAGAATGCTGGACTAGATTTATGCCAGATCGCATCCAGCATAGCTGCTCTTATGCTGTTATGTTATTCTATTGTGCTTGATCCTAGGCAAAGTTGAGAGGACGAAATCACTCTGCTGAGGAAGGAGATCAACAGAGTGAGGCCAAAGACACTAACGTACAGCGCTCTAAATCGTGCAAGATTGCCAACATCAGTGGGAAGTCTCTGGTGCTGCCGCCCAAGCCAGAGAAATCCTCAGGGTAGGTGTGTGGTTGAGGAACAGAAGTTGGACAAGAGCCTGTGGTGGCATGTCTGTGTGGCAATCATGCTCAGTGCAGGAAAAAGGGTGTGGCATAACCCTCTCTAGCAACTGTAGCAGAAAAGCAAGAGAACCAACGATCATGCACAGGAAACCAGGAGACATGTCATTTATACTAGGGGCAATCCCAATCCTCCGAGTGGTGCGTTATCAAACAGCACAGCCCATGTGCCAAAGGGGGGCGTCGCCATGCTTCTGCAGAGCTCCAAGCTTTGCAGGGAAATCCCTCCTGCCACCGCTTTTGTAGTCCATTATGAACTGAACATGCTAAGAGGACATGAGATGTTGATTGGTGGTTGGGGAGAAAAATAGAAATCATCTAAAATGTAAATAAAATGAAGCAGTGTGACCAGAATCCTGAACAAGGAACATTTCATGCTGCAGCATTTGCTTGCAGGTTCCATTTTTCTAATCTTTAAGGCACTGGAACCCTCTTGTTGCTCAGTTTCGGGTGCCTGAATATAATCTATCCCTCTAAAGGGTTCACAACTGTTCTTAGTGGAACCTTTTGTCTTTTTAATGCTGATACTGAATGAGACCCTAGTATGCAGCTGATGAGCAGCCCTTGAGCAGTCATCAGTTGACCTACTGAAGCTGGGTGAGGTGCTTGCAGCCCTCAGCCTAACTGATGCAGGACAGTGCAGGGAGAGAGATGTGCTATCCTGAAAGGCTTTGGCTTTGCCCACCATTTGCTGTGTCCTCTCATGGGAAAACAGCCTTTCATGAGAAAAGGATTCTTTGTATGAGGGGGACAAGTGGCATTCAGTCATGTGCAATTTTTTCCTTGCAATGCATATAAGCTTTGCAGTTGGCCATTCTTTCTTTGAGCATCCCCAAATTATGTTCTTATGGAAGTGTTGATATTCAGAATTAGCATCTCTGATACGAACTTGCCCCAGTATTCTGTTCTACAGAGGCTCTCCTCCATATTCCTTGGTTGTTGGCGGTGCAGCAAAAGGGCACATGTGAGAAACATTTCTCTGTTCCTATGTAATAATTGCACAGTCTGTCTAGGGCAGGGTTTGGGCATCATGTGGCCCTCCAGATGTTGGACTACAACTTCTGTCATACTTTACCACTGGATACACTGTTTAGGTCTGATGGTAGTTGGAGTCCAGTTGGAGTTGTGTGGCATTTGGAGGGCCACAGACTACTTCAACTCCTCATTGCTTTTCAGTGGGTGGTGAAAACTCTCATATTCCAGTGAGTGTTTAATCAATCTGGCCTTTCACAATGTTTTAATTGCTGCATTTGACTGTCCTTGTTAGTTTGTATTTATGCTTAATATTTTATTATTGTAGTGGTGGCTTTATTAGAAATCAACTTAGTGAGCAAAAGTTGGGTAGATTAATTAAAATCAATAAGAAATTAAATAACCTGTTTTGGGGCCACCTTTGCTACTTAATGTGTGGCGTTATGGGTTCCTCCCTGGGTCACTGACTTACCTTCTCTTTTGCCAATCACCCATGGCAAGCATCAGACCTGGAGGAGATGGGGCTACCAATGCAACACCCCGAGATCCTACTCCCTGTGTTCTGTCTCCTTGCTGCTAGTGGTGGAGTAGTTGGGAAATCAGTTATGTATATCTATGTGGTTGGCAAGCTGATTGTTCATAGTAGAACCACTTCTTTCCTCCCAGGGTCAATGTTTGACAAGTCTCTTCTTGTCTGAAGGGAATTTGAGATATGGGGAGAGGCATACTCACATCTGTGTCAGACAAAAAGCACTGGATGAAAAGACACTTGGTTCTTATGCTTTGTTCTTTTAAGACTGTATACACCTTTCTTTCCTTTCTTTACGTGGCAGTGCCAGCATACTGCTTTTAACTATTTTGTGCCTCCTCAGGTCAGAAACATCCTCACCCAATTGGCTGCAAGTTCTGAAGTTGAAAAAGAAGAAACCTTGAAATAAAACAAACATTCAGGCAAGTGTCTTACTGGACGTGGAGCTTGAATCCAACTTCCTAAACAGGCTTCTGATCCTTGCTATCCATGCGTGTGGAATCACAGTTGCTGAACAAGTATGCTGCATACAAGCACACTGCATACTTGGCCTGCATAGCATGAAAAATGGGTGGAATTTGGCAGTTTAGCCTAAATTTTCATGGCAACCTGCCTGTGGCAGCTATTTGTTAAGCAATAAACCTCTGAATTGTATCTTGAAGAGGAGGATGAAGCATTCAGGCCACCTAGAAGTTAAAGCACTCTTCATAGACGTGGGCTTGGAAGGTATTGTAGGCGTGACTGTTGAGTCTCTTCACTCACACCCAGGATTCATATGGCCTAAAGGCTCTCCTGCATGTGCCTCAGCCCATTCTTGTTTAGGCTGATGGTGCGGTGCCTTAGGGTAAGATTTTGCTTCCACTAAGTTTTTTCTTAGGGGTTGTGGTATGTTTGGGCCCTCTTTTTGCTAGTGTGGTAAATGAAATGTATATTGAATTAGTCTCTCTGCTATCTATAGCTGGCCGATCCTAACGGTTTGTAATCAGAACTGTCTTTCTAGAACATTTCAGAACATGTTCAGCAACCAAGTCAGAAGACATGAACTCCTCCAGGCTTTAGCTAAAATTGGACTGCTGGATTTGGCTTTGTGGTTTAGCTCCACCAGCCTTTTCTTTGTTCATTCAAATGCCAGCATAAACCCAGCTTAGGAGGGACTAATCTTGTTTAGGGCAAAGCTGTAGTTGGTAGAACTGTATGAATCTGCAGAGGCTGCACTGGCAGATGGTGCAAAAAAGATGTGTAGGCTGCCCTTCTGGCATCCTGTGTAGGTAAGTTATCTTTCAGATTCATGATGGCCACCTGTTTGAATCACAGTGGTCAACCACAGTAAAGGTGCCTAAAACCTCTGTCATCAGCCAGAAGGGGGATTCCTTTGTGAATAGTCTGGGTAATGGAATGGTACTCACTTATCTGTGAGGTTGAAGAGTGGTGCCTGACAGAACCATGCCTTGGGAACGCATCACTGGTTTATGCGGGTGTTGTGGCATCCCTCCGACCCCTGGAAAAGCATGTGGGATGGACATCCTTCAGCCTGCATTGGGCTGCTTATCGCCCCCTACTGGATGCTGATGTAGGCTATGTGCTATTCCTGCCTTTGATGTGGATGGTGTATATTTGGCCTGTCTCTGTGTTTTCATGCTGGCCATGCCATCTGTCTGCATGGAAGTTTGAGTTGGGGAAAGGAGATTTTTTGTTTGGGAAACATTAAAGTGAACTGGGTTGGGGATTTGGTATAATTCACAGCTGTGCAATTTGGAAAAGTCACATCAGTTCCACTGCGCAGCACCAAAGGGCCCGTGGGAGGCTGAGCCATAAAAGCGTGCCCATGGGCCAGAGGCAAGCGACAATACAGAGATCTCCACACTACAGGAAACAACCTTTCCTATCTTTGTAATTAATTCCTGTCATCACACCCTTCTTTTTGTTGCAGATGTCGCTCTCCTGCTACTGGGGCCTTGACAGTGGATGCCCCGGCAAGACATTCACGGGTGGGGGCTGCATGGTGTGGCTGGAGCCAGAGCCCCTGCCTGACAACCTTGAGGGGAAGGGGGGAGGGGGAGAGGGAGAACGAGGCACATTTATGCACTTTGTATCACACTCACTCACTCATGCATATAGCGGTCAGATTCCTCTCTGCCGCTGTCCTGTCTGTTTCCTCCTCTTTTTTTCTTCTTATACCACATACAATTTTATAAAGTTTCTTTATTTTATTTTATTTTATTTTTTTTGTAATCGGTCAAAGAGCTTGGTCCTGGCCCTTTTTCTTTCACCCCAAGGTAGGGAGGGAAGACAAAGAGGTGAGGCTTTCGCTCTCTCTGCTGCCATATAATGCATTTCAGACAAAAGAGAAATGATTTTTTCCCCTTCAGTCACTTGAAACAAATAAAGGTTTTATGGTTATGGAGACACTGTGGTTATTGTGTGCTTGCATGCAATCCTTTGATTTGTATCAAGAGTCAAACCTTGTTACTTGGCAACAGACCCTTGAGATGATCAGACAGCAAGGGTTACAGCGAAATGCTGCTGGAGAATGTTTTCCTTCTAAGTGGACAGGATAATACATAGCGGTTTGTTCCTTAAACTGATGTAAACATTAGAAGGCAAAACCCAATTTTCTAGCTTAGCTTTCACCATGAATCAAAGGGAAGATAACTTTGAGGAGAAACGCTACTATACCTCTTGGTGGTACAGATGTACATAAAAATAACCGCTGCACTTTGAAAGAGCAGTTTACCATATTCATGTCCTCTAATCTAATGTTCATTATCTGAGTATACATCCTTGTGTGGTCAAAATACATGCACAGGTGGGAGATATCAGCAGGGTTGAAGTTTTTCAGAAGCTTAGAAAACCAAAAGCAGTGCATTAGAAAATAACCCTTAATTTAAAGCATTTATATACTATTTGATTAGCATAAAGCTCACAAAATGCTTTACACAATATAATTAAAATATACAAAAGCCAACAATTAAAACCATTTGAAGCAGATATGCCTGCAATAAAAACATCTCTGTACAATCAAATGTTCGCAGGCCTATACAACAACAACACAGTACAATAAATAATGTTATTCCACATGCACCAGACAATTTAAAAGCCAATATAAAACTAGCAAGGCAACAATTCAAATGGTGGGAAAATAAAGTTTTAACCCAGTGCTGGAAAGTATGCAGGGTTGGCACCAGGCATACTTCTCTGGGGAGCTGATTCCACAAGTGAGGCGCCACAGCCGAGAAGGCCCTTCTCATAGCCACCCTCTTCACTTTCTTCAGTGGTGACTCACAAAGGGGGATCTCCATAGATGATCCTAAGGGTTCAGGTGGGTGTATATGGGAGAAGACATGCCTTTAGATATCCAGGGCCTAAGCTGTTCAGGGCTTTATATGTTAGCCTAAGCCCAGACTTCAGTTGGTAACCAGTACAGGTGAAATCACACTGGGCTGATATGTTCGTATCATCAGTAGACAAACTGTCCCCTTCTGTACCAAGTGAACTTGGTGGAGGGGACACATCCATATGAGTATTGACTTATTGGGGAGGAGGGATTGGAAGTGGGTATACTGGCTGGAAAGAACACTGAACAGGAACACATTTTGTTGTTGGTCCCCTTTGTACGGATCAAATCCTTCCTAGGACTGAGATTGGGGAAATTTGTTTCTGCTAGTTTGGCACACTTACTGGTAATATCATGGATTCTATGTGCCCCTGAGTTTTGCACAGTTAAATTATATCGTTCTGTTCCACTTCCTCTGCTAAAGGAATGAATGGACTCTTAATTACTTACAGGTACAAGCAATGCTTTGAAAAACAATCATTCTTAAAGGCGGATAGCTTATCTAAAGCACGGTACAAGGGGCAAGAGTGTTGGCTAAATCGTCCATGGAACTGTTGGTAAACGTGTGTTGCAGGTACCGCAGAGCCAGGGGAAAGTAGCAGGGGGGAAGTCTGGCTTCTTTCATTTTTAAAATGTACATTTCATGCATCTTCTCCTGTTTAACTGGCCTTCCAGTGCATCTGCAGAACCTACAAGTACAACTGCAAGTACAAGACATTCCACAGGAATAGTAGGGCTCAAGTCCTTGAGAAATTTAATGCAGTTGCAATATCGTTAGGAAGCGCATCCCTAGAGTGCAAATGTGCACCAGTCCTGCGCATGTCTGAATCTCCCCAGTTTTCAGCTACACATGCACAGCACCACCCGCTCTAAAGGGACATTCCGATTGGTACTGCTGTGTACTATAGGATCTCTCTGGGCTCTGCAGGCAAAAGAAGCCCAGGATGGAATGATGGGCACTCTTGTTCACCTAGGTTCATGGAAGCAGCGTTCCCGTGGCTTTTTTCTGGTCTGTGGGCAGTAGCAATGCTTACTCTTGCTCCAAATCAGCCAGTTTGATAAGAGGCATGAGGCATTGAACTTGGACACTCAGAGATGTAGGTTAGCAGCTTAATGTATGTTCTCTCTGTTTGGCGCATGCCAGTATGCTACAGAGCCACATTTTGATCCCACACACCTTCACTTAAGTGCTCCCAATGTGATCCCGTTTGGAAAAGCTGCACTGAAAGATTTCATTGGCTTCTTAGGTAATGCCATTTTGCATGCCTCTCAGTTGTAGGGTGCCCTGAAGCTATGACTTGCGGCCACCAGAGGCCACTATGGCACTTGCTAAACTAGCAGCGAACAGCCACCTTGTTCCGCCTTTGGATGCAGCAGACTAGCAGGAGAAGCCAAGGCAGCAGGACACGCTGGGAGGAAAAGGGGCTCTGCTACACAGCCAAGACAAACCAAGCAGCCCGTAGTCTTGCTTTTAAACCGAATGTTTCTAGCAAGCATTCTTTTCAGACAATGGAGCATGCTTGGCTGTGGTTGAAATATATACCTTGCACTAGAAATCAAAGTGAAAGAGAGTTCCAGTATTAAACAGAAGTGCAAATAAGCCAGGGGATGGGAAACCAGTGGCCCTCCAGATGTTGTAATACTGAAACTCCTGTCAATTCGTGTCATCATGAGCAGTTGTTTGAGATAATAGGTCTTGTAATCGAATCATCTGCAGGCAGCTGGTGCTCCACCCTTGCTCTGCTGGTTTATATTGCTGAAGGGAAAGCTACATCTTTGTCACTGAGGCTACAGATATTTGGGGGAAAATCGCAAGCAACTGTTTCCAGCCCACTTTTTTTTTTCAATCATTCAGATTCCAGTATATATTCCAGTATTCTCATTTATGGAATATTACAAGGATTTCAGAAAAACTGGGTTCAAAGCCTTAGTTTGCCTAATTTTACTAACATTGTATCAAAAGTTTCCAATATGTTTCGAAAAGGTTTAACTACTTGTGTCAGTTTTCACATCCTCCATACCTTAAATTTTCTTTCTTCCCCCTATCCTCTTTCGAACAGGCATGTATAAACCAAAATATGGCAGACAATTTGCACTGTTTACCAGATCTATATTAGATTTTTAGGTCTCATATACATGCAAAGCTGCCTTTCATGATGCTGATAATTAAATGGATATTTCAGCTATTGAAATATTTGGATATTGATACTTAAAAGGTGTTCTAGAGCAGATATGAAAATCTTTGGTTAGTGTCATTTGCATCATGCTCTGTTATATTTAAATTTAAATTATTTTAATAAGTAGAAGTCTAGTCAATAGAACAGAAATTTAAAGTTTTAGATTTAAAACATGGCTCAGAATTGTTTTGGGAAAGGGCTTAAAAATGAAAAGGGCAGACATGTTGTCCTTTCCTTGTCCACAAGGCTGTATCGTGCACTAATGCAGGGGGAACAGAGCAGGAGGCACAGGCCCAAGTGCTTGTAGCCCTTAAATGAGGCAAGTCAGTTGTAATTCTACACATAGCCTCTAGCAGAAGAATGATGATTGAGTGGCACTAAGAGCCACTGGTCTGGAAGGATCTTTAGAATGTCCCTGATCCTTTTGTATATTGCAGCTGAAATGTGGATTTTTGCTGGGGACGTGCAAATCTGTGGCAAGAGCAAGTGTGCCATAAGCTGGATCAGTTTTATGAGACATGGTGCTATTAAGTACATGTGTACTGTGTTTTGCAGCCCCCACACTCTAAAATTTTGATTTAGCTTGAGAGCTGATGAGCTTTGCCCTGGGAATTTACAAATCAAACTAAGGAATTGGGGGAAAGCCATTAAAGACAAGCACCTTGCAGCCTTCCCTATTTTAGTGTCTTCCAGATGTTTTGGATTACAACTCTAATCAGTCCCAACCAGTTTGGCCAATGGTGAGAATTGCGGTCGTTGTAGTCCAGAACATCTGGTGGGCAGCACATTAGGTGAGAATGCAGAAGCCGAGGCCTGGGGACCAAATCTAGGTTGTCCAGATTCTGTTGTCCCTTTAGTTTTTCTCAAGGGACCACGCCATTTGTCACTTATTTCCCAGTTTTTCAGCAGGTTTTTTCCTAATTCTAAATGGTCAAAATGCCTCTTCTAAGGCTTAGATAACGGAAGGAAGCAGTTTGTGTGAGCATTTACTGGCATCTGTCATATCTCAGTCCCATCCACTACTGGAATGCAGGCTCTAAGAGTGTCTCCAAAATGAAATTCAGTCTTCAAGCTGAAAGAGGTTCAATATCCTGGTGCTGCAGAGAAAGGGAGCAATTTGAAACTGAAGCAAGGATGTTTTCTGGGCCTGAAAACATTCAATAGTATAATTGCAGCCTCCTCCACCCATTTCCGTGCATAACTTCATAGATTCTCCCAAAATTATACCATTCTTTTGCCAGCTTCTCAGCAGCCACTGATACAGTCTAAACATTTGTGCAATTATTATTTCCTGTCTTCATGGATCATTTGTGAGAAGTTTTGTAGAGCATCAGGAATTTTAATTTCTTCTTGCTTTTTTATGCCTTTAGCATCATGAATTTATTTCACCTTATCTCCAATGTTACATTTTCATTCAGGAGTTGGGCTCAAGTCATGCCAGGATTTCCAGGTCCGGCAGAACAGATTCTGGTTATGACGGCAGGTGTGATAACACTTAGCCACATGGACTCATGAGATTTCTAGATACAGAGTTAACTTGCAATGCTGGAAATGGTAATGTGTGAGCTGATAATGTTTGCAGTAGGTCACTGATATTTATAAACTGCTGCCCAATGGACTCTTAGAGCAGCTTCAGGACTTAAGAAATACAGGTGCCTGCCTGCTTCAATCTAAATTCAAAACACTGCCATAAATTTAAAAAACCTCAGATGTTGTCTAGCTGTAGCCTGTGGACAAAGTAGCCAGCTCTGCTTTGTTTGAGGGCTCCATCCGTTTCATCAACTCTGTCTGGTAGATGCAATGCACTACTACCTTGCAAACATTACTGTTTGCCCCTGTGATGGAAGGCAGCCAGTTACACGTCTGATCGATTGAACTGAATCAACAAGCCTTCTCTTCAAGTTACTCTTCTGTTCCAGCCATATGGCATTTTCCGCACGTGGTAGCTATAATATATGCATCCTAGGAAAATGCGGTGACTCCAGCTAGTACATTTATTTGCACAGCAGTGCAAAGTCGTGACTGCATGACTGTCACAAACCTGTAATGGTTATTGTGTGCAAGGTAGCGGATGACAAGTTGCAAGCTTTCCCTCGCCTCTGGCCTGTGCCATCTTGCGACTCTTTTCTTTGAGCTTTGAGCAAAATGAAGTGGGGAGGGATTGCTGTTAGCACAGCAGGGGTGAGTGCCTTGCAGAGTTCCCACTGGCTTCCACGAGTGCCCTTGCCTGCCTTGCATAGCAAGGCTATTAACCTTTGCTTCAATCTGTTCTCTGCAGAAAGTTTTTGCACTCTACTGACCTGTGGGAAATCCTGTGAAGGATAACGTGGTTGAGCCATGATTTGCATGTTTGTGCAGAAGTGCCTGTTACTGAGCCCTGAGTGGAAGGAGATACAGGAATCGCACTTGCTCTTTTCTTAAGTTCCGCTGTATCTAAGCAAGGATTCTCTGCTTCTTACATCCCCTCATTGTTACAGTTAGACTAGCTATAAATATTTTGCTTACATTTCTTCCTTTCTGTCCTTCCTGTCTCCATACCATTTCCTTCCCCCACACTATCTCTGTCAGGCGTATCTTTCCTCTATCCAGGCTCATTTGCAGTGTTAAGTAAAAAGGGACAGAAATAGGCAATGGCCAGATCTTGTGAATGAGATCAGCACAGCTTTTCCACACATCTGAAAGAAAAGATCCTGACCCATTTCCAACAGAATAGCAGCCTGTTGTTTAGCAATCTCTTCCCCCCTGCCCTTAACACCATTCTGCTAATTTGAGGTGGGCAGGGTGGTTTCAGGGGTGGGGGATCGCATCTGTCCCTTTGCCTTGCTCACATTCCCAGTGGTCTGTTTTTCCCAGTAAGGAGAGCAGGTGCCACATCTCCTTATGCAGTTTGGGCTTATCCCCCTTCACCTCATTCTGCACACCCCTTAAGACTTTAGGGCACAATTAGATGTGAACCATTCCAGGGAATGCTCCCTTCCAACTCATTTCTAGTGGATAACGGGCAACTCTTCTGCTTATTCATGGGCTCCCAGTGTTAGAAAAAGGCCAGCCATTCTATAATGATCCTTGCTTGCTATAACTTGCAAGCAGGCCATACACAGACCATTTCTGTGACCCAGTGACCATGGGCTTGGCCAGACTATGGGCCCAAAGGCCTCTGGGTAGCCTGCCTTAGCAATAGCTTTGGGGCTGTTGAAAGCAGCTCCTGGTCTGTGCTCCTAAGCTCTGTGTGTCTAAGCTATGGATCAGTTAAGAGCCAGTTAACCACAAGTGTGGAGAGGAAACCACCCAGATGTTTGGAAGGTAGCACATAGCACAACCGCAAGTGTTAAGGGGAAGCAGTTATCAGAAAATTTCAGCTAACTCCACACCACAAGCTAGCACAGAGGAGCACCTGATGAGACCCCAAATATCATGGGCAACATTTTTCAGAAAGGTACCAGTAAAAGACCTAAGCCCCAAGACCTTAGTGATGATACTTTGAAGCTGCCATGATGGGGAAGGCCAGGACTGGCCAATCTGAAACTGGAAAGCACACGGACATGGACAGTCAGAACTGCTTGCCAATCTATAACCTATAAAGACCACACCCAAAGCTTTGCTTTTTGGTCAGCTCTGCTTTTGGGCATGAACCATGCTACTGATCTATTTTGCATGCAAAATAACTGGTCTAAGTTGAAGTCCAAATTTTCTGGAGAGTACTGAGTTGCTGACCCCCAGTCTGAAGTTTTCAGGTGTGATACCTTCACATATGGGCGTTGTTCTCATATAACCCCAGTTCTCCATCAGCTTCACTGGCTCCCGATTGAAGTCTGGACCCAATTCAAGGTGTTGGTTATGACCTATAAAGCCCTCAACGGCTTGGGACCTGGTTATCTAAAGGAGCGCTTGCGTCCATATATGCCCTCCCGCCCCTTGAGATCGGCAACAGATGTCCTTCTCCGGGAACCCTCCGGGAATGAGATTAGGAGGCGAAGTACCCGGAGGAGGGCTTTCTCTGTGGTGGTGCCCCACCTATGGAATGCACTACCCAGAGAGGTCTGCCTGGCACCATCGTTATTTGTTTTTTGGCACCAGGCTAAGACCTTTTTATTTAAAGCTTATTTTAATTGTTAATTTATTATGCATTTATAGGATTTTAATTTTTTTAGCAGAGATGTTACTGGGGTTTTTTAAACTTTATTGTATTTAGTGGTATTTATATATTTTTAATTATGTTGTGAGCCGCCCCGAGGCTTTGTTGCGATGGGGGCGGCATAGAAATATTTTAAATAAATAAATAAATATCTTTCTCTTGGGTAAGTCTCTCAGTTCTGAGGAACACTGATGCAACTGTTTGGGTATATTTGCATGTTCCATATAAGATCATTGATCTGGGCATGAATGGGTAACCATGAACGGCAGAGATCGGATCTCATGAAATTCAAGGAAGTAGGAAAGGCCAAAGGTGCCAATTTTCAAAGCCCTTTACTGAAAACTCTGTCTTGCCTTTGCTGTGTGCATGTTTGCTACTCCTTTTCCTTCTCTGTGCTACTTAGGAAGAGCTCAATATAACCCCCCCCCCCCACACACACACACACATTCCTTCCTTCTTGGGTGTCATTTGGAAGTAGCAGTTTATTGCTATAGATCTGGCCTAGCTTTGCAAATTCAAATACAGCTTGCTTTTCCAAGGCTGCTTAACCTCTAGCATATTCTGTTGATACTAGATCCATATTAAGTAGAAATACTGACATCTCTTCATGCCTCCCTCACTCTGCTTTTTCAAGAAATGCCTGCCCCTATCTATGAGCTGCATTTAAAAGATGCACAAACATTTGAGAGCAAGTGCAGGAGCTCATGCTAAGTCTAAATCCTGCACATGTCTTCTCCCAAGTTTAATGGGACTTCATTGCAGGTTAGTGGGTATACCACGGAAGCCGAAGAGCCTGAGAAATGAGCCCAAGGAGTCTTCATTTTTGTCTTTGCCATGACTTCTCTAGGTGGCCTTTATCAAGACCTCCCTATCCCCAACACATACTCTGGAAATGATACAATGCATAGAATTCTGTGCCCCAGTTTAAAGAAAAGCCAAAAGCTGTCTGGCCAGATTGCAAGCTGAGGCTCAGCAGGGGTGGATAGAGAGAAGCTTTTAACCCCTTTCATTCTGGTCATTTCCCAGCTCAAAAACATCCTCCTCAAACTGTTTTTTCACCTTTAGGGAGCAAAGATAGTGAGATACCTTGCGAGGCTGTTGTCATGATTTTTCAAATACTGTATACAAAGAACTGCGTACATTGAAAGTGCTGTATAAATATGTTTTGCCATAGCTATTGTTTAACTGAAGTTCTGCTTATTTGAAAAAAATGTCGGGGGTTTGGAACGTTAAAGATAAATAGAAAATCTACTGGAATGTGCATAGAAAGACTGTAAAATGGTAGTGACTCAAGGAGTTTCTGTCATTCTTGGCACCTTGACAAAAATGCTGTTTGCTGATCAAATTGCTCTTCTACCTTACTCTATGGACAGTTGTCCACCACAACCATGAAGGAGCAATTTAAAGGTGAAAGACACTCTTTGTAGATCTCTCATTAAAATAATCTTGTTTCTGATGAGGAACTGTAACCATGGCTCAAGTGTCAGACAGAGCGATGACACATCTTTAAACTCTTTAAAAATAGGATGAGATGGTTAGCACCTGCTCAGTTCTCCCTTCAGCCTCCTTTATTCCCAAGACATGCCCAGACCAGCCTCTGCCTCTGCATTTCAGAGGATAAAGTCTATTGGATTGTATGGAATTAATTAGAGAAACATTTGGAACATGTCATCTTTCCTCTTTTTCTCCTAACCTTGAGGATGATGAATGATGGAACGTAACAAACACGCCTGTGCTGAGCAGCAATGGAGAACATGAGGCTGTTCATGTGGAACTTCAGCTCTCATCATCCCTAACCCTGACCATCGGCTACACTGGTTAGGGCTGATGCAATCAAACAGCATCTGAAGGGCCACATATTCCCCATCCTTGATGCAGAACGCTAGCCAGTTAGGACTTCCAAGGTCAAAATATGCATCTTGAATTGTACTTCAAACACATAGTTTATGGGGTTTGCTGCTTGAAGTTCTGGGGATGTTCATGAACTTAAAAGGCATTACAAAGGGATACTATGAATAGCTGAGAATAGGTTGCTTCACAGACAGTGTGTCTCTGGGACTGCTTGCATGGTGTGTGGCAAGAACAGGAGATGGCTGTTGCCCTCATGTTTTGCTCACCACCTTCCAAGAGTCAACTAAGGGAAATGAGATGCTGGACCATGGACTTTTGCTCTAATTCATCAAGGTGGCGGTGGTGGTGCTGAGGCAGTAGGAAGCCCTTGCATTGGGCTAAATGTACTCCCCACGGACACCCTGCATGAAGGAGCAATTTCCAGAGGGCTAGCCATTTCAGTCTGCTGCAGCAAGAACACCAAAGCTTCTTGTGGAACCTTCAGGGTTAACCAATTCCTTTGTGGTGCACAAAGAAACAGGCTACACCATCTTCTATTTGTGACTTCTTCCATAAGTGTTTGCATATACAAGACTTTCAGTAGATTTTCTGCTGTGTGTGTGTGTGAAATTTAATGCAGAGGGCTGTATCACATAAGGTGCAGCTCCTACACATCTGAAATTGTGTGTACATGTAGTTGCATGTATTAATTGCATGTGATAAATGGTATTTAAGAGTCTCGCAATCACCTTTATGGAAATTTGATATTGTATGAGATGACTATTGATGGTATTGAGATATTGCAGTGCAAACCGAACAACATCTGGAGGGCTATACCGTCCCCATCCCTAGTCCGCTACAACACAGTCAACATTTATTGAGTTTTACAAAACAGAATAAACAGTTTGATGTAAGTCCTGAGAAAATACGTTGTAGTAAAGAAAACTGCTCCTTGTCAGATGAAGTTCCAGGCTCCCTCGCATCCTGACAAAGCTAAGAGTAGGATTTTATATGTGAGAAAAATTAATCTCTTGTCAAAAGATAGACTTAAAAGTGTGTGCTTGTTAGTCAATGTTGGCAGCTGGTAGGGAGATGCTGTTTAATATGTTTTTCCTGCCATAAAACAGGGAAATGCTCCTTTGACTCATTTTGTTGCTGTAACAATCCTGTAAATGTAGCTTAGGCTGAAATAACAATGCCCAAGGTCACACAGCTAGTGTAGCACAGTCGGGGCTTAAAGACCTGGCAGTCTATCAGGAAATCCCTAAGCCAAATGTCATCTTTGCCATGAACTCATTAGGTGCCCTTAGCCGATAAGCAGAAGCTATGACCCATTTGCAATTCATGTGAGTAAGGCTGGCCTACCTCACAGGAATGCTAGGAAGGACTGAAACACAGCAGGGCATGTGTTCAGAACACTTAGAAGCCCTGCATCAGGGTGGATCCGTTGTGGCCCTCCAGATGTTTTGACCTACATCTCCCGTCAGGCCTAGCTAGCATAGGCAACAGTGCAGGCTGATGGGAACACACATTACCACCTCTGTTTAATGGAAATGCAAAAGACTATACCTGTGGACTTGGATCTCCCACCCAACACTAGCCATAAGATCGCGCTTGTTCTGTCATACGAAAGAGGAAAAAGAAGAGGGGTTACCTATTCATTTCACACTGAAGTTAATCTCCAGGTTTGCTAATATAAAAACTGCTGTGTTTCTCTTAACTTCTCTCCCCTATCTAATGCGGTGTAAACTGAAGCCCTCATGGCACCTTAGAGCCCAATCCAGTCCCATGTGCCACCACTCCTTATACCATCTTAAGACTGTGATCAAGGCGAACGATACAGCTTCAACATCAAGTCAGCTTCACTCTCTCTCCCCTCCCGTCAGCGTTGCCCAGCATTAAATCTGATGAAGAATTCTGGAGAACTCTAAAGCTTGCTCCCTCTCTTGTAACATGCTGACTGGTCTTCCTGAAGGCATTGCCTAACCGGGTCTGCAGTGCATGTTCGCTGAAACAAGAGAGCCCCATGGTAATTTGAAGGACCTCAAGAGTGGGGCTGGCACTTCAGTACTGCAGGCCTCATTTGACTCGGCAACAGGCCTGCCGAGTGATTTCAGCAAATAACTTCAGGAAATAATAATCAGATGGGCATGTCTGAGGAGAATGCCTTTTGCCCTTTCTCCCACGGGGTGATACACTGACCACTCTACCGAACAGTGGGACCCCCAGTGTAGTAAAGTGGTTAGCCTGTTGGACTGGAGAGACCTAGGCTTAAATCTCCACACTGCTAGGAAGCTCACTGGGTGACTTTGGCCAGCCAGACTCTTGCTCAGCTTAAGCTACCTCCTAGGGTCATTCTGTCGCGAGAAGGTGGGGAGCCATAAAGGCCAGCCTGAAAGCCCTGGAGGGAAGGCAAATCCCATGGAAGAAGGGGAGCCGTTCCGGGCATGTGGAACTAGATCGGAGCCGGCCTCTTTCTTAGCTCTCCACTGCCTTCACCAGTGGAGGAGTCCAACATGTCAGGAAGCAAGGCTCAGGCCTGGATGGATTAATGGCTGTTCTGTTAAACTGATGGTATCGGAGCATGCAAAGCCCCGTGTTATATGCACAGGAGTGTGGCGATAACTGGAACACTTATCAGTATTATCAGGCAGACCTGCATAGCACAAAGAGGAGATAGCAAAACAGAGCTGTCAGATCAAACACCAAAGCCATATGTGACTAGCAGGACTGCCCTTATGGTCAGCACAGAAGCCCGTTCCTAGTCCAATAAGCCAGATGTTCCTGGGAAAGGAGATCAAAAGCATCAGTGGGCCAGAGAGGTGGCTAACAGTACCACTACTCCAGCTACTTCAAAGAAGCTGATGGTATCTTTGGCTGAATGACAGCAAGGGGTGGGGGGATGTGCTCCTGTTAGGAGAAAGCTGGTCTACCTTTTGTCAAATGAAAGCTTTCCCAGGTCCACTGTTGTTCAGTCGATTCACTCCCAGGTTAGGGTGCCTACGATGGCAGCCTTTGGTTTGTGCTCAGAAGTTGGGCCTTCTCCTGTCGATTCTTATGTCTGCTTCCGCATGGATGGTTGACATGTCTGAATACTTCTTCAGTGGCTTCACATCCAGGGAACCCTTTTCCTCAGCATTGGCCAGGAGTGCACAACACTAGGGCCCCACACAGACAATGCATTGGTTCATATCACCAATGGTTCACAGACAAACCAGTTTGCACCCGATGTGTTTGATCCTTTTAAAGGCCAAGCCAGCATGAGAAAGGTCGCGCAAAGGACCCTTTCACTTTTGCAGTAGGATTCCGAAGTGAATAAGCCCTTTACTCTCAACAGTTGCAAAACAGCAAGGCGAAAGAGCTGCCCAAAGCAGGTGCAGGGTGGGCGGGCTTCCCCTCAGGAGCTCTCGCTTGCCAATCTGGTCAAGTATCTCTTGGATTTAGAAGGGAATCTCTACCACATGGCGGAGAGGATGGCATCTGTATTTTTTTCTGAAGAAATGCACCCTTCACTACAGGGAGACACCTAAAGAATTGACGATTCATGCTGACTCCATTAGTGCTCTGTATGGGAGCCATCTTGCTCTTTGTTGCAGCCTCAGGTGATTTGGAGAGAAGACAGGATAGAAGAGTCCAAAGCGATGCATCATGTGGAGCAAGTGGACAGGCAGATGTGTTTCTCCCTCTCATAATATCAGACCTCAGTGGAGTCATCCCATGGAGCTGACTACTGGAAGACCCAGGAAGGGATAGAAGTACTTCTTCACACTGCATACAGTTATACTGTGGAATTCATTAATGCAGGATGTTTGGACAGTTCTGAAAAGCAGTGTGGATACATCTGTGGAGAAGAAGGCCAACAATGGCTACCAGTCATGATGACTGCATGCTGTCTGTAGCTTGAAGGCTGCATGCATACGTGCATCAGTTGCTGGGGTGTATGAAAGGGAAATGGCGATTGCCCTCATGGCTTGCTTGTATACCTTCCATAGCCTTCTGTGTGCCAATGTAAGAATTGAATGCTGGATTCCATTGGACTTACAGGTACCTGTAAGCCACACTTCAAAGGTTTCTGAAGTTGCTGAATATTTTTAATCTTAGACTGGGTGTTGTCTAGCCTGAGATTTTAAGATATTTCCACCCCCACCCATTCTGCCTGGGCAGGCTCCAAGTATAGGCGTGGTTGGGCATCTGCCAAAGGCCCACACCCAAGCAAGGGCCCACACCTCTGACATGAGCCACCTGAAACTGCTCTTCCTCACTATTGCAACCTGCCTGCTCACTTCCAAATAAAAGCTGTCAAAGGGAGTCGCTCCAGATAAGTGCCAACAAATCGGGTGGCTCTGGATAATTTATTTATTTATTATTTATTCAGGAAGCTTCTATGCTGCCCCATTTGCTGAAGCCTCGGGGTGGCTCACAATAATAAATAAATAAACACAATATAAAACAATACAATTTGAGTCGACCTGGCCAATAAATAAATAAATAATATTAACAATTCAAATAACATTTGAATAAAAAGGTCTTCGCCTGGTGCCAAAACACAAATAACGACGGCGCCAGGCGGACCTCTCTGGGAAGCGCATTCCATAGATTGGGCGCCACCACAGAGAAAGCCCTCCTCTGAGTACTCACCCTCCTAATTTCCTTCACAGAGGGTTCCCGGAGAAGGGCCTCTCCCGCAGATCTCAGGGGGCGGGCGGGCATATATGGATGTAGAGCTGTTTTCTTTGCAGAATGTGCCCAGACAGACAGCAGATGTGCCATGATCTGGTCCTTCTTTATCTGCGGGTCTGGTGGGACCCCTTTCGACCTGCCTGTAGGTCTCTGGGTGGTGCTTCTGATCAGTTCAGAATAAGACCTCCCTCATCCATGACTTAACAGAGGATGAGGCAGCTGATCTGGCATGCATCACCAAGACCTGGGTGGGCAAACAGGGAGGAATTAGTCTCTCCCAGGTATGTACACTGGAATCCTTGGTGCAGCATCAAGGGACTGGGCAGGACTGTTGCTATAGCGCAAAGGAATTCTATCCCCGTCTTTCTGACTATTAGTCTGGCGTGTTTGCATCTTGTGTTGAGGCAGAGGGACATAGTATGGATTCTGCTGCTGTACCGCTCAACAGACTTTCAGATAGGGAGCTGTCCTGGTTGTGACACTGAGGTCACCCAGATTGTTGGCTTTGCAGGATGTGAATATTTTATTTACCTTTTTTCATGGACTCCACAACAGCCATGGGACTGTCCCATGGCGTGACACAGGTAGTGAGGTGCACTCTGGATTTTTAAGGTGGGCATGGGAATAGTCATCTGAAGGTGGGAAGCTTTCAATTGATCTCTCCATCATGGTCTAATAACTACCTGTTGAGATTTAGGCTAATGAGAAATCCATCCCTCCACAACAGTGGGGGACCTATTAAAATGGTTGCCCCTGGAGGGTAATGGATCCAGATGACTTCCAGAGGGGCCTTGGGAATTTGTTGCTGATACGGCTGGCAGTTCTGTAAAATCCCTGGCTGATCCCTGAAATACAGAGACGCCTGGGTGGTTGATAGGATTGCTCCTGTGATCCTGCCTGCAGATTCTTGGCTTATGCAGCTCCTTGGTATACCCCAGAGCTGAGAGTGTTCAGACAATACTTATGTAGTGCAGATGGAGAAAATCTCCTAGTGGGAGTAGTTGAGCCCTGGCAGGTGTCTATAGTCAGGTTAATTTAGGGGCAGTGAGGGTGGCAAAGAAGCAATATTTCACTGTCTGTATCCAGTCTTCTATTTGTTCCCCAGCAGAGCTTTTAGGGTCATCCAGGGCTTATTATATGCCAGCCCCAAGGACATCTTAGTACCCACTGAGGTCTGCTGCAATATATTTGGTAGGTACTGCCAGGAAAAAAATTCTTGCACCCACCAGGACTTAGATTCCTATTTTGCTGCAGGTGATTCAGGTGAAATTCTCAGAGCACAGCTTGGTCCAGTTTTCTTGGATGAGCTTCAGTCAGTACGTGCAAGGATCTGGACAAGGTGCTTGGACATGTTCATGCAACTACCTCTGTACTGGGTCTTTGCCCCTAGCTAGGAGGGAATTGCTGGCTGCGCCTGGGAGGTGCCCAGTGCTTCTTCATGAGAGGCAGTGGTCCCACGCTGCCTTAAGGATGGTGAGGCTACTCCTAAGGAAGCCCTCTCTGGACCTGGAAGATCCAAATAATATTAGATCAGAAGGGAATGTTCTCTTCCTGGGCGAGGTCCTGAAGTGGGTGGTGGTCAATAAGCCTCAGGCACTTTTGGATGAGACTAATTATCTGACCCATTTCGGTCAAAGTTCAGGGCAGTTTTTGGCTCAGAAACTACTTTAGTTTCCCTGTACAATGGCCTATGTTGGGAGGAAGACAGGCACAGTCTGACCCTGTTGATACATCTGGATTTCTCAGCAGTCTTTGGCACCATTGACCATAGCATCCTTTTGGAGCGACTGCCTGAGTTGTGGGTAGAAGAGCCTGCTCTGCACTGATTTCATCCTATTTGGTGGGTTGGCTCCAGAAGGAGGTGCTTGGAGGATATTGCTTGGTGCCATAGACTATCCATTCTGCGGCTCCTCAGAGCTCGTCCTGTCACCCATGCACTCCAATATCTACATGAAATCACTGTGTTGGGTCATCTGGAGTTTTGGAGTGTGTTGTCATCAGTATGCTGATGACACACAGCTGTATTTCTCCGTTATCATCTTCTGCAGGTTGTGGATGTATTAACGGGTGCTTGGCTGTGAGAGTGCACTGGATGAGGGCTAACAGACTGAAGCTCAGTCCAGACAAGGCTGAGATGCTGTTGGTGGGTGGTTCCTCTGACCAGATGGAGAGGCTCAACCTGCTCCCCTTAAAGGATCATGTTCATAGCTTGGGGGTGCTCCTTAATCCACCCTTGTCCCTTGAGACGGAGGTGGCCTCAGTGGTATGACATCCTTTCTGCTGGCTTTGGATGGAGCCCAGCTATGCTCCTCTCTGGACAGGAGTATCCTGGTTTCAGTAATCTTTGCTCTGTTAATCTCTAAACTATGTTTCTGCAATGAACTCTGCATGAGGCTGCCCTTGAAGATGGCTGCAGCAGGTACGAAATGAAGCCATTGGACTAATAAACAGGGCCAGATGCCCTGCACAAATAAGACCAGTTCTGAGCTGCTTGCATTGATTGCCTGTATGATTCCAAGCCCAGTTCAAGGTGTGGTTTGAAAGCTATAAAGCCCCATATATAGTTTGGGATCACAATATCTGACAGAATGCCTCTCCCAACTACCATCTACCCAAACACTACAATCAACCTCTGTGACTTGCCTCCAAATGCCACCTTTGAGGGAGGCTTGGTTGGTGGCAACAAAGAGAAAGGACTTTTCAGTGGTGGCCCCCAAGTTATGGAACAAGCGTCCCACTGAGGCCTGCCAGGTGCCAACTTTACTATCTTTTCATTACCTGGTGAAGACTGTCCTCTGCCACACAGCATTGATTTAGTTTATTATGGCTTTGTTAGTTGTTTAATCAGGTTCAGTCAGGTTTGGGTTACTAGAATTTTACATACTTTTAAAATATGGTTTTAAATTTTGTGTGGCAACTTTTTTCCTTGATATTTTGTAACGTGACATAGTTTAGGTGATATTTTGATAGATTGTTTGTAAATCATCTGGAGAGCTTCAGCTACTGGGCTGTATAGAAGTGAAATAAATAAATACATACATAACTACAACCTGATGGAAAGCCTCTTTCAAGCACTGCTTGCCTATTGATAGTTACCAAATACGAGTGCATATTAACCATCTGTTCTAGCCATTGGTTATGCAGGGTTTTGTGAGGGGTTTTTACCTCTTCACAAATATGGCCACATGGTAAAAAGAACCCTGCTAAGATGTGCCCTGGCAAAGGCTTTCCCATGCTTATGTCCTTGCAGCGGGGCATAAGGAAAAAAATCCACACACAGGCCTAGAGCAATAACAGTATATAATTATATACATAATCTTTATATGTATTAGATTTGTATCCCACCCCATTAGCCATAAGGCTCCCTGGGCAGGTTACACATAAAATGGTACTGGCTCCACGCAGTCCCACCCAAGGGGGCAGAATGGAAATGCCCCGCGTGAGGGTGTGCCCACCTGCCCAAGGCTCTCCTTTACTAAGGATGCTGTGCAGAGCAAGACTGCCCCATGGCAGCTGAGCTCAGAACGAGTCAACATGTTCAGGGGCACCAGCTGAGCACAGCCCTCCCTATGGAAAAGCTTCACTGGTACCTCAAAATGGCCGCTCTGCTGGGGGGAGATTTATAAAATGCAGCACACAAAATGGCTGCCCTGTGGGGACTGGGGAGGGTGATAAGGGGCTGTATGATGATTAGATAGGGATGAAAGGAGTGGTGGTGGTGGGGAGATCCCCAATTAAAGGAAAGTGGCAGGGGACCCTGGAGAGAGAAGGGCCAGATGGGGGCCCTCCCCAAACTTTTGCATTTATATTAATTTCTTGTAAGGTCCTTTTTTAAAGGATGTAGGGATCAACTGGGCATCAAAGTCCAGAGCTATTATGTCCATGATCCTTCTCAAATATTTGGGGACCCTTCTCCATTCTGAAGTTCCAGAACTCAGCAACCACAGCACTCTGCACTGGGACTCATCCAGCTTCCCTTTAATCCAGAGGGGTTGTTCACAGTCCATGCAACTTCTCCACTTTCCCTGCATTTGTCCTTTTCTTACCTATGTTTCTTTTGCTCTCCCCTCACACTTGAGAACCCTGTCTTAGATTCTGAGAATATATTTCAAAATCAGACTGGTCTCACCCTGCATCTATGCCAGTTTCAACCCGCACCCCCCTTCTGTTTTCATGATCAAATATTTCTCTAAACAAATGTACTACACATGATCATTGTGTTATAGCAGGATCTCTCAGCAGAATTGATTCTGGCTGGCTTCCCCACCCCCCTTTTCCTTTGGGAAATCTTTTTGTAGTGCTTCTGAAACTGAAAGAGGCTCTTAATGAAGCTGACTGACACACCAGGCAAGACCGGTCAGGTTAGCAAAGCATCTGTGGACTGTGGCACTGTGATTATTCTCTCCCTGCACCCACCTCCCCAAATATCTTTGGTTGGTCTTAAGCTGCATTCCTTTTCTTCTCTGGGGAGCTTCTGCTGAGAGTAGACGCATGGAGTGTTTGTAAGTGGGTGGGTCCAAATGGCAGATGGAGCTGCCCAGCACCGCAGGGGTCAATTCATCCAATTCACATAAGGATGTTGAGTGAAAGCAAGGAGGAGGGGTGGGAAAGGGGGCTGGGACTTCCAGATTTCAAGAAGAGTCAAAAGGAAGGAACTGCTACATCTGATTGTGTGTTTGCATGTAAGAGACTCATGCAGACAGAAGGAACGGGGGAGAGAGAGAGAGATGACACACAGACTGAGTATGGCACTGACCAGAGCTGCCTAACAATCTGAAAAGAAGGAGCAAGAAGAGAGACACAAATGAGTTAAGAGACCTGGAGGATTTCCTTTCCTGCAGCAAGGGAGGAACTCTGACAAGGTGGATCCACATCAGTGAAGGCTTGTAGAGCATCGGAGGAGACTCTCTGCTTGCCCAAGACACTTTCTAATCCTCCTGTTCTTCCCCTGGCAGGTATGGAGTTCGACAATGACACTCTCAGCCACCAAGTCGTCGAGGACTGTGACTACAGCGACTGGAGCTCCTCCAAGATCCTCATCCCCACCATCTACTTGCTTGTTTTCTTCCTGGGCACCACGGGCAATGGTCTGGTGCTGTGGACCATTTTTTGGGGCAGCCAGGAGAAACGGCGATCTGCGGATACCTTTATCGCCAACCTGGCAGTGGCTGACCTGACGTTCGTGGTCACCTTGCCACTGTGGGCTACCTATGTCATCCTGGACTACCACTGGTCCTTTGGCTCTTTCGCCTGCAAGCTTAGCAGCTACCTGGTCTTTGTCAACATGTACGCCAGCGTCTTCTGCCTCACAGGGCTCAGCTTTGATCGCTACTTGGCCATTGTCCGCCCCATAGCGAATGCCAAGCTGAGGTCGAAGGTGAGTGGGCTATTGGTCACCATTGCCCTCTGGACCCTGGCAGCCCTCCTGGCCTTGCCTGCCATGATCTTCCGGAAGACTGCAGTACTCATTGACATGGACAGAGTGACCTGTTTCATGGATTACTCGAGTGTGGCGACCAACGAGACAGAGGCAGCTTGGGAAGCGGGACTGGGCCTGTCCTCGACCCTCATGGGCTTTGTGGCCCCCTTTGCTATCATGCTGACCTGCTACTTCTTTATTGCCCGCACCATTGCTGGCCACTTCCGAAAGGAGCGCAGCGAAGGACTGAGGAAGCGGAAGCGCCTGCTGACCATTATCATCGTCCTGGTGGCCACCTTTGCTGCATGCTGGCTGCCCTTCCACCTGGTGAAGACCGTCTACATGCTGATGGACTGGGAGGTGATGCCCTTGTCATGCAGCTTCCATGCTTTCCTCAGCAACATCCACCCCTACTGCAGCTGCTTGGCCTACATCAACAGCTGCCTCAATCCTTTCCTCTACGCCTTCTTTGACCCCCGCTTCCGACAGGCGTGTGCGGCCGTCCTCTGTGGCAGCGCCGGCCATTTGGCAGCAGCCAGTAGAGACAAGTCAGCCAGTTTTTCCTCGGGCCATAGCCAGAACCACCCCAGCAAAGGAGGGGAGCAGCAGCAGGAGAAGCAGTGTCCCAACAGCCAGGAGACTCTGCTTCACGGGTAAATGCCGGAGAAGATCAGGCGACCATGGAGGACTTTGGATAGAATGAGCCCCTCTTTTGCTCATATTGTGTCCTGTCTTTCAACGCTTCTATAGCCTTCTGTCTCTTGTGCTGTTGTTTCCATTAAAAACGACAGTCTGATCGCCTTCCCTTCCTTTCACTAGACTCTGCTGAGTTGCCCATTCTAACTGCCGCTTAGGGCACAATCCTATGCATGTTTTGGCAGAAAAAAAGTCCTAGCCCCCCAGCCAGCCTTGCATTTTTCCTAGATTGCCCCCTTAACCTTAAGGGATTTCTTGCAAAGATAGGCAAAGCTAACTTTCCTAAGAGCAGTTTTAGCCATGTTCTTTCTTTTGTATCTAAAAATGGTATATGGGCTGTATAAGTTCCAGTGCTGAAACCGTTTCTTTCATTCTTTGCTGTGTTTATTGCCCTTGCATGTTTTCTTTAAACTTGGGTTCCCCATGCTTTTGTTCCTTATCTGTACAGTAAGAAACCAGGGCTTCCTACAAGAGCAGGGATATGGTACACACACACCTCAACATGAGGCGACACTGCAATAGGGCAGCTGCAGGAAATGGGTGGGAGGATGAGAGGCACGCAGCCCTGAGTTTTGCAAGTGGTGATCAGTTATCCTGCAAGGACAAATCCCTCAAAAAATACAGTGTGTTTCCTTCTGGAACACAGGCTCATCTCTGAGAGACATTTTCCTGGAAGAAAGTCTCAATGAACCTAAGCAGACTCACTTCTGAGCAGGCATTGCCCATTGTTTGCTCAACCTGAGCTTCAGAAGACTTTTTGTGACTTCCAACTGAAATGTTTAGTGAGGATCCATGCACAAAGCCCCACTAAATCAGTGGGATTTACTTCCAAGGAAATATGGGCAGGATCATGCTATTGTCCAACCTATCCAGAATATTTTCTGTCAGACCTTCTCTCTGCAGCTGGCTGGTGGCATTTTAAGCTAGCCTCACTGCATGAGTCAGGATTCTTGTCTCAGGAAGTTTCCCAGCCCACTCTCTGCCCTTGGCCCAGTCTTCCAGCCACCAGACTCCTAACTGCAGAACTGCCAGAGGCTTTGTTCCTTCCGTGGGAAGAAACTATATCACCACTCCAGAAAAGCGTATGTTTAATATCCAGTACTAGGATTGGCACCATGGACAGAAGGCTCTGGGCCTGCTATGATCTTTATTCTTCCACAGATGAAACATGATTCCTCAATTGCCCTGAGAGATTGTGCTTCCCTTTCTTGTTGTTCTCCTGGATTTTCCTGTCCCCTTAAACTCCCTTCTACAGGTTTCTTGCTAAGCAAAAAAGACTGTGAGCTATATTTTTTGCATGGATGACTTAGCAGCAGCATCTTCTTGGTTTTCTAATTTCTTTTGGTATAATCCCTCAAATTTTACTTCTGTTCTTCACAGTTCACTGGGAGCTGGTTTCTCCCAGCATGGGAAGGCATGGACATAACACCTCTCTTTTGCAGGAAACCTAAAGAGAAGTGAGAAAACATCGTTATACTTGTAATAAGTGCCTTGTTTTCAGGGTGTTGGGTCTAACATGCACCTTGGCCATAAAACTCTTTGTGTTTATTCACCGGTTTAATGTATGAAACCATGAAGCAAAATGTTCTGAGCTCTTCTGATACTGTGGGAGCTACCTATTGGGAAACACTCCATGTAGGGAAATCCCTTCCCCAGTCTCATTTTAAAAAGTATTCTCTGCTGTCAGAATACTGGCCCCCAAAATTTTCAATCTCTTTGCCATTATATTTTTATATCCTAATGGTTTTTGCAACTTTATTTTCAATTTCTGAAACTTTTTATTTAAAAGTTTTGCTGAAGTTTTCAAATGTTGGGAAATGCTGTAAAATGGAGGACAGCTTTTAACAATGAAATATTTTTATTGAAGCAGAATAACAAGCTGGGAATTGAAAACATGTTCATATTTAACCTCTAGCAACAAAAGTATTCATTGTTTTTTATTTGTATAATCTAAATTTATTTCCAGTCTAGGAATAGCTCAGATTCTGGGACTCCCTCTGAATCCTAATATACGTTGTGGAATTATAGACTGTAAAATGCTGTGAAATCTATATGAATGCTGTCATTTCTGTATATGTGCATAGGTGTGTGTGCATGTTATTCCTTTACACAAGTCAAAACAAGACAGTCACAAAAATGACTATGCATTCTTGTGCTGAAGGGAGCATGTTGCTGACTGGAAGTGAGGTATGCATTTGACAGAAACAAATTTAAAGCCTTTCTTGGATTGTATCATTTTAGGATGCAACTGAGAGTTTTGATGTTAGAACAGTACTCCTTCCCTGGACATAGAACTTCATCGAGAAGTCAAGGTTGAATCCTGCTTCCTGCCATGCTAAGTTTTTAGGTACAGAATAAGTTTTTAGATGGGTGAATTCAGATGTGAACTGCAATCTGCAGCTGGAAGCCAAATGGTTCAAGGAAAACATTATCATGTGTGTAAAGTGTTGAATGTAGAAATGATTCAGAGGGAGATATAAAATAATCTTTGGTGTGCTGTTCCTTGTTCCTCTTCCAAGAACACAATGTAGAAGAGATAACACAGCATTTAGGATTTATTATCACTACTTTTTAATCATGCATGCATATGGAGATACAAATGTGCTAAGTGATGAGAGATTAGGCTAGATTTGCTAGGCAAAAGGAGCAGAATAGTTCTGGCTCCCAGGAGAGAAACAACTCATCACCAAAACTAATGCCAAGAATTAGGCAGGAAGGAAGAAGCGTAAAGAGATTTTTCACACACCCTAACACTAAATGGACTTGGCAGCCCCTTTCTGCTTTTATAGTGCAGGTGTGAATGTGGTCAACACAGGGTAAGAAGAGCTAAAGCCAAATGTACCCTGTGGGCTATATTTCTCACTTCCCTAATGTCACACGCTCAGTTATGGTGAGATAAGAAGTGGCCATCTCCATCTGCAGCTAAGAGTCATGCCATGTCTTTAATGTGTGTGTGACCTCAGTGAATCTTTCATCTTTCTAGCTCAGAGTTATCAACATGGGTCTTCTACAAAGGTTTCAGTTAAGGGGCCTTTCCAGCACTACCTGCAGATGCTATGGATTCAGCCTAGAACCTTTTACATGCAGAATTTATGCCTATCCACTACATTACAACCTTTTCCCTAAAAGAGCCTCTCCCAACCCTGGGTGCAGAGATGTTCTTGGGCGCTACCAAGACCACCATTCCTGACTATTGGCTATGCTGAATTGTTGGAAGCTTGTTTCCCCGCTTCCTCTAGCCCTTGAAGAGACCTCCTTAGCCTGATTCCCAGATCTAGGCACCCCACTCAGTGGATGGTGAGCTGAAACTCTCATAGCATGCCTGTTCCAGGAATAACCAGAGCTCAGCTGACATCATGTTCATAAGCAGAGTATATGTGGATTAAGAGATGGAGAACAGAAACCACAAAGGAAATGGAGAGTCTGCCACATGGTTAACATATGTGCCTTTAGCATTCATTAACTGATGAGTTCTCCTTTGTTCAATACCTAAGTTTTGAAGTCCAGATGACACTGAAGAATACCTTCTGACAGTAAGCAGATACACAGACAAAAATGCTAATGATTGAACGCTAATTCCTAGTATAATGGTGACTATGATCAATATGATTAAAAAGATTACATGCAACAGAAACATTGCTAATCTAATCAAGCAGACCATTTCATCCAGAGCTGCTTACTGCAGCTCCTGACCAGTCTCCTGAATGAATGGTCAGTCATGCTTTATATTAAGTTTTGCCTTCTGCAGCACAGCGGTTGTCTAACAGGCTCCTTAAAGGGGTGCTGCCTCAACCCCCCTTTGTGCAGCTACCCCCAAATGGCTGCTGTCTACAGCAACACTGCACAAGATGCCTCTGCCATTGCAGTTGCTCAACACCCACATCAGAGAATTCACTTTGCCCACCAGATTGGGTATTGCTTTCACTGAGACAGCTACCTCCAAGGTCAGTGTCACTTCACATCCACGTCAAACACAGAGTCTTTTCTTCATATAAGTTGTCACACAAGTGCTATTGGCAAATAAACCTTATTCTATGTTGAAAAGACACTAAAGGCTGGAACTTGGAGCCCAGCACTATTTGCAGATGAGGCTGCAGCTGTAAACTGACACACACGGGAAGATGGAGCACTTTGCTCAGGGGAGGGATACAGGCACAACTCACTTGTTCATCAGACCTTTTGTGGTAACACGGTGGGCTGAATGCTTGGCTTTTCCCCTTTGGGGCAGAGGAGAAACAAATGCAAAGGATCTTGGCCCCCTTTGGCGCACTGAACCACTCCCAGAAAACTTGGTTTGCTGATGACTGGAAGGCCAGGGGTGCAATGCAGAGTGCAGCAAAGACTGCCAGGCTGCCCGGTGGATTGTAATTGTATATAACAAATAAACAAAGCTTGATTAATCAGTCTCTGTTGGGTGAATTCTGAATAGTGATCCACAGGAAACATCTAATGTACCGAGAAAGCTGGGATAGATATGTCCATCTGAGTAAGAATAAGCCAGTACAAAAAATGCATATTTATGTGGGCTGAAGGGAGAAGCAAGTTGGGAAAGCAGATGAGAGAATATAGGCTCCAGAGTCAACTGAGAGTTGTGGTTCCTTTGGGGACTTTCCAGGAGATTCCTGGACCAATGAAGAATCTCTTCTCTGCAAGGGTGGCACTTGAGAAATCTTCTCAAAGGAACAGCAGTCTTTGCAATGATGAGATTGTGCACTTTGGCCTCTGTGAAAAATTACTTTGGTATCTGTCAATTTGGGGGAAGGGAGCTTCTTGATCCCTTGGGGATGCACATGAGTTTTAAAAAACTATACTTTTTTTTTGGAGGGGGTGTTCCTATTTCTCAAAGTTTTGCCAACATGAACAGAAAGTTTAAAGATACCCTGAGAATGAGAGGTGCTAATTAAAGTGTGCACATTTGTTATCTCTGAATCTAAATATGGCATTTCTTGGACTTAAGGAAAATATAAGTTTTAAATTAGAATTCTCAAAAAAACTTTGTAGGGCATGCTAGGAGAACTCATGACAAAGATGCTGACTTATTCAATGTGTTTGCTACTGCACTGAGGTGTTTGAATGACTGACACATAAAGTATCATGTGCACTGATGTTGCTAAGTTCTCCTTGTTTTCACACATCTTCACGAGTTTATTTTGTTCTCCTGCACTAAATATTTCCCAGACATTTTGCATGCCCTGCAGGACCCCCACCTGTTCACATGTTTGGCAGGAAATATTTTAGGATCAATGAGGAATATGCGGAATCATTTTTATTAATGCCATTTCTATACTGCCATGTAGCCAAAACTCTCAAAAGTTAGTTCAGTTATTCTCTGAGGAGAAGAGCCACCTTTTTCCAGGGATGTTCTCCATACTGCTAACAGTTCGCAGACAGCAGCACTAAACTAGGACCTGACTCACGGCCTTTTGAACACCCCGAATGAGCGTACGCATTTCTGCATCTACCCAGCCCCATCATCCCACTAATCCGATGTTTCACTTCCATCTCTACTCAGCAAGGGTGACTTCACACAGCCATGTTAGTAGGTGATGATGTGGTGATGACTCACCTATGAGAAACAGCTGTCTCTGATCACCCACCGAAGGCGGAGCTTTCCCATTGCCTGAAGAAACCCAACACTTTTCCTAGTGGTTGGGTTGACCTGGCCAACCCCTCAGCCAGCCACACACTCACCCATCTGTCTGCAAAGTGGCTCTCAAAAGTCCTCTACCAGCTTGCGGTTGCCCAACAACCACAGTTAGATATTATTCACTCCCCTGCTTGACCCAGCAGGACAGGCTTGCTGCTAGACCAGGGAAAGGGGGGATATGGACAGTCCAGGCTGCATCGACACTGGCCACTGTTGGTAGTGAGGAGCCCTATAACCCTGGTTGGTCGCCATTTTGTTTTTCTGTGGCCTGTCCTCCTACCCTCAGCTTCTAATGCAGGCATTGTTGGCTGCACTTGGGCACAGCAGGATTACTATCCAGGCACATCTGGAGGACAGCAGGTAGAGAGGGGGGTCCTAAAATAATTTCTGTTCCTGCCACTTCCAAGCAAAGATCCCGTGAAAAGTCAAATCCAGAACACATTGCAAGACAACCAGTAAGACCCCTAAAGGGAAGAAGACTTCTCAGCAGAGGAATGGGTGTGGCGGCCCAGTGGCTCTCTGGATGATGCAACACAGACAAGATCTCTACAAAATTTATTTATTTAAAATGTTTCTAGACCATCCCTTACCATGGTCTCAGGATGGTTTAACAATGAGACAAAGTAAAATAAAACACAGCATCCTAATAAAATTTCAATCAACAATAAAACCCCTATTAAAACAATCAAATCTTAAAACGTTGGGAAAATCAAAAGGTTTTAGCCTGGTGCCGAAAGAATAAAATGATGGCATCAGGCAAACCTTTCTGGGGAGCAAATTCCACAACTGGGGTGCCACTGCAAAGAAGGCCCTTCTCTTGGTAGTCACCCTCCTAATCTTCTTCAAGGAGGTCTCCTGGAGAAGAGCCTCTGCCCCAGATCTTAAGGGGAGGTCACGCACATATGGAAGGAGACGTTCCTTCAGGTAACCAGGCCCTAAGCCATATAGGACTTTATAGGTCATCACCAGCTCCTTAAATTGGGCCCGGACTTCAACTGGTAGCCAGTGTAGGTGGAAAAGGACCAGAGTTATATGTTCGTACAGTACCTGACAGTCCCTGTTAACAACCTGGCAGCTGTATTCTGAACCAGTTGAAGTATCTGAACCATCTTCAAGGGCAGCTCCGTGCAGAGCGCATTACAAAATTTATCAGCTGTCATCTACCTACCTATCATTATATTTCTCTCCCAGCTTTTTTCCTATCAGGGAACTCAAAGTGGCTTACATAATGCTATTCCTCCACTCAATCTTATCCTCATAACAACGATCCTGTGAGGTAGGTTGGGCTGAGAGTCTGTGATTGCTCCAAAGTCACCCAGTGAGCCGCATGACTGTGGAGGGACTAGAACCCGGAACCACTGAGTCCCCCTCCTGCACCCTTAACCACCCTGCCACACTGGTGCTCTAATCTAAATGTACGTGGGCACAGGCTGCAGCAGGCCATTCCTTTACTGCAGGAGGATGCTAACTATCACTTTCAGTGGCAGCTTACATAGAAATAGAAACAGAGCGAGTCAGAAGGGGTCTCCCGGGCCATCTAGTCTGACCCCCAGCTCCAGTCAGCTCCACTCACGACCTGCCCACCATGTGCATGTCCAGCCTATCTTTGAACACCCGCACCAATGGGGCCTCAACCACCTCCCGTGGAAGCCTATTCCACACCCTCGGGGTCCTTCCTTCCTGGCATCTAAAGTGCTTCCTGGCATCTAAATGGAACCTTGGCTCTCTAAGCTTTGCTCCGTTGGAGCATGTCCTGCCTTCCTCTGCAGGGGAGAACAGGTCTCGACCCACCTTGATCACCACCAGATTCCCTCTGAGCCTCCTCTTCTCCAGGCTGAAGAGACCCAGTTCCCTCAGTCTCGCCTCATATCCCATCCCCTGCTTCATGACTTGCAAAATGCAGGGAAGTGCTAGAGGCTGTCAGCTCCATGTCGCTCTGAAATCTGATCTGTTTACATGCTTTTGTTCTTTTTAGTTCTCATATCATGTGTTGCAAAACGTCAATTTCATCTTGGGGTTCCGTAAACTGTGTTCCTGGCAACTAGATCAAAGTCATACTTCCCCCCCCCCCCCCTTAACATGGAATAAACCTTTCAAATCTGAATGACAGGATCAAGGCAGAGTTCCTTCCGAAGTTCCTGTATTTGCAAGTGAAATAAAATAAGCTTCGTTAAACTCGTATTGCCAATTTGTTCATGTCTAGGGGATTGTCAGGGGATTCTCTGAAATGAGAAACAAGGGATGCCAAGATTAGACTTCACAAAGAAAAGCAAATCTTTTTTTCTTATCCTTAAAGCATGATAAAATGAAGCACTTTTAATGGGGTTTTAAAAAATATGCAGTGTGAATTAGTGCAAGCAATAAAGTAATGTTTCCGGGTTATTTTAGCTTTAATTTCTTTCCCACAAGTAGTGGAGACACAGTCTTCAATGGGCAGCTTATGTATCCATCTCTGAGATTTTCAAAAGCGAACAACTACCACAGTAGAGATTATCTCACATTATCGCATTATCTGCGAGTGACTGAGTTGAGCCCAAGCCACTTGTGACAAAAACAATTAAACCACACGCTCCTATGAGATGGGTAGTAAAATTCCACTTGCCATTTGGTAGAGTGAGGCAGATGACCAAATGGCCCAAGGTTACCTCAGGATAGCTTTGTTACCTGCATGGGAGGCGTTTATCACTTCCTTCCCTCATTTTTAAAGAGCTGTGGAAATATGAGACTGAAGCCAATTCCTAGTTCCCAGCCTTGATGGAAGTCTGAATTCAGTGAGTCGGCTTTATGAGGAATTTATTTAATTATCAGCATTTTAACCCTCCCCATTAGCCATATTTGGTGGGTTGCAGCAACAAAATAAAATACAAAATAGAATAAAATACAGATTGCAATACAGTGTAAAACAACAATTACAAATAAAAAAACATTGCAACCAATATAAAGCAAATGAGGGACCCTGTCAGTGTATGAGTTACGGGAGTCAAAAGCTTAATATGAGTGCACACTTGCACTTCTTCCCTGGTACTGGTAGTTACTTGAGAGCCCCTTGAAAAGCGGGGGGGGGGGGCTTGCTGCTCCCACCAAGTGTCTTAGTGGCCAATCCCCCATACCTGCAGTGGCCTTGGTCACCCAGGTTTGGATGATGCAACAACCTATCATGGGTTCAACAAGCCACCACAACAGCCCATGGGTTGCTGTAGAGATTCTTATCGAGCACTTCTGGGGAAATGAGTCTGGATCTGCACAGGATGACAACCCATCATGAATAGTAACCCACAATGCATTATGTTGCATGAACCCATTTAAGAAGCTTGAGCTTGAAACGAGCTTGAAATGAAGGATAATGCTGTGATAACTTCTACTTAGAATTGCTATATATTACTTCTAGTACTGGAAGCCTCTGAATATCAGCTGCTGAGGAATATGAGCAGAAGGGTGCGGCTGAACACTTCTCCCGCATGAGGGCTTCCCATGGGCATATGGTTGGCCACTGTGAGAACAGAATGATGGTCTATGACATGATACCCATGTCTCGCCCTCAAATGATGCACTGGCCCAGAATGAATGCTAGGGAATCGCATTATAGATACTCTCTGGAGATATGGGTGTCTGATCTATGAAGGCTCAAGGTTTGGGATGGTGTAAATTGGTGACCTGCAACAGCAAGTGGTTGGACCCAATGGGACCCTTCCAACTCTACTATTCTATGATTTGTTTTGGATGTATATCCCTGGTTTCTTCTTTGCAATTTTCATCTCATTAAAAAGCATTGTACAAAAACTATGGTTTTGAATTTGAAGAACTGTGGATCTTGAAGGGGACAGTCACCTGTCTTATACTCACCATAGGCATAAGATAGGCCAAAGCTTATTTTGCCATGCAGAATCTATACATTTCAGTTCCTTTATGAAGTGTGCTTCCTAGAACCACCACCCTGCCTCATTCACAGATTTTCATGGCACTGTGGGCAGTGGGGGGTCGAGAAATTGTCTGCCACCTGCATCCTGCCCATGTTTTCCCTATCACTTCTTTCTATATTTTAGTTTAACGCAGAGGTAGCACAGAGCCACCAGGAGCAGCAGTTGCTGATAGGCCTTTCCTCCAGGAATTCATCCAAATTCCCTTTGAAGTCAGCTAAATTGGTGGCCGTCGTAACATCTCATGGAAGTGAGTGCCACAGTTTAACTATGTGCTTTGACCATGATGAACAGATTTGACTGGATGGCGCCTACCCCGCTTGACGAATTCAGACAGGTGTGCCCCAGTCCACGCTTTGCCTCCATGTGTGGACAGAGATCTGAGGTAAAGATGTGATGGGGAAATGGATAAGAAGTGCCAACTCACCCGATTCTGCTTGCAGGGGATATTTATGTCAATGGTCCAGTGAGGCTAGTGAGGCACGTGCTGTCCATGCGTCTCAAAGCTGGGCTTGTGCGACTGGTTTGGGTGTTCTCTGTCTTTCTCTTAGGAGACGTTTGAAGGTTGCAGTCAACTTAATTGAAATGTGTTTCTTTTCTTTCTTTACTTTTTTTGCAAGTAGGCAAAACAGCAAACACTGGCACTTGCTTGTGGAAATCGAACTAAAGATAGCATCTGGCAAAAGGGAAAAAACACATCCTACCGAAACCTAATAAGGCAATGAGGCTGCACTTGCGACTCAGGCTAGGCTAATTAATCTAAACAGGCCAACGACAAGGAAAGGCAGAAATAAAGACTGTTTGGATCCAAAGTCTCTTTAGGCGTTGATGGACAATGCTCGGGGGGCTTAGGTGTCCTGCTTACCTCACAGCATCCTGGCTGCTGCTGACAGAGATGAAGAAGCTGCTACCATTCAGGAGTTGCGTGTTAAATGCCGCCCACTTGCGCTGCTCTGTCAGGCAGCCCTTGTGGGAGGGGAGGTTGTTTCAGAGTGCCGCAGCTGTAGATGCTGTGAGGGGAACCTCCCCCCACCCCCAAATTTAAAAGGGAACTAACCAAATCAGCAGCCATACACAAGTTGTTTTGATTCCTACCCTTTCAGGGTTGAAATTTAGAGTGGGTGTCCCCAGTGAACTTGCGTTTCTGCTAAGCATGGCAAAGAAGTTATTCCAGCAGTGTGCGGTTGGCTGAGAAACCAGTCCAGCCTGGAATAGCTGATGACAGTCCCCTGATTAATCAGAGGCCTGTCTGGCATCTCATTCTGATCTTGTTCAGGAGTGATTAAGTTGTGCACTTGGGAGGGGAAAGGAGCGCTTCGTGCCATCCCGTGTCCCCAGGATCCCTGTGACTGTCAACTCTAGCCCCAACCTTCCTTTTGCAGTGAATGGCAAGGACTGAAGTGGGATTTCAGGGAGCCACCTGTATAAAGAATCCCCTTTCAGGACTTCTCATTCAACCTTGGAAAGGTCAGGGAGCTGAACCAGCATGTGGAACCACCATTTTTATTTTTTTTATTTTTTTTTTTACATTTTGTATTGTTAAACTGTCCCGAGACTTCAGTAATAGGACGATCTACAACGTTTTAAATAAAT
The DNA here is from genome assembly GCF_004798865.1 of Varanus komodoensis. Lineage (NCBI taxonomy): Eukaryota > Metazoa > Chordata > Lepidosauria > Squamata > Varanidae > Varanus > Varanus komodoensis. The sequence goes on from NW_025335318.1 coordinate 1,131,929, forward strand.
AAATAAATGGGTATATTTGGAGTGAGACTAATACAAACAACTCTAGCCCTCCTTCACAGGTTCTATTTAAGAATGTCCAAGTAGGGCTTTTGTGTCTCATAAACGTCACATTGAGCTCAGTCCTGAATCCTGATCTAAGATGCAGTAATCACTGGATTCAGTGAGGCTTCCTCCCAAGTAAGTGCTTGATATGGTCATGTGATAAGAAAGCCAGTCGATCAGCTAACTCAGTTCTATGTGCAAGATGGCAGCTGGGTGGAATGGGACCAAATTGCAGAACTAATCTGAGAATTTCTGCAGCTGGCTATGTTGTACTGCTTCTCTAAATTTGCTTCTCTACAACAGCTTGAACCAGGTAAACACAACTTCTAATGGTAGCTATGCTGCTTCCCAGGTATTTCCAGTGTAAACACTGCATGCTAATGGTTGGCTAAATTCATCTAAATTCAGCCCTGGTTTTTAATAAATGCACAGTTTAAAGAGGGTTTGCTGAAAATATAGAGGAGTTTAGCTAAGGTTTGGGCTAAATAATAGTCAAATGTGAACATTCATTCTCAGGCAAGTCTTAAGCCCCTCAGCAATTCCATCTTCTCCAGATATTTGCATAGTTTTTATAAAGGAGTCAATCTGCAAGTGCTTTGTTTGGAAATTAGACTTCCTGGTTACATTTGGCACCATTTTTTCCTTTCTCATCAAAGGGTAAAACTGTAAGTCCCTCATTGGTGATGATAGAGAAATCCAGGGCTTAGAAACATAGGAGGTGCCTTGGACAGATTCAGGCCAATGGACCCTTTAGCTCAGTATTGCTGACACTGACTGGCAGCAGCTCTCCAGAATTCCAGGCATGATTTCTTTCAGCTCCACCTGGAACTGTCAGGAATGGAACCTGGTCCTTCTGCGTGCAAAGCAGGAGCTCTGCCATGGAGTGACAGCTTCTCCTTAATTGCAGCACATCAGCACATACCTCCAAGGAAAGAAAGAGGCAAGGCAGGAGGTCGCACTCTTTCACCTGAGGCTTATTGCATGTGAAAAGTGAGTGTGTTTATGCATGCATACAGTTTTTAAATATTGCATTTTCCCATCCAGGTCAAATACAAATGCAGTACGTAGTTGTCGTTGAACACCGGCGGTGCCTAAGCGACCTGGCTGAGAGAGAATGGCTTAAGACCACCCTGCAGTGTCAACCAGTGTTAGTGTGTGCTTTCAGATGGACCCATGGTAGCTTTCTAATCAAAGGGCCCTATGCAGTTAATCTATTCCCCCCCGCCCCCCGTGGCTTATTTCCACAGTAAGAAACAAGGCAGAAGAGGGGAGGAGAAGCCACAGGAGAATTACAAACGGAGGAAAGTAACTTCAGGACCACATCCGCCGTTCTGCATTTGAAGCAGGACAATTGCACAATCGGTACTGGAAACAGCCACAATGTGCCCCAGAGCACCAGAATTGCTGCAAACACCCTCACAACGGTTAGGGCAGTTCAATAGGGCTCCAAAGTGCTGCAGTGCAAACTGTTAGGGTCTTCAGCCTAAGCCTGGAATGGCTATTCAACAGCTGTTTCTGCTTTCCTATGAAAGAGATGCCTAGAAAAATACTTCCGTCTGCAGCAAAAACAAATCAGGTTAAACCACCACTTCCATCTTTTCCTCAAACCCAACACTAATGATCAGCTAAATGTGAGCATGACTGTGTCATTCATTCTCATCCAGAAGTGGTGCACCTTTACCCTTCTTTGGGCCCCATCCAATGTGGCTACTGAACTCAGAGGATTATGGGTGGGCAGTGGAAGGTCCAGGGGCTAGGATTGCCCCTTTGTTCACCCTCCAAAACACTTGGAGGGCCAATTCCCATCATCTCCTGATGTCCACCTCCTTGCTAGGAGGAGAGGCTGAGCCCCTGCCAGGATTCCTTGGAGGACAACTGTGTCTCATGCCTCTGCTCCCTGGGACGCCCCTCTTGCATCAGCCCAAAGATGGTCTTCTGCCTTTGGGGCTCAGCTGGCATAGAAAAAAACTAAGAACTAACAGCCAGCTACAACATGCTGGCTGCAAGGGTGGAGAGGGTGCCTCTGAAGTCGCAGTCCCAGATCCAGCTTCAGAAGGCATCTCTGAAGTTGGAGCTGGGACTCTGACTTACCCTACGATTCCCCAGACAGTGTGGAGTAGCTGAAGGATTGTGCCCACAACAGGGTAACATGAAGGTCTCAAATCAAACCAGAAGCCAGGGCGTGTGCGCCACTCTAGTCTTTCTTCCTGCACACTTGCTAATTATGTTTCTTGACTGTTTGCTCATATCTGGAAAGGATGTAGGACTGATCCCGTCTGTGAGCTTTCTTTTGTTTGGCATTGTTTGTACAACTTCTCTTGTCCAAGGTGATCTTTGCAGTTTGTGCCAAATTCTTAACTCCATGGGGATTAATTTGATTTATGAGCTAACCCACTGAAATAAAATAAAAATAAAAATAAAGGAAGGACACAGTAGGTTGCTTTATTTTTAAATTACTGTACCTGGATTTGGGCCAACAGCAATCTGAGGGGTGATTCACACTTTACACTGAGGACATGGCCCAACACTCTGGCCTGGTTTGCACATAATGCCAAGTCAGGAGCAGAATTTTTGAAACCCAGCTTGTATTATGACTGAAACCATCCCTGCAAACAAGTCATGGTTTGTGAAGCAGCCGCAATCCACAAATAGTATCCATGGTTTACAACTTGGGTTGTTTAAAACATGGCTTATCATGATGTCTGAATGCAGAACCATGGCTTATCTCTGGCTTGTTTGCCGCACTGTTGGTCCCAGAGCAGAGGTGCTTAGCAAAAACAGCCTGGAAAGCAAACTGCTCAGAGTCACAACAAAATGGGTGGGACAAAAAGCAAGCCAGAAATTGGGAAATAAACCATGGTCTGTCAAGTCTGCAAGACTATTCATAGCTAAAGCAGCATACCACGGGTAACATAGGTCATTGCTTAGTGATATGTGGAAAAGCAGCTTGTGTGTCTCCCTCTGAGCTCTATGAAGTGTGTAGGGAGAGATGTATCTGTAAATGTGCAAGGACACACAGATATATGACATGGACAGCTGTACCCTGCAGCTTCCTGGCACATGTTCACCACATGTTTAGAGGCATCCCATTACCTTTTACAGTGAACATATGGCGAAGCAATCTGTCTTGTAAATGGATCCTCCACTCTATTCCTAAACTTATTATGTAGATTTCCTCCTTCTGTGGATCCTAATTTCCTTCAAACAGATTTCACATAATTTCAATCCCACATGGAAGGCTTCTTTTCTACAGATTATGAGGTTTTACTGGTGCGCTGGAAATATCAGTTTTGTTTTGCTAGGCAAGTCAGCCAGTTTCCCAGGATCTGATGGCTCTGTCATGTGGAATGCGCTCCCCAGAGAGGTTCGCCTGGTGCCAACATTATATACTTTTCGGCGCCTGGTCAAGACCTTTTTATTTCCCAGATATTTTAAAGTTTAAATATTTTAATTATGTTTTTATCCTCAGTTTTGTGTTATTATGATGTATTTATTAGGTGTTTTATATTGTAAGCCGTCCAGAGGTGAACTGTAATGGACGGGATAGAAATACCCTAATAAATAAAAATAAATAATAAATAAATGTCCTTCTATTCTAGGATGGAACCATCCAGGGTGGGAAATGGTGCACACTTATCTCTGACTCCCTCCCCACCCAATATTGTTTTGCATATGTCAAAGAAATGTGCCTATTTGTGCCTATCTGACAACTTCTGGGAGTTTTGCAACTATTTAGGAGCAATAAGCAAATGGCCTCATTAAGGAATTAAAGCGCTGTGGGAGAGTAGAGCTTGCCAGCCATTTCCTTTGAGGTGCAAGAGGCAAATAAGGCTGTAGCTTTTCTGAGTTTAGTGTGGCATCTATGAAATTTGTCATCCAGTTTCTTCATTTTCCATTTCCCTTCAAGAAAGGAAATGGCTAGAAAAGAGTAACTAGGAAAGAGAATTTAGAGGACACCACAGGAAAAGAAAAAGAGCAATTTTAAAACCATGTACCACCTCAAGAAGAGGAGTGGGAGAGGAAGCATCAGGAGCACAGAGCAAAATGTTAGGAGGAGATAAGAAAGGTGTCAACATCCTGAGCTGTGGCAAGGGGACAGAATAGCAAGTGTCTGGTTGGATGTGCAGTGTGAGATAAATCCTCCCGACTGAAGTACATTTATTTGGGGCAGATGGCTGTGTGCACAGGCGGAACTGCATCAGTCTGGCAGGCTCCGCATCCCACAGCCTATGACTCTTCCTTTCAGCACCCTGTGAGCCCAAATGCACTCTTAGGGATGGTCAGCAACTCTGTGTCTTCTTCTCAAAATCTGGAACTGTTGTGTTCTTTAGTAGTTTGAGGAAACGTGAGCTTGACTGGTTTTGCTTGCTCCACATGATAAGAAGGCAAGATTCACTGGAGAAAACAACCATGACAGGGGAATGTGACGAAGAAATGGAAAACCAAATATGCAATAGATTGAATGAATAAAGGAAGGCACAGCCTTGAACTTAAAAGAGCTGAGCAGGGCTACCTTAAGATCTGGGTCAGAAGTCCTTCTTTGGGAACCCTCTTTGAAAGAGATTTGGAGAATGGCTTCTGAAGGAGTTCAGAAGAATGGCTAGCCGGAGAAGAGCCTTCTCTGCGGTGGCATCCCTGCTTTTGAAAATGCTCCCCAGAGAGGTGTACCTGGTGCTGACACTTCATTCATTTCGGTGCCAGGCCAAAACCTTTTTATTTTCCCAACGTTTTAAGTGCTTATATTGTTTTTAAAATGGGGTTTTCTTGTTGTTTGATGCTGTGCTTTATTGCTGTAGCACCATCCTGAGACTTCGGTGAAGGATGGGGTAGAAGTGTTTTTAATAAATAAATAATAAATGAAATAAAAGACATGATTTCACTGGCTTCTGGCACTGCCAGTCAAGACGAAGGGCAAAAGCTCCCCGGGTTTTCCAAGGTGCAAGGATGGGAACACAGCATTGATCAATTTGCTAGGCCGCACTTCAACCTCCAGCCTTGCTTCACCCAAACCTGGCTTCACCCAAACCTGAGCTTGGAAAGAAAGAACTCACACCTCCTCCAGCAACCTTTTTATCTTTCTCTCTGCAAGGCAACTCCCATCTTCACAAGTATGCTTAAAGCTGTGGTAACAAAGAATGCAGATGTACATGGTGATAATTAGATCTTGACAGAGGGTTCAGTGCCTTGAGTAAACCAAGAGGGCAAAGATGTTTCAAAGTGCTGCTATTCCTGGGCATGAAGGGGGGAGGGAGGTCTGAGAGAAGAGGAGGCGGGGAAGGCACTGCAATAGATGCAAAAAAGTCTTCATAAAATGTTACCCAGAGAACTTCCAAGTGTAGCAGGCTTTCAAACCATATGCAGTTCGGTTATATATTTTCAGAACGAAGAGATTTTACATTTGGAACGGGCGAGCACTTCATCGACCAGCCTTGTTCTCTGTGGTTTGCTCTGTAACAATATAGAAATTCTCCCGGCTGTTAGCGCAACCCAAGAGCCTGTTGTGGCGGGTGCAAGTGTTGCTGAAAGCATGCAGGGCTCACACGCTCTGGGACTGGACACCTCCCAAGTGGGGTCTGCCCGGCGGAAAGGGCAGCTGCACGGCGAGTCCTGCTGGGGCCCACGTGGGCCTGCGGCAGCTGCCATGCGGTGCCAGGTGCTGCCACTGGGCCTGCTTGGACGGCACTCGAAGGGAATGAGACCGATGTGCGGAGGAGACGCTCACTGGGGCTCTTCCTGGCAGGCCAGCGCGCTCCGATGACCAGTTGCTGGGCGGGGAGAACAGCCAGGAATGGCTTCCCAAACGGATGTCAGATTTCTAGAAGCAGCTGCCTATTGTGACCACGTGACTCAGTACTACCTGGGCCTCGAGCTGATCCAGCAAGGCGAGTCTTAAGTTTTTTATGGTTTTTCCTGTGATGATCCATGGCAGGGAAAAAAAAAAGAGTAATTGAGGAACTCCAAGTATTTTTCTGTTTGGCTAATGGGCTCAGGAGAGAGGGACTTTGGCTACACAGGAATTTACTGACTTACTTTCTATCCTAATAAAATTTCCTATGAACTCCATTGTGCATTCCAGTTGTTATTTTGCTACTACCCCTCACCCCCGGAGTTTAAGAATGAAAACCTATGTCAGACTTCCTCAAGCTGCTGCCCTTCAGATATTTTGGGCTACCCCTCCCATCCACCTGTGTCAGCATGCTCAATAATTGGGGAAGATGGAAATTACTGTCCCAAATCTCTGGAGGGGAGGAGGCTGGGGAAGGCTGATATCCATGGCCAGAAGCAAAACATCACTGATTGCCAGATGCCCAGACATTAGTGACCAAGGATGGCTCTGTCCATCACACTCTCTTGGGCCATTTGAGTGGCTTTTCTCCCTTTTGCAGCACTACAATGTGACTAGCTGCACCTGGTGGCATTCATCTTCCAACCCAGCTGCTGCAGATGCCATTGCTTTAAGTGTTACGACTGAAAACTGATGAAGATGGGCTATACAGATCTCATTGATTTGTCTGTATAATCCCTTTCTGCCCAAAGGTCCAAAATATGTATCTTCTGCACTGTGAGTGTGAATGGAAAGAACAATCATGGATGGGAGCGGAGAACGATGACACGTTGGCACTCCTGTCACCAGACACTTAGCAAAGGCTGTGGCCAGCAGGCATGCATCAGATTAAAATGTTTTGTTTAGTCTTGTTAAGGGGATTGCCTGACTCTGGCTTTTGAACAGTGGTGCCCTCACAGGAGGACTTAGGCCAGGCATTCGGGGTACCGCTCAGCAGCACAGAGGACCCCCGAACACAGGCTCACCGCTTTGTGAAATACAGCCATGCACAATACCATGAAAAGACAATTAGGTCCAGAGTCTAAAATTACTTGAAGGAGCAACTGGCTTCAGAATGCTTCTTATGAACCAAAGTAGCTTCCTTTGTTGTTGCAGTAAAATCTGTTATAAGTATGAGGTCCTACGAAGCTGGAGCGTCTTGTAGGAAATGAGTGGAATTGTGACACTTCAGAGTAAAAAAATGCTCTTCAGATTAAGGGGAAGCCAGCAAGACGACCCAACGTGAGCTAACTCCCTGAAATGGCCGCTTGTGGCTTGGACAGAAATGGCCTGTGGGTTGCCAGCAAAGGGCAACTGAACTGAATTAAATTTGTGCCCTGGGGCTTCTCTCTGAAATTCAGCCTTTTTGTTTCCCCATCCTTCTAGGAGGCAAGGTGAGGAATTTCATACCAGCATTCACACCCTTCCCTCAGATCAAAGCGCTCCACATTCTCTTGTGTTTGTAGACCCCAGCCCCAGCTGCTAAGGATCAGCCTTTCCCTGGGGGAAATGGGATGGCTAACCGTAAATCAGGAAAGAAGGCTCCCGAAAATCAGCTTTCAGGCCTCTCCCTTACACAAACAGGAAAGACAAATATTGCTCAGCAGGACAAATAACATGCAGATGGCCATAGATGGGATTCCAGGTTTTCGCTGCTCAGGTTAACAATTGGGGGAGTTGGTGAGAAATCCTGTTATGCAGGATAAAATGATATGATTGAGGAGATGGTGCGGGCGGCTTCCCGGTCTTCCAGGAAAGAAGAAGAGAGATGAGCCTGGAATAGGGTTTGAGTGTTGACTGGGACTCAGCAGACCCCAGTTCTAGTCCTGCCCCCTTGCGTGACCATGAACCTCACTGAATGGCTTTGGGGCACTCACAGACTCTCAGCATATCCTACCTCACAGGGTTGTTGTGAAGATGAAAAGAGGAGGCTCTTTGGAGAAAAAAGTAGGGTAGCAATACACTAACTACAAATAAAATAATGCATTAGTTTATTTTAATGCATGTGAATTTTGAGTGGGCAGTGATGTATAACTGAGGTATACATTGTCATCAGTGTATAACCAGCCAGGCAGCAATTCAAAAAGCTTGCGCAGTATATTATGTGTTCAATTGCTGTGCTGAATTATGCTCACAAAATTACTGAATTATACCCATAAAATTACTATTTATTTCATAGTACTGGAATTTCAATACTGAGCAAATAGCTAGAGTTCTCTGGGTGGTATTATCAAAAATGCAAACATTTTAAACTAAAAAGAATTAAGAACAGTTAAAAAATATACACTGAAGCTTCTGGGATGGGCAATTCCCTCAAGCCCTTGGTTATACCCATATATCTTTAAAAGCCTTGGCATAGAGGGCTGTCTTGACCTGGTGCTGAACAGATGGCAAAGTAGGTGCCAGGTGGGCTTCAGTGGGGAGGTCATTCCATAGATGGAGCCCACCTCAGGGAAAGGCTTCATTCTCGTTGCCACCATTTGAGTCTCCCTTGGTGCTGGCACTTGGAGGAATGCCCCAGGTATTGAGCACAGTGTTCGGTCAGGTTGTGGTTGGGAGAGATGCTCCACCAGGTGGTCCCAAGTCATGCGAAGCTTCATAGGTCAAAACCACCCTGGCTTGGGCTCAGAAGCATGCAGGAAGCCCATGCAAGCAGGACAGAACTGTTCTTATGTGTTCAGGCCTACAAGTCCCAGGTATTAATGGGGCTGCCACATTCTATACAAACTGCAGCTTCGGAACAGTCATCAAGGGTGGCCCCACATACAGTGCATTGCAGTAATCTGGAGATTACAAGAGCATAGACTGTTGAAACCAGGCTGATCTTATGCATAGTTGGGCCACCAGCCAACCCTGGAGGAAGGCACCCTGTGCCACTAAGGACAACTGATCCTCAAGTGATAAAGACAATTCAAGGGAAAACCCAGACTATGAACATGCTCCTTCAAGGGAAGTGCAACCCCGTCTTGAACAGGTTGAACACTCTTCATCCAGTCAGAGGAACCACCCACCAGTAGTATCTCAGTCTTGTCAGGACTGAGCTTCAGTTTATTGGTCCTCAGCCAGTCTGTTGTTGCAGTCAGGCACTGCTTTGTACCGCTACAGCCTGACCTGATGAGGATGAAAAGGAGAAATAAAGCTGCATGCCATCAGCATATTGATGGCTCACGTAGGGAGTTCTCCAAACTCTGGATGACCCCACTCAGTGGTTTCATGTAGTGGGAAATAGCATGGCAACAGAGCAGACCCCTGAGGAACTCCATGCTGGAGAATCCATGGGGCTGAACAATATTCCCCAAGCACCGCATTCTGGAGACGGCTCTCCAGGTAGGAGCAGAACCACTGCAGTGCAGTGCTCTCCACTCCCAGCTCTGACAGTTGCCCCAGAAGGACCCCATGGTCGATGGTATTGAAAGGTGCCAAGAGGTCCAGGAGGATCAACTGCCTGGGCCACATTCCCCTTACCTGGCCAGTCCTCCATCCAGCACCATGTCTCCCTCGACTCACCATGGCACTGTGTGGGTCTCCCACTTGGCTCTCCATTCTCCCTCCCAGCACATTCCCAGGCATCCACCCACATTGGCAGGTGGAAGCCAGGAGCAAGTGAAGGAAAAATAAGGAGGTCTCCTCACTCTCGTGGCATCCCCAAGAAGCAAACCAAATGGACAGTTCACTCCTCCAACATTCCCAGAGTCTCCTCACCAGAGTGAGGAGGGCTTCAGAGTGCAGGAGGATATTATGTGGGGGTTGAAATACCCTGATATGCCTCTCTGTGCCCCTCTCAGCAATTCCTGAAAGGATGGCAAGAATGGCTTGGGTCCACATGGAGAAACCCCCACATGTTACGGCTCACCACCAAGAGGCCATTTTTGCTGGTATCCACATGACAATCCATGTGTTCTAGTCCTAAGGTCATACCTGAAATGGCACTAAGGGGGCATTTTTGTCATTTCCTGAGAGGGGCACCAGGCAAAAGATACCCTGGCAAGCTGCAGGACAGAAGAGAAGGACAAATAATTGGCTTTGGTATCAGGCAGTGATCCCACCAAGTCTCCTAAAGCACGTTGCCATTTTTCAGTTCATTTTGAACGTCTCCAGGAGCAGTGCTTTGCATTTGCTGTACACCTTGCCTTCTGCACCACCACAATCCCTCACAGGGCAATAAGCCACAAGGAGGCTGCCTCTTAGGAAAGAACAGCCATTGTGTGGCTGGCCAGTCTCTGGCACACACGCGGCAGGAACTTTCAGCTGCAGTTGTCTTTAGTTGCTAATGCCTCCCCTGGGGGGAAGAGCTCTGCCATATTCAGCATCTGAGCCAGGTCTCCATGGCCCTTAGACAGTGACTTTAAATCCGTCAAGACCCTGACATGGGACAAACAGGAAGAACCAAGATCTCAAGAGTGGTGAGCAGGATATGGACGCAGTCGAAAGGATGCAAATATCATCCTGAAGTTCCCTTTTGAGCAGTGCCTGTGTCAAGTCGAAAGAAGCAGGAGCAAGAGTGCAGGGGAAAGGGGTGCAGGCTATGGGGCGGGCAAGGCATAGCCTCAAGCACTCGCTTTGGGCACGGATTTGCTCACTCTGTGTCAGCCGTGGCAGCAGCAGGAGAGGCCGCTTCTGGACAGGAGTGCTGGGAGCAAGAGTATCAGGGAGGCCGCTCTGTGGAAGAGCTGCAAGGCATCTGGACTGCAATCCACCTGGTTTAGATGTGACAGCAACAACCCACTGCCCCACGTGCCTCTCTTGTGAGGAACAACTGGAATGTGGTCTCCCTTCTTGCCTCACCTGGACGGTGCTTTGGAGCATGATGGGATTTCTGAGTAAGAGTACTAGTCTTGACAAGATAGCCTCCAGATATCTTGTGTCATCTTGAGGCTGATTGACATCCCACCCCACCACCTGCGCCTGCCTCTGTGAGCACTTCAGCTTCAAGTGGGAGCCACAAGTGGGAAGAATATTTTGTCAGAGGCTGTGCATGCCATCATTGGCTCAGGGTGCACATGTCTGCCCCTAATAAAGCTGTCCGTACCGTAAGGGGGCCACCCCTTTCCCAGAATAGAGGTGCATGGGAATTCTGCTCAGTCCTCCTAGAAAGCTGTCCCAAGACGTTGTAAGCCATCCTGTGATGTTCTGTAGGGGACGGGATAAGAATGTTTTTAGTGAATGAATGAATGAGGTGGTTGTTGTTGATGCTGCCGCTGATGAAAATGACAGTCATTTCCTCCTCCTCCATCATGATCTTCATCTTCATCATTTGCTATTTATATTCCACTTTTCTTCCTCTGATCTCACGGTGGTGCACATTGTTCTTCTCCCCATTTTGTTCTCACAATAACCCTGCAAAGTCACCGAGAAGAGGATTGTCCCAAGCTTAATAGATGTGGGGCTCATAACCTGAATCTCTCCAGTCCTAGCCTAGCTACTACATCACCTCACCTCTTGATCCTCCTTCTCCTCCAATAACGCACTTTTAAGTGTCCATATTACTTTGTATGTATTGCCATTGGAACCTTGACAGCAACCCTGTAAGGTAACTTATTATCACAGATCACTAGGGTAGCCGCGTAGGATATGTATCTCCCTAAAGAGGACATAGATTTGTATAGATTTTGCATGTGCTAATGTATAGCTGTAGTTGCAAATTGAGGAAGACTGCCTATTAATGGAAGCACATTCCATCTCCCTGTGGTAGGAAGACCGTTCCCAGGGGAGCCCTGTGGACAGGCATCTGTGGGCGAGCAACTCCAAGGCCTTTCCTTGCACTCCGTCCCCTGGGCTCTTCCTCTTTGCTCTCAAGTTGGATTGGGCAGCACTTCAAGTAGAGAAAACCCTCGAATTGCAATGCCCTCTGAAAAGGAGGACGCACGCCACCCTACCTCATGCACAGTTCCAAAGTAAGACATACCGGCAGAAGACAATCTAGTTAGCCATTTAAATAGGCAAGAACAGGCATTCACAACCAGAGCTGCCTTTGAATTCCAGCACTGATGCAGAGATGCGTGTGGGTATCTGGGGCAGTTAGGTGTGTCCGGAAGAAGACAAAATGTTGGCCTAATTAGAACTCGCATTAAGTGGGGAAATCAATGGCTCCTCTGAGCTGAGATTTGGCACCATTAGGCCAGTATTAAAAAGACACAGGAGAAGGCACGCTTCTCACTCAGGTGGCAACAGAAGCCTTGCCACCCCTCCCTCCTGTTTGCCTTTGCGTGTGTGATTTCCCCAGGTCCACAGGCCAGAACTTGCACTAAGCACCAGAATTAAGAGAGGTCTGATCTAGATGAATGAGCAGCTGAGATGTAAACGGAGCTGTTGCCAACATACAGCATCTGTGGATGATAACATATATTGTCTGTCACTCCCCAGGGGAGAAAGCCAAGCCTTAGTCAAGCAACCTCTGTCAGGACGTGAATGCCAGCTGCTGTTTGACCTCCCAGACTTTTGGCCTCCAAAGACACAATGTTTGCAATGACCTCTGACTTCTGCTAATGTTCGAATGCTGACTTGAGTCCAGAAGAAGGAAATGTTAAAATAGAAACCAGCCGCACTCCACTTTCTTGTCCTATCCTGCATTTTCCAGAATAAGCATAGCTTGTGGGCAGCTCCAGGCTGGGTACTCTGTGACTTTTCTGATCTGGTAAAAATGACACCCAATGGCTAAGTTCGTCCATCAAGCTAAACCACCTAGAGAAGAAGCCACCAGGAGTTGGTTGTGCACTCACTGGACCATCAGATGATTCGGGGCTCTGTGGCTTGCTGTGGTTCACTTCCCCCTCAGTCCTCCACTGGCTCCTGCCATGCTTCCCAGACACCTTTGAGGCAGGACCCTCCGTGGCCCCAGTCGGAGCCCTTATGGCAATTGCTCCACTGGGGTCGCCAGGTCCCAAGGAAAACTTCCTCTGTCCCCTCCTCCCTGAAAGGTCCAAAGAGAACTGATATTCTGAAGCCTTATAAACATGGTTTGAGTTCACAATTTGAGTCTATCTTTTCCTAGGTGTTCATGCAGGAGTGCAAGGGAGCCTATGTGCTATTTAGCCAAGCACGCCAACACCCTCTCTTGCCCGTTTCACTCTCCCTTTCAGCTCCCCTTGCTAGTGAGTACCTATTTTTTTAAAGGGTGCTTCACTTGCTCACGGAGTACGCACACCAGCCCCCAAAAGTCCTCTTTTTTGCGGCGGCTGCCCACTTTTGGCTTGCCCTGCCCTTCATGCTCATTGCTTCCCTCCATTAGATTCGCCCCACTTGCTGTCAAGGACACGTGTGAGTTTCAAGGCAGAACAGTAAAGCGGAGAGGAAAATTATGCAAATTCGTGGCAGAGGAGTGAGGCAGATTACTAAAAATATGCAACTAGCATGGTGGAGCAGTAAAACACAGGGGTAAATTGCTTGCATTTTCTAGTGGTGGACTTGCATATTTGCACACTTGCACAAGATGGGAAATTATTATTTTTTTTTTTAAGACTATGAATGGATTCAGTTTTTTTCTTGATCTTTTCGGAAGGTGGGATTGGAACAAGGGATAAAAGAGGATGGTGATGGCACTAGTGAGATTTTTGAGGAATGGCAGCTGCTCTTGATAGGTGGTGCTGTAGCTGTATCTGACAACCCACAATGAAGTTACCCTGTCAAGTTTGGAAATAATGAGAAGCCACCCTGAACAAGCTGACTGCAAGCTCTGAATTCTCGGGTGGTCCCTTTATGAGAAATAAGCCACCCTCCATGAGCTGCCCTAGGCTGGGACATCAGGAAAACCTGCTATAGGTTTGGTGGGTCCTCCGTGGTGAACTGTCATGTCAAGGACAGTCATATTCATCATCAGTGCATCACATGGCCCTTGTAGTCCTCTGTTCTTCCTCTGGCAAGGAACCCAAGGCAGCTTACAAGCTTCCCCTCCTCCTCCATTTTATCCTCAGAAGAAGAACCCTATGAGGAAGGTTGAGCCGAGAGTCTGTGACCAGCCCAAGGTCACTGAGTGATCTTCACAGCTGAGTGGGGACTAGACAGTGATCTCCTGAATCCCAGTCCAGCGCTTGAACTGCTATGCTACCTTGGCCCATTGATACCATTATCCTATTAAACGGCCCTTCCTGACTGTGTTTGTTTTTCCAGAAATCCAAGCATTTTAACTTCCTAGATGTTTCAGATTCTATTTTGTTATACTCTTCAGATTCTACAGCATCGGAAGGAACGTTCACTCAGACTCCCTTGTGGATTGACAGAATGGCTGAGAGCTCTTGTTGCATAGCTTGGCCCCTACCCAGTGCTCTGGCCATGTCTGCTCCTGCTAATCATGCGCTTAATATGCTCTGAAGTGTGCAGCACCCTGTCTCATGGCCGGTGCGCCATACAGCCATGGGTCTCCTTGGCATGATTCTGCACCCCCCTCATGTGTTCTTCTAATGCACAAGGGGACACAAACAGACCCCTCCATCCCCGTCCCCTGTGCCTTGCGGTATTCTACATGATTCAGTCCTGCAAACATTTTCCTTGGGTTTTCAAAACCAAGGTTTCTTCAGAACATTCCATTGTTCTTGGGGTGTTTTCACCGGCATATCAAATAAAAGCCTGATATTGCTTAAAATGCCTTCTGCTTACTGGGTCATATGAGCAGTATTCACCAGCAGCACACTGGAGAATCAGCATGCTCTGAGGCTGCATGGAGATGAGGATTTTTCAGAGATCACAGACATCTGACAGTGGTGGAACTTCATTTTTTCACTGAGCTGTGAAGCTTGGTCCTCTCCCTCCCTCCCTGTATGCAATGAGAATACTTTTTATGTGTAACCTTATGGAAAAGAGCAATTTCTCTAATGCACCTCAGGACCACTGAGCAATTTGAAATAATCAAAATGGCTGCTGAAGTAATGCTGTGGCAGGAGAGATGAACAAACCCAAGGAAGCATTGTATGTCTAAGATATTTTTAATGTTTTCCTTATATTTCAGGTTTGCTCATCAGAAATATGACTAAAAGACTTACTGGAAAAGGCAAGAATGCTAGGAAAAGTCAAGCAAGGAAGAGGAAGAGCACTGTGGGGTGGTTCCAGCCCATAGAGGAAGCCACAGCCTTGAGGTTGCAAGAGCTGAGCAGGGCTGTCAAGGAAAGGACATTTCGAAGCAGGGCTGTGAAGGACACGATACGCATTCACAGGAGATGACCTGATGGCATGTAGCATAAGTGTCACTGAGCAGTTAATTTGCCAGTATGTCAGTTCTGATGTCTGCTGGATTTGGGGCCATCCTCCCCTCCTGCAGAGGCTTCCTGCTCCCCAACCCATATTATTCAGAAGGGCTCTTCCTATCTTCCAAAAGGAGTCAGAGATGAGGAGAGGTTTGTGAATTGTTTGCCTCTGGTGCCAAACAACACCGGACGCCACCTTGACTTTGGGGGAGTGAGGCGTCATTTGCTACTCTGCCTCAGGCAGTAGAAGTTCTCAGGCTAGCCCTGCAAACCCGTGTGGTTCGATCTTTGAAAATGGGCTTCTCAAGCAAGTTACTGACATCCAACTGAATTAAAAATGCAGTGGTTTTAAAGCAAGTTATATCACCATGTTCAGGATTATGGGTATGTTCTGACCTTGTCAGTGAACACATCTCTCCTATTGCTGTCCATTTATGCCTCTTTGTCTTAATAAAAAGGCCAAACAAAAGTGGCAAATATCCATTATTGCTTGTTATAGTTGCCTGGGGTGGTACTTGTGTTGTTCTTAGGTAGCTCCTTGTGTTACAAAGAAGAGATATCTATGTGGTAACTTTTCCATGGTTATTCCTACCACAGTCACACTTCTTTGATTTTTATGAATGTAAAGAAAATTGCCACGCAGTCAGATTTATATTTTGTAGTTTTAATTTTTCAAGTGCCTTTAAAATATGGTGAAGAAGAAATCCAATCACAAACAGTGGAGACATTCATAAGCAAGTGTAAACATCAGAAACTACTAGGGGAAATTAACTATGCAGACAGATTATTAAGTGCCCTGCCCTCACTCCCTTGCCCCATGAAGGAAGAGGGCTGTATAATTCTATATCCCTTTCCTGCTTTCTTCCTTTTTCATTGTGAAAGGGAAGCATGGAGAGGAAAGGAACCCCAAATTAACCCACCCAGTTAAAGCTGATGAAGAGTTTAGAGGAGCTCTTGGGGAGACTTGCATCTTGGCCTTGGTGCTACTGTTTAATTCACCTAGTTCCTTTGGAGGTTGGCCGGGATCATGAGCCGCCACTGTAGAATAACAGGAAGTGTGATTAGGAGAAAGGACCAGAGAAAACACTCCTAATTTCTTCTCCAGACTGCATATGGTTTTTGTTTTTTCCCCTTATAGCTACAGAAGGACTTTTCTTTCCGGTTGGCCACTGGGACCCTGTGCGAACAGGAAGGTCTGTGTACAGTAAGGAAAAGTCTCACTGGTCCCTATAGGCCTTTGCTTCTTTGAACATCCTCTTGGTCACGGAAGGCGCAAGTCTGTATGCATGCATTCATGTTCCATGTATGTAGCTGCGCACAGTCTGCAGGGCTATGGACACCCAGGCCGGACAGACAGAGTGATGGTCTGACCCACAAACATGCTTCTTGCGGCTTTTCACCTGTGTGGATTCTACACCCTCATTGTGCATTCAGGTCCTCTCATGAAGATGCTGAACACAATGCACACTCCCCATGGGTTGGTTCACACATGCATGCACATTGCCTGATTGCTCATTGCTTGTGACTCACAGATGAAGATGTGAATGGACTCGATTGTCATTCTTGAGCTGAGGTGAAATGACACGGTTGTCCTGTCCGTGGAACTTGATCTTTGATGGAGCATTCACTCATGAAAACCACTCATTTGCTGTTCCAGTCAAGTGAGAGATAATGCTTTATTGTCATTAACCCAACGGCCTTATCAGAATACACATGAAAACAATAATCAATGCTAGAACAAGCTCTCTCACACCTATGGCCCTTGCTATGCTTTGATTTTTATGATGGCTAGTGTTGCACAGAAAAAAAGGGTTGGATGGGGAGCACAAGAATCAGTTGCTGGGATTGCTTATTTTTAAAGTGGGGCTGAGAGCATCATAACACCAGGGAACTAGAGTAAGTTCAATACATCCTTAAGCATTTGTGACTTGCCTGGAACATGACGAGCCAGTCCTGCAGAGCAATCCCCTAGGCACTGATAGAGTTCTTAGATCTTTATTTTCCTTACCTGCTGGAAAAACTGGAAAAAATGACTGGGAAAATGATGCATGGATGGCATTAAATACATAGTTGATCATTCTAGATGGGGATAATCTGCATTCAACATGACGTGTCGAACATTGTGCCTTCCTGGATTAAATAAGTGTTGTGAGAGGGGTGGCAAATAAAACCGCACAGCCACTGTATCTATAAATTCTCCCCCTTTCTGCTTTTGCATGCATTCAACAACACCTGCAGCTCCTCATTCGATTCATTACTTTTTATTGTTGTACATTTATGAAAAAAATCTTCACAAGTACAAAAGTTCACGTGTATAAAATCTACAAACAAAGATGCTTCCATTTTTCCCTTGCCGTCTACTGAAAACAATTGCCATGACACAAAAGGCTCTTAGAAAATATGGCGGTACCAAAGAGAACCCCAGTTTGGTCAGGGTAGGCCAGACAGAGCTCATTTCTCCATCTCTCTTCTGCTCCTCATCCTCAGCTGCTTTTGCACTGGTGTTATCTGTGCTCATACTGGAGACCTTAGAAAATGCTTCACTCACTATGAATGCCCAAATTACCTCCGACAATAGAAAAGGTGTGATCCTCAGCCATTTTAACTATTAACCATGAAGTCATACCCAGGTATCAAATCCATCCATATAGATAATTAAGTAGATGGGATGTTCCAGCCTTAACGGAGAATCAAGAGCTCCAGACAGACATTTGATGAGTTTGGATCTGTATGTCTGGTGCCTGGTTAGGATTCATTCCCACGGGCTTCACCCCTAATCCACCCTGTTATCTGCATGTCGGCATCCTAACTGAACAGGAACTTCATGCATCCCTACACGAGTAGGCTGGGCACATGCCATCTGTGCCCTTCATTTTTGCAAGGTGTCGATCACGTGTTCAGTAGTTGGATGGAGGCAGGAAGGCCCCTCTTTGAACACATGAAGGTCCGGCTTAGTGAGAGTTTGGGCCTCTGGGTGTGTGTAACAGACATGCCATTCCACCCACAGTACTTTGTACCGGTTGCAGGTGAATCTCTGTTATCGGATCTACAGTGAAGCAAAGAAGGGAATCTTAAATCTCTCTGGAAAACATGAGTCTGTTTTAAGTAATTTGTGTGATGGTCAGTCTATAGAGACACACAGAAGCAGGGGTTCATCGAAAAAGGGTCAGAGAGGGAGAAGACACAGAGAATAGGCATGGATGGTTCAAGGCCAGGGCAACTTCTTTTCTTTTCTTTTATAACTTCTTTTATATCGTTTATATTTTTTATTTATTTTATATTATTAATTTTAATTTTATATTGTTATTTTTGTATTGTATTGTATTTTATTGTGTTGCAAGCCGCCCCGAGGCTTTGGCAAGGGGCGGCATAGAAATGTTCTAATAATAATAATAATAATAATAATATAATAATAAAAAGTGGAAGTCTAACAAAACCTCTTTCTAAGAAATGATTCTCCTTCTCCAACATTACCCCTGTTTTTATTCACACTGAAATGCTATCTGTTCTGAAATTAATTTGTTGTCAGCTAGTGGTGCCATACCCTGAATTTTTAGTTTTGTACCTCTAGAAATGACTTTAAGATTGACAATAAAATAAAATGAATCATTGATTGTCTGTTCCAGAATTGAAGCTTTGGCTTGGGTGCAACAAAGTACTTTTGACATCAAGAGGTGATTTTTTAAAAATCCTGTTAAAATATTAGATAAACCATTCTTAGCTGTTTAAGCATGGCCAGTGCAAAGTATATAAAAGGAAGTTTGTGTTATGGTTCATATTAATTGCCCCACACCAGAGTTTTGTGTGCATTATTCTGGGTGAATTATAATGGCATTCCTCTACTAAGAGATCCCCACGTATTCTGATGGAAGGGCCAATGAAAGCATGCCAGAGGTCTCCTCTTTCCATTGAAATGAATGGAAAACTTCTTGTAGGTGGTGGTGAATCAGTGTCCTGCTGCATTTTCTGGTTACAGAGCAGTTATTCTGGTTTCCTTTGAAATCTTGGGCTTTTGGGGGCAGGGGAATATAAATTCCTATATTATTTTCCATCTGATTCTTTGATTTGGCAATGTTAAGAAACATGATTGGATTTATGTATCTACTTTTGTTGGGCGGAAAGCATGAGCAATGCATACACAGCCATGGCATCATTGCAAATAAACTACATACCAACATTTGCATTTTTAAACTTGATTGTCCCCTTGCGGTCCACCTGCTGCGGTCAGAACTAGTGTAAAGTTCGTTGAAGGGGCTGAGCATGTTAATGGGAAGTTATGGGAAGCAAGGGAAGGTAGGAGAATGACTGATATTTCACCTGCAGCTTCTTTCTAGCTGTTTCCTCTTATTCCCAAGCTGGAGTTTCTTCTAATTCCTGTGTCACACTGGAAGAAAATTGGCTATAAAAAAGCAGTTTTGATTTTGAGAAGGGGTGTGTGTGTGGGGGGGGGGGGGGGGATGATGGTAAGACTTGTAACTCCCTGCTTCCAGTCAATGCTGTGCTGTTGAAATGGGGTCAAATCACATTATAACACATTTCACATCACTGGGGCTTCTAGTTTGGCCCCTAAAACTGTTGTGGACCACCCAGAGAACTTCAGTTATTGATGTTAGATGTTAAATAAATAGATAAGACAAGTGGATGCACAACCTTTTTGGTTTCAGAGTTTTCCCCTGAGCTTCCCAAGGCTTCTTACATACTTTCCATTCCTTGGCAACTGAACTCTGCTTTCACTTGATGCTTTTATTGTGCCTTTGCCCTGGTCCATTCGCAAGGGGTACCAAAGGCATCACCAATCCTTGGTAAGCCTCCATGTTTCTTCCCATTTGTCTTTCTGCAGAAAAATCTGTTTTTTTCTGAGGGGGAGACAGAAGAGCTACACCATGCACATGCACAGCACAAGGAACCCTCAGTCTGGAAGCTCCCCAAATTTCCTTGGTCACAGCCCACAGATTGTACCATTGCCAGATGCTATGAATATTAAGGGATGCTGAATCATAATCTCAGCAACAACAGCGCTCTATGAAGCTTCGGTGAAACAGGTGATACCAAATGCGTCCAAATTGCTGGAGAGGAGAGAGAAAGGTGTACCCGTATTTTTGACAATTTTCTCAAATCTGAACTTGTCACCTGAAAGCAACTTTTTGTAAAAAGTGAGTGCAACTGTTTGAAACATTCTGAATTTCGCAACATTTCAAATTTAATGGTGATGGGATGTGAAACTGTGTTTTGGCCACTCCATATGATTGATGACTGAGTGCTGTATGCTCCCAAAGTTGAGATTCATAACCAAATTTGGACTTTGATTCTTTTTATTGTTGTGTATAAGTTAGTTTTACAAGTTCAGTCAAACTGTTTAAAAGGCACCTTGATCACTTGACCTGCTTCCATTGAACAGACAGCCCAGTTCACTTTCTTTTCAGAAAATAAGGGAAACGAACCAGAAACCCCCAAAGTAAAATTCCTTAGAATGTATTACAAATTTTCACCAAGTCAGACAGATTAAGCTTCATAGAGCAAACGCCTTGCTATACTATATTGTAGAGATTAGATACTGCAGCTCAGAATTGTGCATGTTCTAAAAATCAGTTTTGCAATATGATTTCAACTGGGATTATAACTTCTCTCAAACTATTTGGTGAGGCAGAGAAACATGTGTTAATGAGACACAAACATGCTTGGTTGAAAAATGCAAAGCGAATAATATGAAGACCAGCCCCAAAACTTCCATAATCATGGCAACTAGAGAAGTGGAACCAGAGAAAAGCTTTCTCCTTAAGGGCTTATTCACACATGTGCTTTCTCCATTTGGTGACTCATATCAAGTGACAATCAGCAGACATTAAAGAGTCCTGCGGGTTGTTTTGGTGGCTTGGAACTAGCAGAACACAGGGCTGCTTGCACAGAGGGTGGGGCGGGTGGGACTGATTTTTGCTGACCCCCCAACACTCTGCAGCCCCCCTTGCCTGCTGAAAAAACTTTCTGGAAGGTTGAGGGAACTACTGGAACATTGTAGGATTTGATGTGAAGGGCTGCCATAGGTAGGGTGAAATCATAAATGCTTCCCGCGTGTGGAAAGCTACCATGGGCCCCCCACCCTCTCCAAAGCTGAGAAGCACAGCACAACATGTTTTCTCATACCACATGACAACTCATTGTGAATGCTCACAGTAGTTGGTGCCCAGCCTGTGGCACATATTCAGCAACACACACACACACTATACACACATGCATTGAATATAAGAGCAATGATTTCACTCGTAACATGAGCATACTTGAGAAAAACCATTTACATCATAGTCCAAGGGTCGACAACTAGTCTCCCTCCAGATGTTGGCCGATCACTTTCATGAGCCTTTAATACTGCTTTGTGGCCATTACATCTGGAGGGATACAAGTTCCCACCCACACCTTAGGGGCATCGCCTAGGAAATGTGCTCCACTTGTAAATGAAAGGTTTTATTTTCTGTTCAGTTGCTGCCCACCAGATATTTAAAGACACAAATGTTCTTTTCCTGATCATATTATGTCTGTGAAGGCATCTACAATGTAAAGGAAGAAAGACAATACATGAAACTAGTGCAAAAGGAAAGTAAAAGCTTATTTTCTTGGTGCATTTCTGGATCTTCTCAGGCCCAGATTTGGCATCTGAGTGCTTCATATGCTTCATGAAAAAGTCCAATTGTGAGACGTAGATCCCCCAGGCTCTGAGATTAGGGTATCAAATCAAGTTTTTTGCCAATTTTGTCTTCTCTAGCTGGGTCTACACCAGCAGAAAGCTGCAGGTCAGCTGGGCATTGACCATACAATTGCCCCATGTGAGCTGAACTGCAGAGGGTTGGTTCTTCCCATGCTGTATCTGGAACAATTCGCTTCATGCCACTGGAGGATCTGCGTGGGGTTTGGCACATCCTTAGATGGCTGTGCTTCTCATTCAGCTCCTGCCCGAGCTCAGAACTCAGCCAATGTTTATTGCACCGTGGGAACCCTCTCTGGGCAGCTATCAAATGCAGCTGTAAATGTAGGCTGAGGTGCGAGTTGGGCATGACAGGAATAATGACATCACTGTCTCACTGAATGTGGAACATCCACTGGTTCTCAGGGAAGGTGCTTTTGATCATTGGCCCACAGAACAAACGAGCATCGGTTACATATGTACTTTTGTATACCGCATTGCTTCTGTTTAAGCAGGAACCAACAATGGATTGTAGCCAATGGTAGTCCTACTTATAGTAGACCCAATGAAATGAATGAGAGACCAACATTGGAAACAATGGAAGATGACAACACAGCTTGAAAGGCATATGATGGTATCCTGATCCTTGTTATCTGGATGACTTTTGAATAGATAGGACAGAAATCAAGCAAGTATTGCCTAGTATTGCCTAGAATGACCTACTTTTTGTCCACAGCTGTGCAAAACTACAAGAAACAGAGCAACCTACTCGTCACTGGCCAACAGGTGTTATGTTCTATATACGTAAGAGAAACGGAGATGCACTAGAAGCCATTGCTATATGCAGTTACTGTCTGGAACAGGCCTATGCTTTTCTGATTGTTAGAAAGATCTCCCCAGAATTCCTCCCTTGCAGTGACATGGGATCTGCTCTCATTATATCCAGAGAGACAGAGACACAGAACTAGAACTCCCGGGACTGAAATGGAGAACCACCTGGGCTAGCCGTGTACATAGATCAGGATGTTGCTCCTGTCTCCACACATTCATACTGAAAGTCCAGTTGGTTGAGCTTAGCAATTATCCATCTCAAGAAAGACCACACTGGGACTGAGATCTGCACTCCCCTGTAGTTCATGGTGGCTACAGACAGGCAGTTCACACAGAACATGGGGACGCTGATATGCAAACAAAGGCCATTATGACATCAGCCCTGTGCTTTAGGCTTCCCTGAAGCTTCTGCAGGCTGCACAAACACATGCAAGGTTGCTTCACACTGTCTTCCCTCCCACCAGCACAGTGTTGTTGTCCCCCACCTCCAGTCACCCTGTGGTGAGATCAGTGACAACATGTGATTTGGTGAAGTGCATAATACATGACAATGTTTAGACTTTTGGAACGATAGGGAAGGCCTAAGACATGTTGATGTCTGAAGCTGAAAACAGATTTAGTCCCCCGTGGGGAAATAATAATTTGGGGTGCTGCCCTTTGGAAACCCAGATTCTGTCTTCCTGAGGCAGGCTCCCTTACTCCTGGCTCAGGATGGCACAAGAAGTCCCAGATAGATCTCACCATGAAGTGGTTTATGGAGGGAAATCCCAGGGGGATTCAACAAAAGAAAGAGTGGTTATGAGAGCGCATTCTGAAAGGATACCCTGCACAAAGGACAGGTTGACTTGCTGTCTTCCTGATGTTGGTGAGATGGAGTGAAAATAATGGAGGTTCTCTGTTCTCTTGTTCTCCTCAGTCCCCCATCTCACCCTGCTGCACCCCATCATTAGCAGCTCTCAGTATCTTGTGTGGTCCAAGTCTATGCAATTAAAAAAAATACATGTTTCGAAGTGTGTTAACTATAGTTGTGCACACAGAAATCTCTAGGAGCTCATTATAGGCTTTGTAAGGTGACTCCCCTGCTTGGTACATTGGCTATGTCTTCTCACTGAACATGCCGGCTAGGCATTGGAGTCCTCATGTCCAACATTGGCTATGTCCTCAGCATTGTGGGTCTGGGTACAGTGATGAAGTGTCATCCATGAATGTTCTTGGTTGTGCCCACCTGGTTTTTGACCCTGTTTAGGAGCAAGATCTGTAGATTGAAATAGATACACCTTAGATTCTCTTTTTACCCTTGAGTTTGGCCTCTTGTGTGGTCTAGGACAATGCAGTGCCTCTTCCTCTTTGTCTTCTTCTGCATCTTTGTCTCCATCTCCTTCTCCCATAAGAATTAGTTCCTCTGCTCATGGCTTAAGGTTTTTGAGAGAATCAAGGTAAATGAAATGTTCTTATGGTGGGATCTGAGGAATGCTAAGTGTAGTGGGATAGCAAGTGAGCAGAATTAAATGGAATTGCCGCTCACTCTTCCTTTCAAGGCAATCTTTTTTCACTCAAGTTGTATGTGATCAAGGGGAACCAAATGTCTCTACAAGAATTAAGAAACATGTTTCCTTCCAACTTGTCACTCTTACCTTAGTGCTTTCAGTCTTAATTTGCAGCATCATCTGCTACAAAAGCATTGAGTAAAACAAAAAATAATAAGTAAATTGAAATCAAGGCCAAGTCACAGCAGTGCACAAAGGACATAACTGCTACACTACAGAATTAATCAGCTGAAAACTCATTCCATCTGTGCCTGAGGACCTCTTCATGGGAATGTCCAGCACTCTTGCAAAACTATAATTCTTGGTATTCCTCAGAAAAAGCAATGGCAGTTAGATGGGAATATCCCTGATATTTTCATAATGTAAATGAGCCCAAAAAGCATTGAAGAGGCTGCAGATACTATGGAGAATTTACTATCCAGGGCAATGAGGGAAATGTCTAACTGTTTCCTCATTAAAAATCTGCCTCTCCATAGCTTCCATGCATTACTGCCATGGCTAATCTAGCCTCAGATGCATTCATCTAATGCAATTCTATGAATAGCAACCAGCCCTGGTCTACAGCCTCAGTCAAGCCACAGCATTATCCTCTCCAACCCAACTTTGTTAGATCATTCAGGGTCTCCTCCATTCTGAATGATGAAACAATGGAATATCCTACAGTTGGACTTACTTGAAGGTTTCCCCTCCTGTGACACAGTGATTCTCTGGGTGCTGCGTTATATGACCTTCTCAGGCCAGGCACCCTTTCACAAGCCACCCAAACTAAATCCATAGCAAGGTTAGCAAGGGGCCAGTTGTGAAATCAGCAGACGCGTGTCTAATTTGTAGCACCATCTACGCTAAATGCTTAGCAACTGGAATGGAAAACAGTTACAGCTTGGGGTTTATCTGGCCCTTGATTTAGTCTCCAAAGTCTCGGGGGTCCTGATGGAACTGCAAGCATTGCATGTATACATGAACTGAAAGAATGGACCACTGGACATGTTCGAGGATTCAAAATGCAGTTCCTCTGCTTCAGGAAGGACAATACTCGTGATCACCTCCAATGACATGATGATGGGTTGGGAGGGCTAAAACAGAGAACCTCAGACGTCCTAACGGACAAGCTTTGCTTTCTCCATGTCAGGTGGTGGTCAGACGTGATGCACATGTGCAAGAGTTGATTGAGTGGCTCGGCGGCGCTACAGCCACAAGTTCAAGGCCGTGGCCGAGAAGGGTGTGGGAAGGATGTGCATGAGTGCGCGTGTGTACAGGAGCAAAGAGGAAAGCGAAGAATGCGGCATGGGTTGCGTGTCTGTCGATGTGTTTCTGCCATCGCTCAGGACATGGTTCGCTGGCTCTTTCTGGCATGAAGAGTGTTGTACAAGGCACACTTCTGTCTCCCTGCCCCTGCTGCCTCTCTGCCCCCTCCCCAGCAAGAAAAGCGGGTGCGTGGCAGTCTGATGCTGCTGTGGACAGGTTGGTGGGTGTGGCAAGCTGGGGGGAAGGCTCACAGAGGGGGCTGAGCAGGGAGGTGGTGGGTCTCTTCACATTCCCTGAACATGATAGCCCTTGGCTCCTTCCCAGAGAAGCAGGAAGGCTCAGGCCATGGGGCTAAATCTCCTCCTCCTCACTCGCCTTGCTCCAGCGGTGGCAGCAGTTGGCTGTGATGCCCAGCAGGAAGTTGGTGGCCACTGAAGCAATGGAGACCACGAAGCCCACAAAGGCAATGAAGAGATAGTCATCCAGGGTCAAGGTCAAGTGGCACGCCTTGAAGCTCTCCTCAGTCAGTGAAAACAAAGGGGCTCCTTCCACCTCAGGTGGCTCGCGGCACTCTGCCAGTTGAGTATCTGAAACAAGGGCCAAGAAGGGTAATGCACGACAACGCACAGCACACCTTGAAAAGAAAGGTTGCTCCTCTGCCCTTCCCAGTCCCATTTCTTTCAGACCTGATCAGAAGTTCTGGAGGAAGCTGTATACCTGTACGTGAGGTACGGCGCTGGGGGAATTGCGGTGGTGGGAATATCTCTTTGAACATTGTCACGGCAAGCTAGTTCACTAGAAAGCTAGACTCTCAGCTGAAGTCCATGGCATCCCATTTGAACTCTTAGAAGGCAAGGTGTTTCATATGTGCAAATGGCCACTTTTGTACCCTGTGCTATTCTACTCCCAGACACCACGCAAAAGAGCTTTCCCCGCTCTGTACTCACTCACTTCTAGCTTGCCAGGGAGGCAGAGGCTGGGCCAGACTGGGAAAAGAAACCATGGCGGCTCCTTCCTCACCCCCCAGTGTTTTCATTTTCCCACTATTTTAATTGTTAATTGTCTTAATTTGTGGTTTTATATTTATTATTGAACGCTGTGCTACTTTTATCTCTTTATCCTATTTTATTGGTGTTCTTGTAAACCGTCCCGAGACATCAGTGATGGGGTGGTATATAGAAGTTTTAAACAAACAAACAAAATATGCAATATCTCTAAGTACCCTCTTGGCATGTGGTTTCTTGTGTCACCCAAACCTGGAGAGGTGTAGGGTGTGGGGTGACTTTCAAACCACCCCAGAACCCATGGCGAGTTGCAGCCTCTGAAAGCACCCCTCCTGTGTGCCACAAGGGTAATTAGGGAGAGCATGGGCTCCTCAGCTTAGGTGCAGGGGTGAAGAGGGGGAAAGATGCCACCGTGCCCTCCCCCTCCAGTGATTGTCCAGAACTGGTCAGAACTTAAGTTGACCTTACAGCATGATATACTAGGTGTCTGTGTTCAGAGAGGATGTGATTGATTTCGGACTACATAATACCCATACTCAAGAGCTGAGCTGAGCTTGAGTGGCTGCTGAGATGTGGTTATTGCTCTCTCTGCACTGAACTGAACTGTACTGACAAGCCATTGCTTATACACTGCTAATAACCCTTAAAGAGAACACATGTTTTGTTGTTGAGTCACGAACTGTGGGTTGTTCATCATGGTTTATTATCTTGGTAGGGCTCAAGCGACACAATAACCCACATTTCAGCAACAACCCATAGTTCAGTAGCAACTCACACTTGACATATACCGAAACCCTGAATCAGGGTCATTGTGCAGGGTCATTGTGCCAGGGAGCACTCAAAAGTGAGAACTGCTACCTGCAGACTGAAAAGGATACAGACTTATAAAGCTAGATGTTATGTGGCTTTGCTGTCATATATACTGTAAATCGGTTTTGAGAAGACTGGATTCTGTCTCACGTATAAATAAATAAAGAACAATGTTAAATAGGCAGCTCTATGAATGAAAAAACTCTTTAACAATTGACCTCTGAAGCCCAACAGTGTAGATGTAGGTGCAAAAGAGAGCAGGCAAGGGCCATCTGCACAAAAAGCCATCATCAGAAACCACTCCATGGTGCAAGTGACTGGGAAAGTGTCCCGAATTCCATCTGACAGTCATAGCATGCCCCAAGTGAGCAAATGCTGCCAAAACTGGAGACGGATGGCAACCTTCCCCTTCCTTGTCTGCTGTGTATCAATCAAAGGGACGTTTAGTGAATGAACACAGAATCAGTATTCTAAGTAAGGATGCTCCAAGGAGAGGTGGGTGATTGTGGAAGCAGGGCTGCCTTCTGCTGGCTTTGCATGAGCAGGATTTCCTGTCCCCGGGCTCTGAAGTTTGCAGCTTGTGAGATAAGCAGGAAGGTTAGGAAAGGACTACTGTAGAGAAAGCAGTACAGAGTAGGACAGGATGCCGATTTATGATTCCCTGTGCAATCTGTGGATCTGTTGCTACAGGGCAGACCAGCACGACACCATCTCACAAGGGCAGCTTGTGTGGTACCCCTGATTTCAGCCAGCTTCTCAGTTTTGCTGGACGGAAAGGCTCTGACTGGTTTCCAAGGGCCGTTGCAGCACGGCAGGGGTGCCAGCTAAGACTAGGGGGAGCCGGTCCTCTCAATGTGATGAGGAAAGCACTGCCTCCCCCACTCCCCAGAAGTTTGTTTTGAAGTTTGTTGTCTCTTGAAAACTCTCCCAGTGGTGGCTGCAGCTGCATGCAGTGCCCATCATCCGCAGCCTTCAGCCACGAGGTAAGGTGAGCACCTCCCTGTCTGCTCTTGGAGGTCTTGGAAGTGAAAGGTCTGCTCAGGATGACTCTCAGTTCAGTGTGTGCCTGGAGCTCTCCATGTGGCTAAAGATGCCACTGGGGTTTTCAGCAGCCCCTGCACCCCTTCTGCCTCTTTGAAATCACCATTTGTTTTACTGTACCTGCTCCGGAGTAGAGACAAGGAGCACATGCTTGGGCAAGCCAGGGCTGCAGAAGCTTTATTTGCTTTAGCTAAAGGAGATGTGCAACGCAACTTATCAGCTGTGGAGAGTGACTGAGGCAGGAGTCACCTTGCCAGTCCCGCCAGGAGTCCTGGCTAAGCCACTCTGGCCCTGCCCGAAGCCGGAAGCAGGGCATTGCTTGCTTTTGCCCATCTGGCTGCACCTGTTGTGGTGAATCACTTATCCCAAGGCCCTGGACTCAGTGGAGGAGCAGGGGAGTCATCCGTGCTAGTAATTTAGGAAGCAAGCGTGTGGCCACCAAATGTCATTGGACTTCAGATCCCATCCACCATCACCATCAACTGTGCTGTCTAGGGATGATGGGAGCTGCAGTCCTTGAATATCTGTTTGGGCATCTGTTTGGTCTTCATTGCTTCTACCCTTCTGTACCCAGTTTCTGAATGCCAAGCCAAGTGCAAGTCTCATCTTAATGGTGCCTTGCGGCACACGGCACTGACGGCCTGTAATCTCCTTTTCTCCCACTGCCTTGCTGTTTTGACTGGCCTGTCTAATGGTTGACACCTCTCATTGCAAACCCTCCTCCAAGGACCAGCACAGAGTGGCTGCGCCCCCGCTCCCAACTCGTGCAGCCTTCCCAAGGTTGTGCCCTCCAGAGGTGTTGGAGTGCAGCTCACATATCATTCCCAGTTTGCCTTCCATTCCCACCAGTGGCCACGTGGGTTGCAAGTGATCCAGGCCTCTAGTCGTACACATCGAGAAGATGCCAGCTTGTGAGGAAGTGGCCTCAGTCACTTTGGCCCTCAGGCAAAACATGCCTTCTTGGTCCCAAAGCTCGTACACAGGCTTTCACCTGGGCAGGTAGGCAGGTGCCAATATGAGCCGTAAGCAAGCCAGCAAAGGGTGACAGTGACTTCTACAGTTTTTCCGGGCACCTGCCCCACTGCCCCTTTGTGTGCCAGCACAACCTGACCGTGTGGCCCAGGGTTAAGAGCCCACCAAGATGGAGGCTTGCAGCAGCCACTGCAAAGTTCCAGATCTTCACACAGGAAACCTGGTCACTGTCCACTCAGTCCTAGGAGATGCCACCGCACTCTGCTCCAGAAGAGAGGACCTCAGAGGGGCCTTGAAGAGCATCATCCCAATCAGCTCCTCGTTACCCTGACCCTCACTGTGGGAAAGGGCACTGGGCCTTTAAAAAGCAGATGAAGACGTCTCAGCGGGACTCTGTTGCCCTACCTGTGAAACCCATCAGCTGCTCTCAGCCAGGGCTGAGCTTCAGGAATGCTCTCCATGGTCCTGAAGCTGAGCCCACAGTCCTGTCTGGGCTTCTGAACCTTCTCAACTCCAGAACTACTTCAGCTGAAGGCTGGCCTTGTGTCCCCTTGCTTGAGCTGTTGCCTGGTAGCAACTATGGAATCAGCGCTGGAAAGGTTCGTGTGCATCCACATATATACATACTGGCGTCTTGCCTTGGTCAAAGTTAGGCACAACGCCACCCTCCTCCATCCAGCCCTTTGAGACTCCGAGAAAGAAAGCCTTGCCCAGCTCTTTCCTGCAGGTGCAATTTTCTTTCTGTCCTCCCATACCCATTCTGCTGTCCTGCTTGCCACATGGGCGTCCCCCATGATTCTGGATTCCATCTCATTCTATCACCCTTTCCCTGTCTCCTCTTGCAGTTTTGCAAGAGCAGTTCTGACCAACAACTTAAGCAAACTAATTAAAAGGAGAACCATTTTTGCACATTCTGTTTTTAATGTGAATCTATTCCTGGCAGTCCTCACTGATCATAAGTAAGGATGGAACAAAGTACTGAAATCTAATTACTTTTCTTCTCGCTCGCTCGCTCTCTCTCTCTCTCTCTCTCTCTCTCTCTATATATATATATATATATATAAAATCTTTGTAACTATGGAACATAATATTGTCTGATTTATAATTCCTAATAAATGGTATAGAAAAAAACAGGCACAGAGGGGAAGAGCTAATGCAAAATTCTGTGATCCAACAATAGTTGTCAGCTTTCTTAAGCCTCACAGAAAACTGAGGCACAATGACTAACTTCAGGTTGAAAGGGAGGATAAGCACTTTGTTCACAGAGGGTTAACTGGTAGAAGAGGGAGTGAAGTGATGAACTAGACTGCTATTTAATGCCACCTACCTGACATGCACCTCTGGATCCTGTTCCTCAACCACTTCAGCAGTGGCTCCATGGTGCAACCACACACCCAGGGATTGCCTCCAATTTGAAGAGTCACCAGGCCTGTGAGACCCTCCAGGGCTTCAAGGCTGAGGAAGGACAGGCCTCCGTAGCTGAGGTCAAGGTCATGGAGTTGAACTAAGCCCCGGAAAGCTTGAGGGTGCACTTTCCTCAGCCAGGGGTTGTGGCTTAAGTCGATGTGCACTAGATTGTAGGCCTCCTGGAACATGTCAGCCACCACATGAGTCAAGTTGTTGTAGCTCAAGTCCAAATGAGACAGGTGCTTGGATGTCAGGAAGAGCCCAACAGGCAACTCAGCCAGGGAGTTATTCCGCAAATCCAGCACCCTCAGCTCCGAATAGCAGGTAAGATATCCTGGAGGGATGGAAGTGATGCGGTTGTGAGCCAGGCTTAGGTTCCTGGTGTCCAGCGGAAGATCTGGTGGCACCGAAAAGAGCCGAAGCCCACTGCAATCCACGGCCTGGCTGCGGCATGTGCACAGGACTGGGCAGCCAGTGACAGCACTGGCGAAGACCACCACCACTGCTACAAAGAGAGGGCTCAGTATCATGGCTGAGTAGCACTGAGGTGCAAACTGCTCTCCTCCCAGCTGGAGACAGTCTGCACTCATTTTGACGAGCTAAAAGCTACATGGTATTGGAAAGGCCAATAGGCAAGAGAGGGCAGAGGGTGGAGATACAGCCCAGCAAATAGGAGCTGTGACACGGAAAACTTGCTGCATTCTGGCTAGGGGGACAGTAGGACATTGAACCCCAGTTGGTCCTGCTCTTGAGGCACTTATAGGAGAAGGATGTACCCTAAAAGGGCTCTAATTGGGCCAGAAACTGGCAGTCTTCAGTAGTTTATTTAGCTGATTAGCTGCTGAGTAGCTGCCTAACGTTTAGCTGCAAGATGGTTAAGTAGAAGAGAGAAATCTCTCTGCATACTTGCCTTGGTTGATGGAGATATTCAAAATATGTAGTCAAGAGAAATACACGTAAATGACAATGGAGACTTTTACTCAGTATCTGTTGCTCATTCAAACCCTTGAGCTTGAATTAAGAGAAAATCAGTTCTTCCCTTTATCATGTGTTGTGTCTTGCTGATGGTTCTTACAGAAGCTCTTCTCACAACAAAAAATATAATCAGGTCAATAAATGTTACTGTCCCAGTAAATCCATCTGCAGTTCTGTGAAACTGAAAGAAGCTTCCCCCGGAGTTACAAGTGTCATTAGAAAGGAGCATTTATAAAGAAGTATAGTTTTTAAGGCTCTGTGCTCAATTTCCCATGAAACTGGAGTAGGTGAGGCCCCCTTGGAAAGGTCAGGAGGACCTTTGAATGGACATGAACTGTGTAGGAGTCCAAAATTTCTCTTGTCGGGGAAGCAGGTGGGCAGTCATTGTTCAGCTTAGGGAAACATCCCTTGCGTTGGAATTCCTGAAGAGCCACAGAACTGGCTGTGAGGATCCATCCTGTCCCCTCCCTGGAAATGCTGACCTGGAAGCCATGTAGGGGAGAGAATGATGCTGTCTTCACTGGAAATGAAGAGACGCAAAGGGCAAGGCTGTCTTTTAAGCCTGGTCTTCCTTCCCAGAAGTCAGAAACAGGACTCTTGCTGAGCAACCTGCCAGTGAAACAGAACAGGGATCAGCAATTCAGCAAAAAGGTCACAGGCTTTCATCCTTTTCTCCTGACCCTACTGTAGCCACAGCCATTTGGCCATTCTTGTGCTTCCAGTCCATCATATTTCTATAGACCTCCTCCTTCTTTAGATTATTTTGCAATATAGGCTCAGTCTGCATCCGACGTGAACTATGCCTCGCTTGTGATCTGGAATTCTTGTGACCTCTGTCTGGGAACTCCACACTGCTTTCTCTGTACATTTTTGCCTTGCAGAGGAGCACTGAGGAGAACGGAGAATAAGAAGGGAGTCATCGCACGGTGCATTTCACTAAGCGGTGACTCTGACTTGAAGGAAGAGATGTAAGTGCTGGGCTCAGCTTGGGCTAAGATGCAGGGGAGGCATCCAAATAAAGAGTTGGATGTAGATAACAGTCCTACACCCAACTCCTTATTTTCCAGGCTCTGGGCTTGCACGCAGCCTTGTCACTGTGTCTCAGTACGAATGACCTACATCAGCTCCTACGATTCTAGGCCCAGCTGAAGGGCACCACCCATCCAGAGAGCTTTGCTCATGCACCTCACTCCTCCTTTCACTCTGGAGCAGTGCTGGGCCTCCCTCTGCCTGCATCTCGTCCTGTGGGCAGCCAGCTCGGTGCATCGGTGTTCCCACCTCTCTCTCCATGATTCCTGAGCCCTCTGTACACTGTTTGACACATGCACGATCCTGATCGGACCCAAACTTGCACTCCAGCCTTGTCCTTCCAAGGTCTCTGTCCCCTCCCACTGCTTTCTTCCTCCTACACAAACTTCTTCTCTCCCCTTCCCTATCCTCCTTCATGCCCTGCTTCCCCTTGGCAACCAAAAGCCAAATCATTGGCCCAGATGCCCCGCAGAGCTTGCATTTGACTCACCCTCTTGCCAGCCCATGCTTTTCACAACCTCGCGCCCACTGCATTCTCTCCTGACCCTGTGGCGATTTCCTCCATTCTTCCAGCACCCCGTCCACCTTCACCCACAAAGACACACCCTGCTCACGCAACAGAGTGAACACCCCAAACATTACTTTCCATATGGAGATGCAGCAAGAAGCACAGAGTCCCTCTCCCTCCCTCTCCCAGCCTCATGGTCCCTATTTTGTTCAAAGGAGATACTCACTCTGAGCAGAGGATGTTTCTGCAGCCGAGCTCTGCTTGGGTGCCGACTCGTGTTGCCTTCATCCATCAGGAATTCCTCCCCTTCATGACAGTTACTATTTTTTCCCATTCCTCTGTGCTCTTGCCTCCATGCACCCTTCCTTCACTTCTGGACAACAGAGATGCTGAGGGAATGACAGCCTCTTGGTGAGATGCAGCTGCTGTGTATGTGCGTGTGTTTTCTGTGTCTTATTTTGGCTGGGTCTACCCCCCTTCCCTCCTTCTCTTTCTTCCCCTCTGTCTTTTTTTTTTCCTTGAGGGCCAGGTACTGACGTTTCACCGTCTCTTAGCAACTGCCTCCTCATCTCTGAGCAACAGGAGAGCTGGCTGCAGACCCCACTGAGCTGAGCAGGCGGGCAGGCAGGGAGGGGGGAGAAAAAGAAGGATGAAGCAATTGACAGGGGGGAGAAAACCACACACACACCCACGGGATCCCAGAGATAGAGAGTGAGGACACACATCCTGAGAGGAGGGGGGATGCAGAATCAGGCAGACAGGGGGGCGGCTGGGGATCTGGGAGACAGACATGGCAGAAAAATATAAGGCAGACAGGGCTACGCAAACACACACAGAGACAGAGAAATATAGGGAAAAAATAGACTGGAGATGGATAAGAGATGCTGGAAAAGCAGCTTCTTGCTGTTGGGTGGTGGTTCTTAGAAGAAGGCCAGGAAAAATGGTTTGCTTCCTTCTACAAGGGAGGGCCTCAGGGAGTGACGCTGGGTCGGCAAGCAGCGCAGCAGGGTAACTGTCCCAGCAACCGTATTTGCCCACCTCTTCGTGGCCTGCCACGGCCTCCCAGGGGACTCCAATTACTTATTTATCATTACTTTTCCTTCTTTCCTGATGGGGGTTTGGCACCGTTTAAGGGGATGTTTCACAACTGCCTTCCTGGCATTTGATGAGGGAGACAGATGGTGCAAAGACCCAAGGGAGAGGTTGGCCTTTTTCACTCTCTCTCCAGGGTACATATTAATTGGGTTTTCATTTCAAGATCCCAGTAGGCTGCAAAGGAACTTCCTGCTTGAAACAGACATTAAAATGCAGCAGAGGCTTAGAAGTTAGTTAGCGAAATCTCAAAAGGTAGATTTCCAAATTTCCGCCTTCTGGGGCATGAGCTCTTTGGCCACACTAATTTTGAAGTTGAAGGTATTCGCCTTCTACCTGACCATCACTGTTCTCCGTACCCTTAAAACTATACACAAGGTTCACCAAAGAAGGCTTCCCTAACCTGGTGTTCCCCCATATGTGCCTCTATAACTCCCATGATTGTCTGCCAGCACGGCCAGCGTGCAATTACAGTAGTTGCAGTCCAACACATCAGGTTGGGAAGGCTGTGTTACAGCAGCCTGAGGAAAAGTATCAGTCTTTCATGAATCTCTGGCCTCTTGAGAGTACATGATCTATAAACTTTGCACGAAATTTGCAGTTTCAGGAAAGAATCACTGGGCTGGGTTCAGGAAGGAACCATGCTAAAGGGGCTCCACTTACTGGTGTAGTGGTTAACAGTGTGGGACTGGGACTCAGACGATCTGGGTTCTAGTCCCTGCTCAGCCATGGAGCCAACTGGGTGACTTTGGGCCAGTCACAGACTCTCAGCCCAACCTGCCTCACAGGGTTGTTGTTGTGGGGATAAGATGGAGGAGGAGAGATGATGTAAGTTGCCTTGAGTCCTTTGTAGGAAAAAGGCAGGATATAAATCACAATATAAATAAATAAATAAATAAATAAATATGTTGACAAACTATGAATATATATCTACATTTGTATCTATAAATCTCCATCTTCTGTGCATCTTCTGCATTAAAGTAAGAAGATCTTGCTTTGAGGAAGAGAAAACATCTTACCTGATTAAACCATCAACAAGACGTACAAAATATTTACAAGCGCGGATTAAGAACAATGATAACTGGATGTAATGTTTTCTACTTTATTGTGAAAGGATAAGTTGCAGATAGTAAATGGTGAACAACGCTTTATTTGCCCCCCCCCCCCGAACCACTCTAGTTTACATCTGCTTCTAGTTGGAGGCATTTATTGAGTTCTCACAATTCCTTGCTCATGAAGGCTTGCAGGGCCTTTTCCCCATGTCATCAGCCTGCAGGGAGGGCCTCTGCTGATTTTTTCTGCCATTTTTTCTGACTTTGTTTTAGAGCAAGGGAAGACTGGTATTTTCTTGTTATTGCATGCTGTGAAGTCTCGGGTGGCCCTATGAATAAAGCCCCCCAAAATGTAAACTCAAGGCTCTGGCTTCCTCTACCGAACCAGTCAACCTCGTAGTTGGCCCTCCCCTTCTTCTGCTGTCAGCTTTCACTAGCAGTGCTGCCTTCTCCAGCGAGTCTTGCCTTCTCACGTTGTGCCCAAGCAGGCGTCACAGTTCACTACAGAAACCTAGTGCGTTTTCACTATTCTGCTCTGTAGCGCAGCGCCACCTGGTGTTGTGTAAGTGACCCTAGAGGAACACATAGAAAGGCAAAGAGGACCCTTCTCCCCCCACCCCCGGGTGTGTGCGTGAGGGGGAAAATCCTTGTGTGAAGGACATTGTAGCCATGCAGCAAAGCAAATGGAAGAAGGAAGAAGAATCACAAAGTGCCGGGTTCTGTGATTCATGCAGAGAAGTCAGTGACCCTGTGCTACTTTACTGACTTTTCCTCTTCAATGGTTCTTCTGTGAATCAAGAAAAGATGGAGGAATTGAGAAAGTTGGAAGTGGAGAACACTGCCATTTAAACACCCTTCCGAAGTCTGCTTACGCAAATCAGGCAGGATAGAACCATAGAAAGCTTGCCTGGAGGCAGCCTGGGTCACTAGGTCTTCCAGTGTGTCTGTCAGTTTATTATATCCTGCCTTTTTCCCTTCAAGGAACACAAGGCAGCTCACATAATCCTCTTTCTCTCAATCTCATGCTCACAACAACCCTGTAGGGTAGGTTAAGCGGAGAGTCTGTGATTGGCTGGCGAGCTTTGTGGCCAAGTGGGGACTAGAACCCAGATTTCCTGAGTCTCAGTCCAAAACTCTCACCACTGCAGTATCCTGGCTCTCAGAGTTGGTGTCTATCTGTGCAGCCCCTACATGTCACAAGTCCTATTGCATTCCATAGAGTTTATTTATTTTATGTATTAGATTTATATCCTGCCTTTTTCTTTTTTAAAGAACTCAGATTGACTTACATCATTCTTCCAGGTAAGTGTGCAGAGGGTTGGAGCCTGTATGCTCAGACACTCTGAGAGCAGAGGGTGGTAGACCATTTCTGGGCATGCAGAAGGTCCTGGTTTCAGTCTCTGGCTTTTCCAGGTAGGACTGAAAGGCTTCTGGTGCAGCCCTAGAGAGCTCCTGCCCATCCACGCCACCGATCCTCAGCTGGATGGTCCAAGGAACTGACCCAGTCGAAGGGAACTCCCCAAGTTGCTATGAGACAAAGTGCAAAACTTTGTCAAAGTGCAAAACCGGCCAACAGAGAGGTCGGCCTTTTTGTTTTGTATATGGTGCTCCTCTGGACTAGATGCTCTGCGATTCTTATGCCAAGATCCCATGAAGGCACCTTGGAGGTTCACATATGAAATTGATGCAGCTGCAGGGCCTCCAACCCAGGTGGTCCATGGGGGCCCTTGGCCAGCCTTCTCCCCAACCCGCTTTGAAGCAAGCAGACTCCTCTCGGCCATTACACACTGAGCAACGCTGACTCCCCATTCCTGAGTATTTCAGGGTTCACAGATGAGGATCCAGGTGAGGGAAGATTGCCCCACAAGAAGGATTGGCAGGGGACCCCAGGTTTCATTCAGACACATCTGGCTTTTGTGTGATGGTGAGTATCTTGGCTTTGAAGACATGCTTAGAAGAACTGTGTTCAATAAAGACTTCATACCAGGCTTTAAGGAATGGCCAATGCTGTATTTGAATATAATGTATTTAAACACATGAAGATGCCTTTGGGAGTATGTAATATGCAGTTGCAGGGCTTTTGTACACGAGGCTGTTAATCTGTTGTTTTACTTTTGGTTTTACCACAACATTAAGATCTGAGTTCAATGGGAAGAACTTTTCGCTTCTTGCTTTACTGCAACAGAACCTCCAGGGAGAGCTGTGCTATAGCAGAATAGCACATTTACCCAGTTCTAACAGAATGCCCATTTCTCCTGTTTTAAAATAAACAACCTAAACAAACCAGTACCCCAAACTATCTAATCAGAATCACTGGGAAAGTCCTCTGAAAAAAAGAAGTGAAACTGGAGGGTCACAGCTTGTCTAAAGAGCATGCAACAACCATGAGTAAAGAATTACAAGCACATAATAAAATGCCTTGTGTAGGAAAATTTGTGGAAAGCAGAAATGACTTTCTCATAGAGTTGGGATGTGTGGAATCAATTTGTTTGCTACTAGAATAATGCCTTCAGCATGTGGTGAGGATGTTTAAGGATCAGCTGGCCATGCACATGGTAGGCATGTCATGAATGGAGCTGGCTGGAGTCAGGGGTCAGACTAGATGGCCTAGGATACCCCTTCTATGTTTCTATGATGGTTAGAAATATCCTTTTACTCACTCAGTGGTACCAAAGTCACAATGTGAAACAAGTTCAGTTTCAATGTTACAATAAGATGGTTCTCGTCCGCATTAGACCACAAGACGCTTTGTACTGCAATTCCCATAATCCCAATTCTTCTGGCAGCCCAGCACAGCTGAAGGCTGGGGAAAGCTGCATTAACACACGATCACACAGCAATGTGTTCCTGTGTTGGCACAGATCTTTCCGCCCCATTGTCCTCCCCCCATTTTCTCTGCACTTCATATCCCTGTGTCTTTCTCCTCAATGTACCTGTCACTATCCTTCATGGACCAGCAGTTTTATGACTGCTGGAATCAGCTAAAAGCAGAGAAAGCCCCAGGGCTTTCTTGAGCAGAGACTGGTGGGGCCAGGGGAAAGGAGATGAAAACCGCCCAGAACAATGGCACATGCCTAATTGCAGGGGATGAGAGAGAGCGCGGAGGAGCGAGGGAGGTGGAATGAGGTAAGGCAGCCGGGGGTCCAGCTGCTGCATGAGTGACGAGAGACACCTGACAGGGTCGTCCGGTTATGTCTGCGCCATTGGATAAAAAGCCCCTTTTGGACGTGGGGCACAGGCAGATTTGAGCAACTGCTGTGGACACCACTGCAAACAGCTCCCACGGAGAATGTGGTGTCACCTCACGGCTATTCCAGAGCTGCTGGAGGTGTGGGAAAGAAATGGTGAGGCTGGGACCTGGGGGAGCGGAGCTGGGCTGGGCGGCTTCCTGGCCCATCCACATGTCTTTCGTCCACGCAGACCTTTCTTCTGTGAGCTCTCCCTTCTCTTTCTCCCCTGCTCCACTCTCAGCTTCTAGCCTCACTGTCTTGTCTGCCTGCAGCTCCTTTCCTCATAGATTCTCTTCCTTCTGTCCCAAGCCTTCTTCATTCTCTCCCTGCTCCATCTCTGCCACCCTCTTTATTTCACTGCTCCTCTCCGCTCTCACCCTCTCGCAGTCCTATTCTCCCAGTCAGTTCACCTCACTGCTTTCCCTCCCTCTCTTCCTTTGCCTCACTTTTTATTACATTTATATCCTGCCCATTTTTCCTGTTCAGAAGAAGCCAAGGCCACATGCATGGTCTTTGTCCTCTCCATTTTGTCCTCACAACAGCCCTGTGAGGTTGGTTCAGCTGAGAGCCTGTGACTGGCCCAAGCCACCCAGTGAGCATTGAGGCCTAGTGGGACTGGAGCCAGCATCCCCTGAGCACCAGTTGAACACTCTAACCATTAAGTCGCACTGCCTTTTTGTCTTCTGGCCCAGTGAATATAGGATTCATAGCAGGTTTAGGAACTGGAACAGGAAGGACAACCTGGGCCCTATTTTTCCCCAGATTTTTTTAGAATGCAAGCATCTTTTTGATGTGGTAGGGAATGAGGAGCTCTGAGGGCACCTGTGGGGCCCATGTTGTGGTGGGGGGAAGCTGAGTAAGAGAGACACACATGCCCTCAGATCCAAATTTGCGTTTGCAGCCATTTGGTGCCTTGGGACATGCCAAGGTACTGGTCTGGCTGTCCTTTCTGAGTTGGTTAGGCAGAGGGAACTTGGATGGATTCATGCTGGAGAGTTATTTCTGTCTTTTGTGGCAGAATGGCTGACTCCCATATACATGGACTTATGTTCGTTCATTGAGCCTCTCCGTTTGGATGTTGTTGTTAAGCTTCTGGGAGGATTTCCATCTCTGCATTATATCTGGGCAGAAATGTATGTTGGCAACTCACACGTGGATCTTCACAGCAGACATTTTGTACTTGAAAATGGCTTCCTGGATGCAAAATGTCCAAATATCATCATGCCAGCTAGGAAGGGAGGCAGCTTTTAGTCTTTAAAGATAAAATGTGAGCAGTGACCAAGAAATGAAGAGGGCACCTTGCTCGTATGTATTTGGAAAGAACAAATCGCTGTTTATATATGTGCAGCAGGTTCCTCATTCTGTTTGTGGGGACAAAATGTCTGATATAAAATGCTCTGTCATTTATCCCAGTGCTGCGTGCATTTGCCAACTATGAGACGGCAGCTTGAGCCTCGCGGGACCAAAAAGCCACTGTAATGCAAGCAAGTGTGCAGTCCAGCAGTATGGTGGATTTGGGGCTCACAGGGACAAAGCACTCCGCGTTTTGATAAGCAGGGTTGATGACATCATCTGACCTCCTCCTGTCCCCAGACTTTCCTGTTCCCGTTGAGCTTAGCTGTGATCCTCAGAGCAGCTGGGCAAAAGGGGATTTTGCCAGCCACACACACACGGATCCACTGAACTGCCTGCTTTTTGGGTTCTCTGAGGGCGCATGACTGTTATATGACTAGCTGCACCTCAAAATTTAGCACAGCTGCACTGGTGTAGATTTTAAAGAGTGATTAGGATGTAAAGGTAAAGGTAAAGGTTTCCCCTTGACGTGAAGTCCAGTCATGCCTGACTCTAGGGGGCGGTGCTCATCTCCGTTTCCTAGCCGAGGGAGCCAGCGTTTGTCTGCAGACAGTCTCCGTGGTCATTGGCCGGCATGACTAAACACCGAGGTGCACGGAAAGCTGTTACCTGCCCACCGAAATGGTGCCTTTTTATCTATTTGCATTTGCATGCTTTTGAACTGCAAGGTTGGCAGGAGCTGGGATGGAGCAACGGGAACTCACCCCGTTGTGCAGATTCGAACAGGTGACCTTTCCATCTACCAACCCAGCAGCACAGCGGTTTGAACCACTGAGCCACCTGCAGTCCCTGATTAGGATGAGGGATATGCAAATAATATTTGCAGCTGGAAAAGGGATATAAAAAGAGGAAATTCCTTAGGGTGGAAGGAGGAAAACTGTTTTGATCCCGTTGGCTGCTGGGCGCAATGTCCTGGAGGGGAGCTGCAGCCGTGGCAACTGGAGTGCCCTTTCATGGCTTCCCCCCACCGCTCAGCTTCCAGGGGGGGAGCTGCATTTTTCATGCAAGGAGATCGCCTGTCCAGCACTGAGTCCAGTCTCTTTGCGTCCCTGCCTCATTTACAACCCTGTCATAGGCCAACCTGCATCATGGTGGGCCTGTCCAAACTGGGTCCAGATCCAGACAGATTTGTTGCTGGAGCGAGTCCGACTGCTTTCGGCCTCATGGTGGAATCTACACAAGGGCTCTGCGCTTCAGAGTGAACATGCCCAAACGACCTCTGGCATGGCCTCAAGGATGCCAGTGGGGTGCTGTGGGGCCTAAAGGTGTCCTGGAAGGCTCCTCTCAACCTTTAAAAGCCTGCCCCTGCCATATACCCCATTTCATCATGTTACTTTGACCAAAACTACAATTCCCATGATTCTTGGGAATAACGTATGACAGTCAGAGAGCTGTAAAATGTCATCCATTAGTAGTGTAACAATATCATACTTGTTTGCCTGTGAGTTTTTTTAGATGAGGCTGTAAATCCACTATATTTACTTTTAGCTTCGTTGCAGAAATGAGTTCTAAGTGCTACACAAGGCACATTTCCTTTCCTGCTTTTCCCCACCTAACCTGTAGGTGGCATTGCAGAACAGCATAATTGCACAAATGGAAAAAGCATTTTCTTTCACTTTTACAGATTATTTCACTTTTCCCTGCTCTAAAAAACCTCGCTGAAGAAGCTGTTTCAAAACAGAAAAGAAGCTGAAGGGTCATGACAGGGTCATCTAAAGAACCTGTAAACATCCATTAGTAGAGAATGACAAGCTCAAAATAAATGCTTCACTTAGAAAAGCTCTCTGTTGGCAATGTGGCTCGCAAGTGGGTCTGGCTGTCTGAGTTCATTACAGCTGTCTATTCCTTTGCTTGTCTTGCATCTGGCTTTGTACTGAGGTGGGTGACTTGTCAGAGTATATCTTCACAATCTGATGTGATACCTTTACTGCAGAACTTCAGAGACAGGAAGTACAGAGATCTGAACTAACTGGCCAACAAAACAGTCCCCTCCTATCCTAAACTATTTCTAGACTGGCTTTAAGGAGCGAATGCCCGGGCGAAACATTCCCCGTGTCTTTGGAAGGAAGGACTGTGTGGAGAGTTAGCAGAAGGCATGTGTGAGTCTATTCAGACGCACATGAAAGAAATGACTGGGCTGCGATTGAGGCCCAGCGCAGTGTGGGGCATCCAGTGTGAACTGAATGTGTTTCTGAGGTACTGCACTCAAGGCAAGACTTGCTGACTGTCAGCCTTGGAAGAGCCAGATGTAGATTTCTCACCTCTTCCTTCTTTCAAGGGACAGTTCCTCATTTATGAAACTTAGGTCTTAATGAGAGCCCAGCATGGTGTGGTGGTAGAGTGTTGGCCTGAGGACTCAGGAGATCCAGGTTCTGCTTCCCACTCATCCATGAAGCTCCCTGCGTGACTTTCAACTGCTCACAGATTCTCAGCCTAACCTACCTCACAGGGTTGTTGTGGTCAGAATAACATGGAGAGGAGGAGACCTATGAGTATATAAGCCATCTTGGGTTGCTTGCAAGAGGAAGAAGGCAGTGCATAAATTCAGTGTAGTAGTAGTAGTAGTAGTGATGATGATGAAGATGAAGGTGATGATAATTTGTCTGTGCAAAAACCCCCTTACATTTAATACAAGGAAGAATATTTCAAGAAAGCACCATTCATGTTCTGACATATTATGCCAAGCTTGGAGCCCAGAACCCCAGCCAGCATGGTGCGGGTTGAGGAGGCACCCAGCTAGGAAAGGTTTATGGAAGACCTCTGGCAGCTTAGAGAGCAATCCTATACATCATGGGTCCTCAAACTAAGGCCTGTGGGCCGGATCCAGCCCGCCATGCCCATTTAACCAGCCTGCCCCACAGGTTCTGCACTCACTGGGCACGTATGCGGGTGCACATGGGCGCACGGCTTGCTCACGAGGAGGTCATTTTGGACTCAATTGGAGAAAATGATCTCCTCGCAAGCAAGCTGGCACCTCGCCCTGTGCCCCCCCCGTCCCCGCCTCGCCTTACATGTGTGTGCATGTGTGTGTGCCCTGTCCCCACACCGGCCTGTGCCCCCCTGCCGGCACTGCCTTGGTGGCCCGCGCCCACCGCTGGCACCTGTCAACTGGCCCCCTTAAGAAAAAGTTTGAGGACCCCTGCTATACATGGTTAGACTGAAGGACGTCTGCCCCTGCCAGGGGCATGCTGGGAGCTGCAGGGCTTTCTTCTGTCTAGGCATGCACAGGACTGGACCCTCAGTTTCCAGCTGCCTGCCTGTGTTTACCCCGTTAGTCCACATCTTGGTGGCACCTGGTGAAAGACAGCTGTAAGAGCGGGTGGGTAGCCTGGATGTCAGGGCTCATGATAAGTATCTGCTGGAGGCAGGTGGGCAGTAGGGACAAGATCAGCAGTGTTGCTCTTTTGGTGAAAAGGGCAGTGTTTTGAAGAGGCTCATTAAAAACATTTGGAGTGCATCTGGGCTAAGTGCTTGTCTATTTTAATTCCGGATTCATCAGGAAACGCACACACGCACACAGCCTTGTCAGTGTCCAGGCCTAGAGTCGTTCGCATCAGTTGTCCTCTGATAGATGAGTTGACAGGCGAGAGGAGTCATGCCGGCCCACCAGTACCGCCAGCGCCAAGGCAGCCATCACGGGCGCTGCCTGCTGCAAGAGCTGCGGTGCGCTACTGCCACCTGCTGGACTTTGCTGTGAACAGGCGGCGGGTACAGAAGTGGCTGTATTTAGGGAAAAGAGCTGCTGGCGTAGTCCAGGTCAGGATAATGTATTATCCCTTTTCCATCAAGAACCGGTAATTTGTATCAATTGGCCAAAACCCAGCTGAGATCTCTGACATACACTTTTAAATCTTGTTAGTTTCTGAAGTAATTGCTGCTGGTGAAACTGATAAGCTACGGAAAACTGTATGGCAAGAATAGTTAGAATTCTATTCCAGTGTAGTTTTGAAATTAGCCAAAGGGATGAATTTCTTCCATAACACTTGCTACAAATATATTCTTAAATTGCTGGGACACCCAGTTTGACCTCTTTGTACTGAAACAACCAATTGGTTAGAGAGGTACTAATGATATTTTGCATTGACAAACAAACTTGAAGTTCCTCAAAACATTTAAGTCTCTGATTATTGCTAGTTTCTTGAGGAGTGGAAGTAGGGGGAAAAATCAAATCAAAGTATGGATGTTTATGAAACATCTGATTTAATGTGGGTGGATGGAGGAGCATCATATGCTAAGGATTTTTTAGAAGAAGAAGAAGAAGCAATAATTACTCACCAGAACCATATAGCTGACTTCTGCAGAGGAACTGCAAAAATATTTCGACCTGTTCGGTTCATGCTAGCTTCAGGACTAGTGGACCTTCCCTGATTTCCTTTTTCCCTCTGGGGAGCAGAAGGACTTTCGATCTAGCACAGCCCAAACCTCCCTGGATCTGTCTCCAAAACAACTTTTGCAGACACTGTTGTAGGAGACAAACATGTTTTGATGAAGTCTGAGCCCTTTCTCTGACGTGTTTAAGGTTTTGTTTGCCAGTTGGTGCTGTTTTGCCAATTGTTCTAGAAGAGCTATTGGAAGACTCATAGCAAATGGGATTTAGCACAAGTGTGCATCTGGAGGTATCGTGCAAACCTTCATGCAAGAGCCTGCATAATGGCTTGCGCTAAAAGAAGCACGGTGCTGGATTTCAGGCATTTGCTCACTTCAGTCAGGAAAAGCAGCTTCTTCTCATGGAAAAGGCCTTATACTCACAGAAGGAAGGCCTCTCAGGATCCAACCCACTGTACTTACCCTTTGATTAAATGCATTGTTCTTGCCTAGCAAATTTATAATTAGTCATTCCCCGTCATTCCCCGTAAGGGTGGGCAACTTTTAATCCTCTGAATATTTTGCCCTATAACTCCTAACAGGCTTAGCCAGCATAGCCAATGGTGAGAAATCTTGTGAGTTGTAGGACAAAGCATCTTGAGGAACCACAAGCGGCCGAGTCCCATCCTATATAATAGAACCCCAGAGTCTTGGTTCTAGCTGGGAATTTAATCCTGCTTCCTTCTAACATGCCAAAAGCAAGCCTTTCACCCCACTCTCAGTTTCTGCAGCTTGGTCACTCTGCCATCACTGACACCCATCATTGCTTGTACAGACGGTCACCGCAAACT
The DNA here is from genome assembly GCF_004798865.1 of Varanus komodoensis. Lineage (NCBI taxonomy): Eukaryota > Metazoa > Chordata > Lepidosauria > Squamata > Varanidae > Varanus > Varanus komodoensis. The sequence continues at coordinate 1,176,899 of NW_025335318.1, forward strand.
GCCATGCCCTACCTAGGTTGTTTCTTGGAGGGCTGACTCTTTGTGGGCACTTGGACAAGCCTCTCCCTAAGGAAACTTTCCCTCAGTGGCTGGGACCACAATGAACAACCCTGCCATTTGTTCTCCCTCAGTGTGCCTGACAATCAGGTTCATGGTGGCAACTCTCTTCCCTCCCGCCATCGCCTTCCCTCTCTGCCCTTCAGGTGGCACCGCAGGAGATGCTGCAGGGAGGGACGAAGCTCCTCTCTCTCACAGCTGTGATGAGGACAGCCGTCAGGCCAGGCAGTCTCCGTTCTCCATTGCCTAAACAGCACTCAAGCCCTGAGGCACAGCAGAGGGGCTGAGGGAGCTGATCAAGCACCCTTCCCTCCTACTCAAGAGAGGAGCACAGGGGCTGCGGGGATGCCTGATCCACGGTTGGACAAGAGCGGGCAAATCTGCTGAATGGCCCTGTGGAAAGAAGCAATGCCACTCAGCCGAGTCCTGTGCTGCCCCCCGTAGAGAGTGGGCCGGTCCCTTGGGGGCTGCACTGCTCCGCTGACTCCCCCACTCAACCTCCAGCTTTGCCTCACTCCAAGACCTCGCTCCCACCTGTCCACCCACCTGCCTGTCCACCTGACTCCTTTCCAGCTCCAGCCTGATGCTGCCTCCACCCTTGTCTGCAGCCTGAGCCTGCCCTGCTAGGCCCCTTGCTCCTGAATGCAACTGTCTTTCCAGTACCTGACCTTTCGCTTGCCCCTGGAATGAGTTCTGCTTGAACCTTGGTGTCTTGCTGGCTCTTGACCTTGCGCTGTTCAAAGATGAGTCTCTTGCTTCTGACCTGGTCCAGCCTCCTGACCACCATCACCTACCACCCACACCCCAGACCTAACATAGCCCTGTTGATGTAATTTCACGAGCTTCACTGGACTCTTAAACCTTCTGCCACTGACACCATTCCCACAAGATCTCCTTTGCCAGTCACCACAGTGACATATAGATAGTTCTCCTAGTAGTCATCTTATTTTCCTGGCCCCTTAACATGGTCCCTGATCTTCTCCCACATTTGTCACATTCCTAGTTCTCTTATCCCCAATTCCTCTGGCAATGTTTCTTCCTGGCTTGACTGTCTCTTGGGCTCCTTGCTTGTCCATGAGGAGCCATCAGCCCCTTCTTCTATGGAAGCAAGGTTCCTTCCCTCCTGGGTCCCTGCCACTCTCCGTGCCTCCTGATACATGCCTTGATTCTTCTCTGCAGAACAATGGCTATTGTAAGCACCACAAGTCCCTTCTCCAATCCAGCTGCCTCACAGTGAGAAACACGTGATCTGGTTGCATGTGTATCTGGTCTGGTGCCATGATGAAGCATCCGACTAGCACTCGGTAGGCCATTCCTGAACTTGGCATCACTTGAACATGTGCTTCCTCCTCACACCTCTAAAAGTTGTACCCTCAGGAAATGTCCTTTTCTTGCCGCATTCCTCTCCTGATAAACAGCTCTATTACTGAACGTTGCATGTCACGCTCTATGATTCAGCATTCAGTTCATTGGAACCATTTTAACAGCATCCATCGCTGTGATAACTTTCTAAAGCAGTTGGGGAAGTAGACATGGGAAGAGGCAGCTTTTGAGGGCTTCAGCCAATTTCCAGGGGCTTGGAAATGGCTCCCACTAGAACTGCCAAGGGCTCCCCCACACTGGCCCTTCCGAATTTGCCACTACAGTGATTTGATGCTGCAACCAAACCAAACTCTAACACAGAGATCTTTCAAGGCATGTGGGGAGTGTTCATTTTGCAAGCAGATATAATTGAATTCCCGGTATCTGGCCCAGCACCAACCTTGTCCGGAGGGGAGGGGAGGGGGTCTGGCCCTAATTCATAGAGATACTCTCTCCCTCAGGGGACTTCTTGTCCCCTTGAGGACAGGTCTTGAGTATTTACACCTGGTGTTAGGGATTCTGCTGGTGCACCATGTACCCTTCTGCCCATCAGACCCCCTGCCTGAGCTGACAGAGATTGTCTTAGAATTGGAGACCCCCTGATGTTGATTCTGGGGGACTTCAACTTCCATGCTGAGACTATTCTCTCCGGAGCAGCTCAGGACTTCATGGCTGCCATGACAACCATGGGGCTGTCTCAACATGCCACTGGCCCAACACACGAAAGAAGGCACACTCGACCTGGTCTTTTCATCTGGGCAGGAAGATAGTGATCTGGAAGTGAGGAATCTGATGCTAACCCCTTTGTCATGGCCAGATCAATTCCCCATGCGGTTTAAACTTGGGGCCAGTTTCTCCCTCCGTAAGGGTGCAGGCCTGATTAAATTGGTCTGCCCCGGAGGCTTATGGATCCGGATCTGTGGGCTCTGGGGCAGTCTCTGGTCGATATGACTGGCACTTCTTTGATGTCCTAGTTGATCTGTGGAATACGGAAGTGACTTGGGCGGCTGACACAATTGCCCCGAGCGTCCTCTCCCACTGTGCAGAGCCCATACAGCACCTTGGCATGTTCTTGCACTACGGGCGATGGAGCAGGCTGGGAGATGACTAAAGCGCAGGTGAAGGAAAACTTGTGCCGAATCTGACTGGCACTCTTGAGAGCCATTATTGAGCCTATGCCGTGGTGGTGAAGGGCATCCTTACAGTGCCGTCCACCGAGCATTTCTGGATGGTGTGGGGCCTATTACATTCTGGCCCTATCGCACCATTGGCAGCCCACGTCTTTGCCCACCACTTTAGGGATAAGATTGCTCAGATTTGCCACAAATTGGACTCCACAGTTGACATGGTGTCCAGAGCACCAACTGGGCCTCCTTTTCTGGACAGAGTTCAATTTTTGTGGCCTGAGGATGTGGACAAGGTGCTTGGACAAGTCCAACCCACCACCTGTTTACTTGACCTTTGCCCTTCATGGCTGCGTACCGAAGCCAAGGGCAGGATGTGTACTTGGGTCCAGGAAGTAGTTAATGCCTCTCTAGGGGAGGGGTCAGGTCACCACCTTGGGCTCCCTCACTTGGCAGAGGCTTCAACTTGGGTCTTTTCCACTATGGAGGTGCCTGGGATAGAGCCCAGGACCTGTTGCATACCAAGCAAGGGCTCTGGTAGTGAGTGACAGCCCTTCCCCATGGCATAATGCTGTGCACCATCTCTGCAGAAAAATTACGGCTGCAGAAATGGTTTAAGTGTCACTGAAGTAACGCACTTGGGACCGTGCTCCAGAAATGGAATGCCAGTTGAGGCAGGTATGTGTGGCCAGCTGTGCAGACTTGAAAAGCTCCCTCGGGTACATTTAGGTATAAATCATGTGAGAAAGATTGTGCAGCCATATCCTTACAAGCTGGTCACAGTCTGAAGACCGTGTTCCTGGAGTTATGGCAGAAACCGAGCAAGAGCCATCGGCAAGGGATGCTGATCTCTCTTGCACACGCCACTTTTGTTCTATTTCATGTCAAAGGAGGTGATTTCAAAATTGAATGGCAGATCTTTTTGTACACATAAGTGCTAAAAGTGTTGCTCCTTCCTTGCTTGTCTTCCTTACCTTCACTTGTTTATTTGGCAGCCATACCAAGGAACTGAGTGAAAATAAATAGTTTAGCCAGCAGCTGTTCAGCCCTTTAAAACCTGAAAACATGCAAGCACACAGCTCTTGCCTAGTCCACTAAAGCGGCAAAGTTCCATGTGTAAGCACGGGATTGAGGATGCTTCCTGTATGAAACCTGCACAGCACTGTCTGACTAACCATCAGACCTTGTAGAAGGCAGATCCCTATGGAGTAACAGAAAAAAAGGATGCGCTCCTTCACCCGGTTTGTGGCTACTCTGCTTCTTTCACCTGGGGTCCAGAAGAGAGGAATGCTCCCCACCTTGACCTCTGCTTGTCTCTCAGCAAGAGGATCCCAGCTGGACAGGGGTGCAGTGGTGCACTTGGAAATATGGGCACACGTTGCCACTGCCCCTTTAGCTGCACTGCCAGCCATGGGGGGTGGGGGGCGGAGGCAGCTGTGTCGATCCATCTCAACAAGCCACTTCTAGCAGCTTTCATCTCCACCCAGGGCAGGTTTCTGGTAAGGCGAATGGGTCACAGTTGCCCCTTCCAGAGGAGCCACTCCAAGAGTTTTTGCATTGGAATCGTGACAGCTCACAGCAATACAGCTCTGCTGGGAAAATCCATTTCTCCATCAACTGTTGAAGGTTTTCCAAGGGAAGATTGAGGGGGTGGCCAAAGATGGTATCATCCCTGCGGATAAACAAAGTCGTGGTGCTTCAACCCTGCCAGCCCCGAGTCCATGGCACCCCTCCTCCCGAGTGCCAGCTCTTGCGCACGCACCCTGAGGATGTCCAGGGACTCCCTCGAGTCCCCCAGCAAGGACTGGGCAGAAAGGCCTGCCTCCCTTTGGTGGGAGGAAGAAAAACGCATTGGGACAGCTGTGCAGGAGGGTTTGCTGCCACCGTGAGCCTTGGGTTAGGATTTTGTCTGTACTGAATGTGGGTGAGGGACCAAGGCTCACCTGGGGAGGAAGGGCTTCTCTCCCCGAGGCACTGAACCCATAGTTTTACTATTATTACTACTACAGTACAGTTCTATACCACCCATAGTCAAAGCTCTCTGTACGGCTCACAACATTTTAAGTCACCCATCCAGATTTTAACCAGGCCCGACACTTCTCAGCTTCCAAAATTAGGGAGGATCAGGCACTTTAGGCTATGTAGAAGCCAAGGCCACTTCTCCATGTTGCTTGCAGCAGGTAGAGTGCGCCCTTTACTTAGGGTTTCTCTTTCTCTGTCTTCTTCTGCTTCTCTGTATAGTCCAGTATCCAACCCTCAAGGCATAGCAGTGGAATGGAGGCAATACATGAGGCTTTCATTTCTTTCTGTTCCACACTTGAAATTTAATAGCCGACTTGCGCTTGTAGCTAAACAGCTCAGTTTGAATATATGTAGAATCAGCGCTACGTCTAGCACAGCCTGCCTGCCTGCCTGCCCCGTAGAAAAACCACTTAGGTAACAGCTTGCTATTATGAACGACTCTTACGGATTGCCAGCAGCATAAACAACATCGTTTGTGAGTTGCAAACATGCTGTCCTTCCCACAGAAGGTGCGCTGAAATACATGCTGTGGACCAAAGACTGCATAATATGTAGGATGTACAAACAAGTCATTTTAGTTGGAAGAACAGGAGAACACCCCCACTGGCAACTCCAGATGAGAACATGCTTGCATTCTTTTAGATGGAAATGGCACTTTCTCAAGCTTGAGACTGTGTTTGCAAAATCTTTTTGTTTGGTTGGTTGGTTGTTGTTTAAAGAAACGTTTTTGGGGAAATTGTGCTTTACTGGATGGGGGAAAGTGTGCATTTGGGTGTGTATTTTTAGAAAACACTTCTTTCTACACTTTTTGAAAATGCACACTTCGCTCCATCCAGGGGGATAAACAGAAGGATGCCCAAGCCTGGGAATGGAAGCACAGGGAAAGGATGGCTGAAGAAGAAATAGGCAGCCTCCTTTGCTCTCCCACTGTGGCATGTTAGTTGCACTTGCATGCATTTCATCTCTGAAAGTTCATCTTTTTCTGAATCACATGAAATCTCAGAAGGGGTAAATTTTCAAAGAGTAACTGTGTATGTGGTATAAGCTGGAAGAAAGTCTTTCCCTTCCATCCATTTCTCTACCTGTTTTCCTCCAGCCATATCTTTTTACCCTGCAAGTGCTTCTCTCTCTCTCTCTCTCTCTCTCTCTCTCTCTCTCTCTCTCTGTGAGTGTGTGAAGCTGTATTTTCCTCCCTCAGGGCAAAAAGCAGCCTGGCTGAGAGCATGATTTTGATCAGAGAGAGGATAGCAAAGGAGTCTTAAGCAGCTCCTTCCCTCTTCCCATTTGCCCACAGAAACTCACAACCTCAGGGCTAAAGATGCATTATCTTAAATGAGTGTACAGGGACCTCACTTCCTAAAAAAATGTTTGCTGTAGAATAGATGTAGAGGCAGAGAATCCAGATTGGATCCCTCATATGAGGGTAGGGGAGCTTTTAAGATCTGGCCTGGGCCCCCTTTACCTTTTTTAGTGTAAAAATGAAAAAAAGACAGCGGTGCTAGACACCCCTTTCACGCAACGTCTGTTTTGCTCAGCAGAGGCTGCTTGATGGCTGCATGCAACGTGCCATTTGCCCTAAAATGTCTCTGTTCATATCATAAAGCCTTCCTTCAGCACTAAAAATGTGCGGAAGGAACTCTTTAATTCCCCATCCCATTAACAAACCATGTGGAGACCTGTTTCTTCTTCCACGTTCAAATGTTTATTGCACCTGTGAGTAGCTTAATTTCTTTCTTCTAAAGCACTGGAGCCAAGTATGACCACTAGGGCTTTGTGTTTAGACCTGTATTCCTTTTTGAGGTTTAGCTAATTTAATGTTTTATTTCATATGTAACCATATCATATAGATTTCTCCACATACTCCACATTTTCAGTTATAGTTGGCTATATAATATGGAAAAGTTCTCCCACATTTCATTTTATATAATGTGGGGAAGTTTTCTTTTCTCCATCTGTATATCTTTAAATTTATGCAAGAAATCATATTTTAGTGTTGCTCCCAGAAATGCATCTAATTCTTAATATAATATAAAATGATGGCTGCAGCATGTATAAAAACATTTCTCAACAGAAAAGCCATCCAGGAAAAAATCAAAGTAAACTATGAAGACTCACACAACCACCCCTTTAAAAGGGTCTTATAAAATACGGCTTTCCCTGTGATCCCCTTTATAGATCCCCCCAGCCACCACCACTGTTTTGCAACATACCTTAAAACACAAATGGTTCAAAGCCCTCTTTATTCAGTCTTCTTCCATTTTCTGTACAGTAGGAAAACTGTGCCCTTACCACTGTTTCTGTTTCCCCAGGGCTTGGTCTTTTCTGCCTTTCTTTCGATTCCATTATCCAAGCATAAGATGGCACTATGCAGTATAGCAGAATTGCAACTATAGATGGGACTTTCATTCCATTTTGTTTCATATTTGAAATTTAATAACTGTCCTTACTTGCTTTAAAAAGGGGGGACTATCAAAATGGCTGGAAAATGGGAGAGACCCTGGAGGGATGAAAACATTGTGAAAAGAATCTGTAAACTTCTGTGAGTAAGGGGGCATGAGAGCAGAATATATCTCTCATTTAGAGAAGCCCTTGATTTTCTTTTGGTCCCCCCCCCCACCTATCAAAATGGAATTTGCCACTTAAAGAGATAGGCTCCCTTTTTAAGAGAAAAGTTCCTTCGATCACTCTTCTCAAAGTATCTTTGGCTTTCTTGTTCCTTACACTGTAGCTCAAGGGGTTCAACATGGGGGTCATGAGAGTGTAGAACATGGAAACCATCTTATCCTGATCAACTGAGAAGTATTGCTGGGCCTCACATATATAAAGAAAAGGGTCCCAAGGAAGATGGTAACCGCTGTGAGGTGGGAGGAGCAGGTGGAGAAGGGCTTATGCTGACCCTCCGCTGAGCTGATCTTCAGGACTGCCATGAGAATGTAGATGTAGAACACAAGAACCATGGAGCTGCTGAGAGTGCCAAGCATGCAAGACATGGCAAAAAGCACCATTTGGGTGCTTACTGATTTGGGTGTCCGAGCAAGAGAGTGGTATCATGGCAGGGGTATCACAGAAGAAGTGGTTGATCAAAACTGGACTTGCGAAAGGTTAACTGGAAAGTCAAACCTGTGTGGATAGGGGCATTGATCCTACAAAATAGGGTCCAGCCAACAGCTGGGCACAAAGCCTTCAAGATGTAATGACAGTAAACAACAGTGGGTTAGAAATAGCCACATATCGATCATATGGCATTGAAGCCAAGAAGAAACACTCAGTGGCTAAAAAGAGGCCAAAAAACCACATCTGTGCTGCATATCCAGCCAAGGAAATATTTTTGCTGTCCCCTACAAAATTCATCAGCATCTTAGGGGTGACAGTGGAAGAAGAGCAAGGTCAACGAAGGACAAGTTGCTTAGAAAGAAACTTTGTACACAGGAGTGTGAAGTTGGGTGTCAGTCCTGATTATTAGGCTCATCCCAAGGTTTCCCACAAAGGTGATGAGGTATACCACTAGGAAGAATATGAAGAGCAAGGACTGGTGCTCTGCAGAGCTGGTAAATCCCAGAAGGATGAATTCATCCACCATGGCATGGCTAACATTTGCCATTTGCCCTCTTCCTGTGCAGAAAGGTAGAAAAGAAGTGTAGTTACAAGCCAGAAAATATGGACAGTGCTATTTACAAAATATTGATCCCATGAGTGCGAGAGGAAGCAGGCAGAAGGGCTGTACCGCAGCACCTTCCCAGAACACCTACTTTGACTGCCGAAGGCCCCAGGTTCAATCCTTAGTATCCACAATTTAGAAAGTTGGTGGGGAAGGTGGTTCATCACTAGACAGCATGGAGAGCTGCTTGCCAGTCATGAGGAATTGGAGTGGGATTTGACTGATAGTGTGATTCAGGGTGTGATTTCAGGGGGCGATCTGAACTAGGCATTTTTATCAGTGTTGTAATGCCCACCTCACTGGCATTTATTTATACATGTATTTATATGTTAAGGGACTGCAGGTGGCACAGTGGTTCAAACCGCTGAGCTGCTGGGCTGGTTGATCGAAAGGTCGCCGGTTTGAATCTGCACAACGGGGTGAGTTCCCGTTGCTCCGTCCCAGCTCCTGCCAAGCTTGCAGTTCGAAAGCATGCAAATGCAAGTAGATAAAAAGATACCACTTCGGTGGGCAGGTAACAGCGTTCCGTGCACTTCGGTGTTTAGTCATGCCGGCCACACGACCACAGAGACTGTCTGCGGACAAACGCTGGCTCCCTCGGCTAGGAAATGGAGATGAGCACCGCCCCCTAGAGTCAGGCATGACTGGACTTCACGTCAAGGGGAAACCTTTACCTTTATATATATGTTATTTATAGGCCTCCTATAAGTGTCAAGGCCTTCCTAGGTGGCATGTCACATAATGCTCTCCCACTGTCATCCTTGCATTGTCTCCGCTATTCTATCCTGAATTTCTCCTGTTATAGCATGACTTCTGCATAGTGCTTTTCAATTGAGTATATTTCCGTGTGTTCTAATTTTGTGGAACTGTTCTGCACTGGAGAAGAGTGATTTCATTATGCTGAGGCCCTGGGAGTGAGGCTGCAAGGGGAAGTGTCGTTAGCCTTGGCAAAGCAGCAGCAACTCTGAGGAGGAGAAAAGCCCCATCAGGCTTCAGTTGTTTTCCTGCCTCCCTTGTGTACCACCCCCCCCCCCCAGCTCCCCCCGCCCCTGCCCTGACTTGCCCCGTGAACTGGAGAATAAATATGATACTGCTTCCCTCTCCTCTCTCTCTTCTCTCTCCTCTCCTCTGTCCTTTGAAAAATAAAGTTTGGAATGTCTTCAAATGTCTCATTTGTCATTTTGCATCAAGAAAAAAATAGCCAAAAATGCTCTGGATACTCATCACATTTTCAACCGTGCCATTCCCACATTGACTCCAATGGCACCGATTCCTGGGAAAGTCAATGTGGGAACGAGGCTGCACTTGCTTTTTGGAGCTGTTTTTGGGGAGATGAGAACAGGGGTGCTGGTCCTGCTGGCTCCAACCCATGGGAGGTGGAAGGATGACAACAAGCAGCACCACAGCCTCTCCCTCTTTCCTCCCCACACTCCTGTTTTGTGAGGGCCTTTCTTCTTCTTAAAAAAAAAAAAAATCTGCACATGTTCATTCATTCATTTCTGTGCAGTGCTAATGATGGAGGGGAAAGTAGTTAATTTAAAGTTGTTTAATTTTAATGCTATATTTATTTAATTCATTTTAAGTATTTTTTACTGTTGTAGTATAGCGAATTTATTTATTTGTTTAGGATTGGTAGGTTTAATGTTTGTAAACCACCTAGAGAGCCCTCTGGGCTACTAGGGTGGTATATAAATGCAAATAATAATAATAATAATAATAATAATAAATAGTATTTATTAAAGGGCCATTTCTTCTTTAGAGGCACCTTTTCCAACTGCTCCTACTTCTTCCACAGATGCATTTCTGTGACATGCAATCACATTTTTGGTTATGGGGTGGCATACACATGCAATCAACCAATCAATCCATTTTCAACACCATGGAAACTACTGCAGTCACCAGCGTGTGCCCCAGCGGTGGGGATGCAGTTTGCATGGATGCTGAGAGACGGCAGGGGCTCTAGTGCAGAGTCCCCCCTTGAGGTGAGGCAGTCTTCCATCAATGGCATTCAGGGCTGGCCGTCACCCAGCTCGCCTCAGGACGTGCTAGTGGGACCAACTGCTACAGCAACAGGAAGCATCCCTGGACACGGGCTGCAGCTGGAATGGGGAGGCCAGCAGAGCTGCCTTCTGTGGGTTCTTCTGACTCGCTCCATTTCAGAAATGCCACTTCGGGCAAGTTTCAGCTGCTGGAGCAAGTGCTGGCTTCCCAGGGCACCAGCAACACAGTGGCACCACTGGCCCATATTTCCAGCTTTTGACTCCAGCTGTGGAATTTTTCCTTAGGCCTTCTGATTCAAGGAGTTTCTTAAAGCCGCAGACATAAAACAGCAGGCATTTTCTTGCCTTTTTTTTTTTAAGTACCCCTTTCACCCCAAATTCTTTGCTGTTGAATTCATTCATTTTGCCCAAGTTAAGAAGTTAAAGACTGACATGACACTGGAACAGGTCAGGAGCACTGGAAAGCAGGAGCACTGCCAGGCTAAGAGGAGTTGACAGCCCTCCTGAATGAAGGGGGAAGAAAATCTACTTTATGAGACTATCTACATAGTGCCATTTGAACCAAATGTGAAACTGCTCTCTAACCTTCCCATAGCCCTATGTCTTAGTAACTCTCTTGCCTCTTTAACTTTTTTTTTCTGGAAATCTTTCCCCATAAATACTCCAACCACTTTAATACCATGGGATGGAATATTCTGTTTATTTCTCCTTCCCCCAATGCGATCTTTCTTCAGTCTCGCTGATGCATTTTTCAAATGCTTCAGGCTACAATATTATGCACACTAACCTGGAAGTAAGTCCCATTGAATCTAACAGGGATTACTTCTGAGTAGACATTTACAGGATTGTACAGCGTATCCTCCAGGTGAGAATTTCTCGGCTTCTCCCCTATCACTGCACTGACAATCACCTTAATATTCTTCTGAGCTTTTTTAGCCTGGAGCTTTGAGACGACACTTGCACTGTCAGGAGATGAGTTGCAATTATCTTTCTTCCACTGTGCAAGGACCCTAATTGTATTGAAAAATAATGTTTTCATATGAAGGTGCTTTGGCTGCAATAAATAATAACTTTTTCATTTCCTGCCCTTTCCAAGGAAGAAAGCACCTTTCAGGGTCACTAATACCCTGGACGCAGAACAAGTCTGTTGCTGGACCTGATCTACATCATCACCTATCATTTCTCACATTGGTTGATGTAAGTCGCAGCACGGCATTCTCCAAAGAATATCAAACCATTTGAGGATAAATGGAGGATAATTTTGGGGAAAACCCCACAGAGTTATGGCTGCCACCAACACTGCACCACATTGAACCCTTTTGGTTCGCCCAGGCATTCAAGTGCTGACTGCTAACTGTTTTGACATCTGTTTTACTGGATTAGGGTTTAAAATAATATTACTGTATTTAATTTTGGTATGCTTGTTTTGGACATGTCCTTTGTATACTGCCCTGGTACGAGTACCTATTAGGATGAAGAATGATTTGAAGCTATTTTGGATAAATGAATAAATAATTTCAGCTTGCCTGCAAGACTTCATCCAAATGGGCCAAAGCATGTGGCTGTGAGCTTCTCCACTCTTGGTTTCAGGGTCAAAGTGTATGCTACTTAGGTCAGAGATGGACAACTTGTGGCCTTGCAAAACATCTGTCAATTCCCTGCTTGTGTAACCAAGAGTTGTTGATGAACAGCAGCAACCTGAAATCAACAACCTCTAAAAGTACTTTGGTGCACCTGATCATATAAATAAATCTCACGGAGCAGAGTGTAGGATTCCAGGAAAGTAGCTGCAAATCTTGCCAAGTATCTATAATGTTTGCACATAAAGCCCTAGGGGAGAACGTACAAGCTGTTCTTTGGGGTGTAATTATACAGCAGTGACTGATTCTGCTATAGTGCAAATGGTAGGATGGTTTGGAAGTCGATGACAAGGTGTTTGGCGTGATAATGTTCATCTGTGATTAATGCGAACACTGTTGTTGCTTTTCTTCCTCTTCAGCATTTGATCACTCACCTCAAACAGCCTTTACTGAGTCCAGAATGTTAAGGTGACTTTGTGAATGTTTGTTCTTATTTTGAGGAAAAAGAGACAGGAAGCAGCAACAGTGCAGGACAAAGCACAGTGGGCCCAGTGACCTTGTCCCAAAGCAGCATTTATCATTTTTCTGATAGCGATTTTAGAACTACTTCGCAGGCCGATGTTGGGAGCTAATGCCTAAACCTCTCTCACCCACCACCTGCTCATGCCAGCCTCCTCAGGTATTTTATGCTAGAGAAATTTCAGTTCCCATAAGTCTGAAGAGCAACGCTGAAGCGGAATGCTCTCTGTGAAGTCGGATGCTCCTTTAACTAGCTTGAATTTTTCATTAACCAATTATTTTTCTATCTGTTTAAATACGCCCTGCAATTTTTTCTTTTTCTGCTTAACTATTTAAATATAATTTTATAGACAAGAATTAAAAAGCTATAGCCTATCACCCAAGCCCCCTTTCCCACAGGATCCTGCATGTTTGCCTTATTATTACATTGCATTTCTATAGCAGCCTTTTTTCCCTCTGGTGAGGAACCTAGTGTGGCTTGCAAATTCTCTTCCATTCCATTTTTATCCTCACAAAAATAACCCCATGAAGTAGGTTAGGTTGCCAGCATGTGACTGGTCCAAAGTAAGAGTATATGCTTCGTGGCTGAGTGGGGACTAGAACCCAGATCTCCCAAGTCTCAGCCCAACATCACTATATCAGACTGGCTCTCAAAATTTTAGTGGCAGAAAAGAGGTTTAGGGCCAATTTGGATGTGGTATTTCCATCATGCTTTGCCTATCCTTTGCACAAGAGTTGGAAGGGGCCAGAAGGCCACTGGGTCCAACCACCTGCTCAGTGCAGGACTCCAAGTCAAGCCATCCCTCTCAGGTGGCTGTCCAGTTGCATCTTGAATGCCTCTAGTATGGGAGAGCCCACAACCTCTCAGGGTGATTAGTTTCATTGTCACGCTGCTCTAACAGTCAGGAAACTTCCTGATATCTAGCCTGAATCTGGCTTCTTGTAACTGGAACACATTATTCCATGTCCTGCACTCTGGGATGACCAAGAAGAGATTCTGCCCTTACTTTTTGTGGCAGCCTTTCAAGTACTTGTTGAGTGTACCATATCTCCCCTCAGTCTTCTCGCCTCAAAGATAAACATTCCCATTTCTTTCTGTCTGTCCTGACAGGGCTTTGTTTCCAGTCCCCGGATCATCCTTGTGGCCCTCCTCTGAACCCTTTCCAGCTTTTGTGCACCTTTCTTGAAGCATGGTGCCCAGAACTGGACATAGCACCTCAGATGAGGCCTAACCAGTGCTGAGTAAAGGAGAACCAGTATTTCCCAGGATTTGGAAGTGACACTTCCATCAATGCAGCCTCAAATAGCATTTGTCCTTTTTGCAGCTCCATCACATTGTGGACTCAAATCAGCTTGTGATCTACAGCAATTCCAGGATCCTTCTCACTTGCAGTATAGCGAGCCAAGTATTCCCCATCTTGTAACAATGCATTTGGTTTCTTTTTCCTCAGTGCAGAATTTGCCATTTGCTCTGACTGGATTTCATCTTGTTGTTTTCAGCCCATGTTCCAACTTATCAAGATAACCTTGAATCTTATTTCTGTCTTCCAGGATATTCGCTATTCCATCTAGTTTTGTGCAAATTGAAAATTTAATAATCATTCCCTGCACTTCCTCACCCAAGACATTAATGAAAATGAAGAGCACTGGGCCCAGGACCGCTCCGGCTGCACTTGTTATCTTTCCCCAGCTTGAGAAGGTGCCATTGATGAGCATTGAGTCTGATTCTGTAGGCAACTCTGAATCCACCTGATAGTTGCTCCATGTAGCCTACTTTTTGCTAGTTTGCTAAGCAGGATATCATGGGGCACTTTGTCAAAAGTGTTGCTAAAAGTCAAGATGGATTATGTCTACAGCATTTCCACACCCAGCCAAAGGTTGAGGTTCTGTGTATGAGGTTACCCAATCAAACATGAACTCAGCTTAATTTGGCAGGATTTCCTCTTTAGAGATCCATGTTGGCTTCTAGTAATCACTGCATCGCTTTCAAGGTGTTTGCAGACTGACTGCTTTCCAATCTGCTCCAGAATTTCCTCAGGAATTGATGTCAGACTGACTGCTCTGTAGTTCCCAGGTTCTTCTTTTTTCCTTTCTTGAAGGCCCTGCTCCAGTTGTCTGGCACTTCCCCTGCCTTCAGTGCTTTCTCAAAGAAAATACAGAGTGGTTCTCAGAGGACATCTGCCAGTTCCTTTATCACTCTAGGATGGAGTTCATCAGACCCTGGAAACCTGAATTCATCCAACAAACCATTGACTGTACTTTAACATGATTGTATGCTGGGTAAGCCGGGGCGGAGGAATCTTTAGGCTTTCCCTCCCAACATGTCCCTGACTGGGACTGACCTCATGCTTTCCTTCTGCAAATTCCTATCCTCGCAAACCAGCAGTTTGCCTCTCTCTGCAAAGAGCAAGGCATGGGGTTAAAGATCGCCTCCAACGTGTTCTGGCCTGAATCTCTTTGGCTTCCACTGGGATGGGTACCTGTGAATGAGAAACCATCCAAGCGATCTCTGAGACTGGGCAGGAGTCTACATGCTCATCTGGCAGTCCCTCTCCCATTCGTGGCCCCACCCACCAGTGCCACCACCCAGTCCCAGCTAGGAAACAACAGGTGAATCTGGGAAGTGCCTCCATGTATGAGGTCACCCACGGCCCCACCAAGAGTATCCATGCGAGGGCAAACCAAGGAACACCGGTATCATCTCAGTTGGGCCTCAGAGGTGGGTTTGGGAGAGAAGTGGCAGGCAAGGAGTGGCTTTTCAGAGAACCCCCTCCTTGACCAATAGTCCCACGACCCATGAATCTATGTGAGTGCCACACATGGTTCTTATACTGCAAAAGTTACTTATTTGTCGTGATGCTTGACTATTTAGCCACGAACCATGTAAACACGTTATCCCCTTTTTTATGTCTGATGTCCCAGCTTGCTCCATTTCAGCATTATTTGCCTGAAGCCCTTTTCCAGGGAGGCAGTGCAAGACGAGGCCTCCATTGCGCGTTGCCTTTCTTCGTTCACAGAAAGTCCAGACACTCCAGTCACAGGAAGTCTCCCACTCACAACTCGCCTGTATTTCCTCCGTGCTTTTTCCATCCTTTCTCTTACTGCAGAAAATCTGTCAAGGAAAAGAAGACTGAACTGCAGCATGAGGCCTTCTGATGGTTAGTGCTTGGAGTTCTCTATTTGGAATGTCCCTCTAATTAGGGTCTCCTCTCCACTAGTATTGCCCGAGTTAGGGTCACCCATGGTTGGCTGGTGGAGGCTGTTGGCTGGTCATGCTTGTGACGTTGTGCTTTGCTTTTCAGGACACAACTTCTTTTATGCTCAGGAGGATCTCATAGCACTTCTCCCCACATCTCCTGCCTTTCCTCCTTTAATGTTAAACATGGAGGAAATAAACAGCTTTCCAAATGTTTGCAAAATTATTTTTAGAACTTGATCTATACATAGCCATAATCTATGCATACAGAGAGTGTGCAAGGAATACCTCAAATATAAATAGTTGGAAAAGGTATTTCCCCTTTTCCTGCCAGAAACAATGACCTTATATCCCTGATCACTCTCTTCATGGCATTGTTCACCTCCCTATTTTTCAGGCTGTAAATCAAGGGACTCAACATGGAAATCACCACAGTGTAGAGTATCTATGATCTTCATCTATGAAAGATTCAAAGCTGCGTTGACTGTATATAAAAAAGAGAGTCCCAAAGCAAACAGTAACAGCCGTGAAGTGGGAGGAGCATATGGAGAAAACCTTCCCCTTGCCTCATGGGAGTGTATACTCGGGATAGCAGCAAAGATGAAGATAGTGGAAATCGTAAAAATATTCCTGATGAAAATGCCAGGTGCAGAGGGGACCAAAAAGCACAATCCTGTTGAATTCCATGTCAGAACAGGAGAGTGATGTCACAGAAGAAATGGTTGATTGTGAACTTGCAGAAGGTTGACTGGGAACTTAAACTTGTGTGTAGCACTGGTGAGTTCAACAACAAGGTATGTTCCAGCTTTTAGCTGGTCACAAACTTTTCTGTACTTAATATATTGAGAAGAGCCTTGGAAATAGCTACATGATGATCATACGCCATCAAAGGGAAACATGACATTGTGGCAACAAAGACACCAGAAAGCCACTCTGCTGCATCCCAAGTCAAGGAAATAGTTTTGCTGTTCCCACAAAATCCATCCGCATCTTAGTGGTGACAACCAAAGCATAGCAAAAGTCAGCAAAGGAAAAGCTGCTGGGAAAGAAGCACATGAGGGTGTGAAATTGGGCACCAATATTAATTAACAGGATCATCGCAAGATTCCCCACAAGGGTGATGAGGCACACCGTTGGGAAGACTATGACACATTGGATGTAAAGCTCTGGGGAGCTAGTGAGCCGCAGAAGGATGAACTCAGGCACGATGGTGCGATTTCCTTTGAGATGCTTTTTGGGTCTGTAAAGAAAGTAGGAAAGAATATGTAAAATAAGCATCAAGCCACTCTGAGCCATGTCTCTCTTACTGAGGCTGTCAGGGCAGGTGGCTGTCCCCAAGCATGCAGTGGATGCATGCTGAAAAGTTGCTACCCATCAGGCCTATCTGGTATGAGCACTTGAGGTTTAGAAGCACGCTTTTTACATCTTTATGGCACAGATCCCTATTGTAACCCCAGAATAATCATGCGAGCGTGATTATGACATAAAGGGTTCTCTTTATCATAATGCAAGCTTTTGAATCTTTCACAAACCTAAGAGACATATGGCTTTCTGTCACAATGTGATCCTTGCCTCCCTTTTCCCCAACCCATGGTAAGAAAAGCAAGCTTGGTCAAGCACCCAAGGCCCTGGGGTGTTAGGACTCTCAAGATGTTCACATTTCCATATCATCACTCCTTCTAATAGTGAACACAGGTGGAAAATGCTGATAAGCGCGGATCCTAAACAGGGGCACCGAGAAGGGGGAGGAAGGTATCAGCACGAGATCCCAGCATCAGCCCCATGTGGACTGCGAGAGCCCAGCGGCCACAGAATGTTGAGTGCAAAAGGGAAAGGAAAGGGGAAGGGGAAGGAATTGTACAGGGCACAGGGACATTCTTTATTCTGAAAAGCTTTCCCACACGTGTCCTTGTAGATGGAGAACAGAGTCTTTGATGTGGCAACTTTGCAACTTGTAACTGCTCTGGAGAGTCTCTGGAGAGGTTGTAAGCAAGGAAGGAAGAGCTCCTTCTGGGAATGTGCAATGTCATCTCTGAAAAATCCGAAAGCTCAGGTGCTAAATGTAATTCTCTGTATGCCTTGTCTTGAGAAGCAAAATTGTGCAGCAACAACCAAACAAGTGAACAGTTGTGAAATGTTTCTGTTCTTCTTGGAAGCAAGGCCCTGGGGTGTTAGGAGCAAGACAGATGGTTAAATATAGCAATTCCTTAATACGGCTTTGTGTGCCTCTGATTTTTTTACCCCTTGAAACAGAATGGCTGAGAGGCAGCACAGGCAGGAGCAGCAAATAGGATCAGACTCCTACCTCAAGACAACACTGAGCTTCATTAAGGTGTATTTCTCTACTTACGTATTTGCAAGGCCAGAGTAGGGCATCCCTGGCCTTTGCTTGCACCTTTACTTCTAAGGTGCTGCACTCCAGAAAGTTTGCACAATTTCTGCCATGGTCGGCCCCTTTCTGTCATGGTGCAGCATCAAAACCCCTCTGAGATGGAGGATTCTAATACCAATGAACCTGAGGACAAGCTAGAATCAGGGCTGCCACCTTGGATCCTGCACTGTGCTCTCTCAATCCTCAGAAGGCCCCACTGTCCTCTACCCTTGGTCAAGGAGGTCCGGGGGTGGGGCATCCTTCAACTGCTTTCTCACTCCCCTCACCACCCCAGGGAAGATGGTCCTTGCAGGGAAGGGCACTGGTCATTTGAAGGGCAAGATGCTGCACGTGAGGAAGTAGAACCCCCACAAAGCCTGCTTATACAGCCTTGTCGATTGTTCTAGCCCATGGGTCCTCAAACTATGGCCCGTGGGACGGATCCAGCCCGCCATGGCCTTCCTTCTGATGGTCTCTGAGCGAGCAAGCTGCCACCTGCCTCCCATACGCATGTGCGCACCGCTGCCTCGCAGCACGGGCAGGGAGGTGGTGGCTCACTTGCTCGCTCGCTCGGAGGTGGTTTTGGACTTGCTGGGAGATCTCCGAGCAAGCGAGCCACCCCACGCATGCCCGATGCTGCTTGGCACGCACCTGACGGCACCTCACCAGCCTGCACCCTCAGGCACCCCCGCCTCACTGGCCCGTGACGGTCTCCGCAGCCTTTCAACTGGCCCCCTATTCAAAAAGTTTGAGGACCCCTGCTCTAGCCTGTGCTGGTGTGCCTTGCCTTGGCCAGCCGGAGGCAAGATTGCTCTCCATGGTCCTGAACCTGAGCCCGCAGTCTGTACCTGAGCACCTGCAGTTGTGCTCTGATCTACTTCCGCTGCTGCTGCATCCCATATCCTATTGCTTCAATTCTTACCTAGTATGACTTGGGGAACAAGACAGTTTACGGGGGAACTTGTGTGCATTGCACAAAGCCACTCCGATAACACTGGAAGGGACATTTGAGCGGTCCTTCCCAGTGCTGGCACAGCGGTTTATCCCATGGGAATAACATGTGGCATGTGAAATCAGGATTTCTGCTGAGGAGCATTTGCTCTCCCCTGTGCTGTCTAGGTGACTTCACATGGCACATGCTGCGCCCTGTGGGGAATGCACATATCGTGTGAAGCCAGGCAGCGAGTGTTGGCTCAAGTGTTGTGTGTGTGTGTTCCTTTAAATGTTGCTAAATTTCAGAAGAGGGGGGGGGGGGGAGTGAGCTGATTGGTTGGTGACTGTGAGTGTGGGCAGAGCTTGGAAGTGTGTGAGGAGACAGAAAGTTATCAGTCAGCAGTTGACAGTCCGCTCTGGTCAGTCAGTGCCTGAAGAGGCAGCCCTCTCATTAGAATCTCATAGAGTGCTGTGAAAGGCATTTAAGTTTCAAAGGAAGTAGAATACTTGGGGGACATGTTAGTGACTAGGGGGAGTCAAAACCCAATATTGTCTAGTATTATAAGGGTGCGAGAGATAGAAGCTGCCAGAAACCTGAGTGCAGGAGAAAAAGGAGGATCTGTGTGTGCGGAGTATTTGTAAAACGGAAGAGTGATATACCTCAGTTAGAAGTTGTTATACATTGTTCTACTTTCTAAGGAAATAAGTTACTGAGCATATTGAGACCAAAACTCTTCTTGTATAAATAAAGTTCTATTTTGCTACTCAGCATCACCGGCAGTTGGAAAATCAGTGTATCATCCTCAGGACCACATAGTTCAATAAAGGTGCCTTGTAGATTGGGTACAGTATTGAGGGAGAAGTTAATTGGGATTAAATTCCTGGTGGCAGCATTACATACTGAGAGAAAGAGAGGGAAATACCAAGAAGTTAAAGACACACCATATCCACCCAAATTAAAGGAGAGTGCTCAAGACAAAGGGACTCAGCCAGCTTTGGGGAGAACGGCTGTTCTGCCCCAGGGATGGCAGTGCCCCATTCTCTGTGCTAAAAGGCATGGAAATCCACCCACCCCTCTGCTCGGCGCAGGGCAAAATGGGGCAGTGTCAGTAAGTGCTGGCATCATCTGACCCACTGAGGGAAATCTGACCCTTGCCCCCAGTTGCGTTGTCACCTTATTCATGTGCGTTTGCCCTTTTCTGAGAATAAAGAATGAGTTGTTTTAAATGTCAGTTCCTGTGCTTTGTTCTCTGGAAGTAATTCATTCCTTGCTCCAATTACTGCCTTGGAGGATGGCCTCTCTTCCTGTAGGGACATTTTTCCAGGCCTGTCCTGCACTGATATTAGACCTGATAATCCTGAACCATTTTAGTCTTCAGAGTTTCGTGCACTTCCTGTCATCAGGGGCAATATGAGATGTGACTGAAGCTAGCTGTTGGCTGCATATTACCAGTGTGCACTGTGTGCCACTAAAGTGTGCATAGCTTACACTCCAGGAGGAGTGAACTGCCATGTTAGTGGGCTTCCTTGCACACAGGGAGCAGTGTGGTCTCGGTCCCGCTGTGGCAGGTTGGTGTATTGATGAGCTGTAAGGAAGGGAGAGAATGGAAGGAGGATGCTTTGGAGTCTGGGTGCGCCACGCTTTCCCATCCCTGCCCTGATCCATGCTGCCCTCAAGCTTGGTTTTGATTTCAGAGCATCTCTAAATCATCTGGCAACAATAAAGTGTTTGCTCCCCCTGGAATTTTCTTCTTCTGGGCGACCATGGCAGATAACATTGTGTCATTTCAGGGTTTCCTGGTGGAGATGGAATTGCTCTTGATCTAAGGAGAACTCCTCCGGACCTTGGGATTTGTATATGAAATTTCTAGCTAGGTACTCCATGGGAGTTATGTGCTGGAAGTGTTGAACAAAGGATCCCTGACTGACAGCAAAGTCAACAGTTATATTTCTTCTTTAAAAAACCTGAAAATAATGTGCTTGCATTGACAAATACCTTTTCATTTGAGATAGGTCACTTGGATGAATGATTTCTGCCCCTGTGAGGTCTACTAATGACTTTACTGAGCAATTGTCCCTTGAGAGGTATTGTCTCAGAAGTGATCCTTGTAAGAAAACCAGTATGGCATTGGTGTGCACAGTCATTGATTGTCAAAAGGTCACCTGAGTTCTGAAGATGAGAGCCAAACCTTGGTTAAGCCCCTGTAATGTACCCCCGGAGGTTTAATTGGTGTGGTCTTAGGGCTTCTCTGCACAAAGCATTCAATGTGCTCTCATCATCCCTCACTCAGGGAGCTTGAGGACCCTTTCCTGATATTGTCATCCTTCAGGTCTTCTGTGCATTCCAACCTTTTTCAGAATGAGGAAAATCTGCTAAGCACTAGAAAATTGCTAGGGTTTTTGTTCTTTTTGGAAATTGCACTGTCCTGCAGCTCCACCTTGTGGTTGTTTAATAAAACACATAGGAAGGCACAACAATTAACCTCCAGGCAGAAAAATCATGTTAAAGGGGTGGCATTTCCTCCCACGATGTAGACAGAATGTGAAACCTCAGCAAACTGCAGGATAAATGTTTCCTGCAGGCAATCCCTTGCACTCCTTCATTTCAGGATTGTTAGACTGCTCAGTGTTAAGTAGATTAACTTTTATCACTGTAATCTTGAAGCCCTAACCTGGAAAACAATAAAATGAACAATAAAAAAGATGTGGCCAATTTAGCATCTTTTATTTTTAAAGCTTGCACAGTGTTGTGCTGTCTGGAATTGATATATTCTTGATATATATATATATATATATATATATATATATATATATATAAATAAAATAAAAGGCTCTGTTCTTTGTATTGCCTGAGATTTATGGCTTCTCTTCCAGCCAGGAATAATTGAATCCCATATTTGCTTTCTATTCTACAGGAAGCTTCCCTGCCCTTCCAGTCAATTTCTTCAGTGCATCCTTCACCTCTTTGTTCCTCAGGCTATAGATTAACGGGTTCAGCATGGGGATAATAACGGTGTAGAACATAGAGACCAACTTGTCTTCACCTACCAGTGAGCTGGAGCTGGGACGCACGTATATAACGCTGAGAGCCCTGTAAAAGATGGATACAACTGTGAGGTGGGTTGAGTGGGTAGAGAAGGCCTTGCGCCTGCCTTCCTTGGAGCGGATTCTCAGAATGGCTGCGAGAACATACGTATAAGAGATGATGATAATAGAAGTGCTCAGCACACCAAAGGTACAAGATAGCCCCAGAAGCACCATATTGTTGAGCTGAGTGTCTGAGCAGGAGAGAGAGATGACTGCAGGGATGTCATCAGACAGAAGAAATGGTTGATGATGTTGCTGTGACAGAAAATTAGTTGAAAAGATAAGGTGGTGTGTGTTGCGGCATTCACCACTCCAAAAAGGTATGGAATGATTACCAGTCCAGCACAAAAGTTTTGTGACATAATCATTGTATAGAGTAGTGGATTAGCAATGGCCACATACCGGTCGTATGCCATTGATGCCAAGAGGAAACACTCAGTGGCTAAAAAGAGTCCAAAAAACCACATCTGTAAAGCACATCCGATCAATGATATAGTTTTTCTCCTCACAACCAGGTCCATTAGCATCTTGGGTGTGACAACAGTGGAGTAGCAGAGGTCTACGAAGGACAGGTTGCTTCACATTGGGGTGTGAAGTTGTGAGGTAACTCTGATTAAAAAGACCATCCCAAGATTTCCATTCAGGGTTATAAGATATACCACTAGGAAAAATATGAAGAGAGGGATCTGCAGTTTTGAAGAGTCAGTGAATCCCACAAAAATGAATTTATAGACTGTGGTATGGTTTTCCACGGCCATATCTCCCTATATTGAGCAGGAAAAAGAAATTAGCATACTTTCTATATACTCCCCCTTCTCCTTTAAAGCTGGTGTGGGAAGTATGTTCTAGTTCCCCTCAGTTAAGGGGAAAATAACAGCAATATCTAGAGTGGGGCTTTTGCACTTGAATCAGCTCCTCAAGAAGATGAGGTGAAGCTTTTTCCTTTATGTTTTTGTAAATGGTTCAAGGCTCATGGATAATTAGAAATGCATTTGGAAGGCCATTTTTAGCATGAATATAAGAGTAGGTTGTGTGTGTGTGTGTGTGTGCGTGAGAGAGAGAGAGAGGGAGGGAGGGAGGGAGGGAGGGAGAGAGAATGGCAGACAGTGTGGAAAAAATGAAAGAGCTTTTCTAGAGGCTTTCATTGTACCCACATTTCTTACTCACAGTCATTTAGAATTGCTTTAGATGATGTCAGCATTCAGCTTTACTTCCAGTTTTTAAAATCCATTTTGCAGTGGGATTTGGAGCAGGGGAAATCTAGTATCTTTGTGAAAGCAAAGCAAAACCCAACCATAACACCTGTCCCATAAAAGATAGTCCCATAAAAACACTTGTCCTGTAGTTTTGCTGTTCTGCTACATCACCAGAACTGTTGAGTGTGGGTTGTTGTTGTATTGTGGGCTGCTCCTGAACATGGACTACTGTGTTACCTAAACCCAGCCAGCCACATTAACAAATCATGGTTTGTTAGCCACAGTTCACAACCCAACAACAGATCCTGGGCTCTCTTCATGGTTTGGTGGGTCTACACAAGACAATAACCCAACATTTCAGTGACAGCCCATGTTTCATGAGCAACCCATAGTTCAACAACCCACACTCATCCCTTGAGTATGGACAAATGAATTCAGTCAAAGGATTCTGTTGTTCTAATACCTTAATCATACAGAATAAATGGAAATAAACTTGAATAGGTAAAGCTGCTGTAGCATCCAAAACTGACTTTTTTCTTTTGTTGCAACAGCATCTTCCTTTCTCACATTCTAATTATATTTTAAGTAAATTTGAATTGGTGGTATAGCAAAATTTTTCAAAATTAACAATCTTTAGCTATATGAGTACAGAAATGACATGTTTTGGATAAACTTATTCTAAGTACCATCACTCTAAAAAATAATTATACAGTAGTTTAGAACTTGGTCAGTTTCTTTGAACTTTACCACTGTGGGAAAATATTCTTGTTTCATTTTCACATTAAAAACATTTGGTCCATCCTGGACATGTTTAGAATAGAGAGGCTATGATGCAAATGTTTCCTGTTGAGAACTATGCATATTTCCAAGGCTGTAAAGCACCAAAACAATAATAAATATATCTCAAGGGACTACCATAAAATGTTTGCTAAAATTCCTTCAGAGCTCCTCTCTTACAAGTTCATTTATGAAAGTTTTTGAAACCTAAACCATCTGCCCATTGAGCTCAAAACAGGCTCTGATTTCCTTCCTCTTTGTGTAATTATGCACAGATTTCTGCCTTGTGAATCCTGCATTTTATAGTTATGTCCTCACAATAATAATAATAATAATAATAATAATAATAATAATGAAAAAAATTAATTATCATGGCTTGCCTCAGGCATCCCCAGGTATTGCAGATTGGGATGTCTCTCAAAAATGAAATTTCCATGTTCCAGAGGGAAACTATGACAACGAACCCTATTTACATTTCTATTCCCATCTGCTCAGTTATAGCTTTCATACGGCATCTCTTTTACTTCAATACTTAGGTGTACATACAATATGGGCCCCCGTGAAGTAGTCCTTCTTTTATAACCTGGTTGACTTGGGCCAGCAGAGTTGAGGAGCAGGGCAAAGATGAAAGGGAGGGTTGAAGGGATCAGAAGGGATTTGACTTCTGCTTCTCATCTGATGTGGCCAGTGGGGAAATGAAAGGGACTGTGAGTAGAG
The DNA here is from genome assembly GCF_004798865.1 of Varanus komodoensis. Classification (NCBI taxonomy): domain Eukaryota; kingdom Metazoa; phylum Chordata; class Lepidosauria; order Squamata; family Varanidae; genus Varanus; species Varanus komodoensis. The sequence continues at coordinate 1,201,498 of NW_025335318.1, forward strand.
GGCACATCATGCGGGTGTGGGTTAGGAAGTTTGTTCTGTTCAATTGGATAAAGTGTCATTTTAAAGCCATTTAAAAACAAACTAGAAATGGGCTTTAACCTACCCATTCTTTGATGACCTGGTAGCACTTTTTCAGTTATTTTGAAATTCTTGTCTTGGATTTACTCTGGCGTTTGGTTGAGGACGAGCATGAAATTGAATAGTTTCTCCACTCACTGTCAAAGTTGCAATATCTTGCAGAAAGATGGAAAAGACAGCTGAAACAGAGTGTCATTATGACATTTACCCAGTCTTCAATATCACTGAACTGCCTGTGGTGAGCAAATGAGTATCTCTGAAGCAACAGTATTCTGGAGAGACTTTTTACCGAGAACCTGAACCGGGGACTGCATCCTCCCAGCGGATCTGCTCTCAGGTGGCAATTGCAATTACTTTAATGCTTTCAGTAATGGGAGTGGATTCTGCTGGAATGTTCTTTGAAGATCCCCTTTCAGAACAAAAACATTACTTGGAATATTCGATGACACACATGCAAAGAGCACATTGGAGCCACAGGCTCACAGAGAGCTTTGTATGCTTAGAATGCAGCCCTATGGATGCCGGATGCTGCCTAGAGGGCCATGGGAAAAGTTGGAGTCCTAGCTCTGATCTCAGAAATGTGTCCTTCCCACCTCCTTGCAGCCAGAGTGGTTCTTCCTGTGCCAGCTGTGCTCTGAGGCTGGACTTTGGAGCCAGTGCTGGGGGCTGGGGCATTCCAGGGGGCAGAGAAAGAGGACTGAGGCTCCAGCAGGATATAAGGAAGCTCAGTGCTCCCTCAGCCCCTCCTCCTCCAGGGTAGGCAAAGGACATAAATGCCCAATAAGGGATCTCTGCCTTTTGCAGGGTGCAGGGACACAGAGGCCTTCCTTGCTTCAGCTCCCTCCTGCACTCAATTGGATGCTTGCAATGCTTGGAATCTGGAGGGTGATTGGTTGTTGTTTTTAGCTGCGAAGTCGTGTCCGACCCATCGCGACCCCATGGACAACACTCCTCCAGGCCTTCCTGTCCTCCACCATCCCCCGCACTTCAGCTCACGCCGACTGCTTCAGTGACTCCATCTAGCCACCTCATCCTCTGCCATCCCCTTCTTCTTTTGCCGTCAACTGTTCACATTATATGGCTCCCTCCAGTGCGCCACTCAACAGGTCCAAACACTACTGGATTTAGGCCCAAGCTAAGTAAACCATAGCTTAGGGCCTCACATTATGAGGGGCTTCTGAATATCGCAGCACCAGCCACAACAAAGACTAACACTCCACTTTTACGTAATTGGTTGAGCAATGGAGGAGAAAAGGGGGAACACTCTGATACACATATATTCATCTGACTCCACAATTTTTAAATACTGAATTTCTAAACCAGTACAGAAATAAATGTAATAGAGCAATCCTGTCACCCCTCACTAGTGCTTAGGGGTATTTCTGGATTCCCAGATCCTGGGTCAGAAAAAAAGTAGAATGCCCAGCCTTCCTTAATAATCCCTCCCCAGTGTAATGAAAAGTGCCAATTTTGCAATATTAAGGTCTTCCAAACCTTGCTTAGCCTCCATCTAGTCCACTGTATGGAGAGGAGAAAAGGGGTGACTGCTCTCTTTTCCCACCTGGTGCATCAGCTACATCTCCAACAAATGCTGCTGCGGAAATGCTTGAATGCACCCTACATGCCTAATACCCAGCGCATCCAGAGAAAACCGAACAGCAGATTTATATATCTTATCTATGGTATCTAGATTATATATCTCATCTAGGAGAGAATTATCATCCAGTGACACCCCCGTAACTTCTAAATGTTCCTTTTTTTCAGTGTTTTAAACTATCACTTTAACTGCTTTAATTACTGTACAAAACCTGCCTTTTCATTAAGTGTAAGATCCTCTGTTGTACTTAATAAAAGGAATTGGGGAGGTTAGGGGAGGTGTAACTGTTCCACCTAGTTTGCCTGTTGCTCTACATTCACTTCCAGAGTCTATTTATACCTTTATAAAAGAAGATTTTCCTCAGCTATGTGAATTTGTCTGATAAATATTCTTAATTTTGCCTTTGAGACATATCTGAGGAACATGGCTTTCAGGTAGTTTTAACGTTTTACCAACATATGTACAACCTATATGGAGGCTACGTTTGCCCAATTTGCCAGAGTTTCTGCCAAGTCTTAGCTGGAATTATTTTTCCTAAAAACTCTTATCATTAGATTCAGTGTTTTATCTCTCAACTCTTTATATGATCATCAAATAGCCTTTTATTATTTGATAGCACAAATACATTTTCACACTCTTCAGTTCTCTGATTGTTGGTTGACAACCACTACATAGGAATAGATCTGAAAAGTACTGGAAATGAAGTAGGCACTGAAGAATACTGGGAATAGGAGCTTGAGCTGGAAATAAAGCCAATATTTTCCATTACTGTTGATGACAATCTTGACTAATTAATTTATACCATATTGATAAATCAATTTGTTACATAGGGCATAAAAGCTTGGTAATGCAACACAATGATGATTGTCCTATGCCCACTGAAAACCTCCTCTGTTGGAGGCCTTGTTCCTTCTTATGTCCCATCAGGGAAACCCAGAAAGATGACAGATCTCCCTTTTTTAATATGCCCATGGATGGCAGGGCAGGGGGGGCATTTTCTGCCAATCCTGGCAACAGAAGAAAAATATTTAGATCAGCTCAAATATTTAGATCAAGAGAAAAAACAATTAGATCACAAATGTTTCCCAGGTATGAAATGTGGTGGGGAACCCCCAATTCAGTCTCCCCTCTACATCTTTCATCTTTTTATTTTTCAGGCTGAGCAAAGGGGATCACCATTGTGCAGAAGAGAGAGCTCATTTTGTCTCCATCTAGTGCTGGAGTAGAGCTGGGCGCACATATTTAAAGAAGAGAGTCCCATAAAAGATAGACACGGCCATGAGATGGGTTGAGCAGGTTGAGAAAACGCTGTGCCTTCGCTCACTGGAATGGATTCTGAGGATGGCCATGGCAATGTATGCACAGAAGATGCGGGTAACGGACACAGACGCAATGCCAAAGCTGCACGATAGGCCAGAAGGCACCCTCTCGTTGAGTCTGGGGTCCGAACAGGAGAGTCCTATTACTGCAGGAGTGACAGAAAATGAGTCAAAAGATCAGGTTGTGGCACTGAGCATGCCAAAAGGTATGGGATGATTATTAGCTGGGCACAAATTCTGTGACATAATCACTGTGTAGAGCAACATACTGAAAACGGCCACACACCAGTCATGCAGCATAGCAGATGAGAGGAAATTCTCTGTGGGCACAATGAGAACAAAAAAACCTACATCTGCACAGCACATCCAATCAGTGAAATTGATTTCATGTTCATAACCAGGTCCAATCACATCTTCGGTGTTAGAATGGTGAAGCAGCAGAGGTCCACAAAGGACATGTCTGCCTGACATGTGGCAGAACACTCTGTGCCCCTATCGGCCTCATCAGCCACCTGTGGACACACCGTGGACAACTCACAACCCGTTAGATGTCAAGGTCCTCATCGAAAACGATGGACTAACATCAACATGGTGGTATGAAATTGTGATCTAATCTTGATTAAAAAGACCATCCCCAGATTTCCAGTCAGGGTGATAATGTATCCCACTAAGATGACCATGAAGAGAGGGATTTGCATTTTGGAGCATTGGCAAGTAGTGCAAAAATGAATTCATATACTGTTGAATAATTGCCCATCTTGTACTGTGCAGAACAAACACAAAGAATTCATATAACTTCAGTTATTTGGGCAACAGAGAGCTATAATAAAGCAAACACACAGGCAAACAAACAAAACATTCCCCCGCACCCATTGAAATTTGATGGACAAGCATAGCTCCAATTCTATAAATTAAGGAAAAAAGGTCAGCCACTCTAGGAACGGTCCTTGCCCTGGGACTCTGGAACGATGGGTGTGGGGGTTAGGGAGGTTATGATCTTCAGGTCAATTTCATACACATTCCTTTGTCAAGGACAGCCATCAGTATCTCTTGCTCTGCAACACTTGAGATTCCTCTGCTTCAAGGTTTTAGCTGGCCACTTTTCCAAGGTACCTCCTTCCAGATTATTTGTGGAATTAAGATGGGCCCCTTTACACACACTTTCTTCTGTCTGTGTGTAGGCCTTTCACTGCCTTTCTGTATGTTCCCTTACACAACCACAAGGTGGTGCTGTGGTATCGCAGAAATGTGAAAATAGCCGAGCCTCTCATTCCAGTTTGTTCCACATTGGAAAGGGAAAACCTCCTTTTCCTCATGCCAAAAGCAGCAGGATAAATACTTGGAAGAGTGGGGGAATGCTAGAGGAGGAGGATGTTGCATTAAGTCCCACAAACCACCCTGAATGCACAATAAATGCCTTGTGTAGAGAAGCTCATAGAAACTTCCACATGAAATGGTTCCACACAACCTTCCCATTGGGACAACAACCCTGCATCCCAGCATTCATAATCATTCATGCATTCCTTTATTGTTTATTTAATTTGCAAACCTGGAGAGGAAAGGAAGACAGTGTGCCTGCACCTGTTCTTACCACAAGCACACAGCTGCAGAGGAATTCTCCGGCCATCTGCAGGACAGGTGCTTTCCCCATGAATGGTGTTTTTGTGCTGCTCAGGTATTACTGGGGGAGGTTGGGGACCCCTGTGCCAGCAGGGGGTTCTTACCCATTTTATCCTGAGCTTTATGGGAGCTTGGCAAAACCATCTTGAGGATAGAGTTCAGAAGCATGGATAGCTCCTGTGAAGTTTAGGATAAATGCTGCACTGGATATGGAGCCCCAATGTCACAGGTGTCACCAGCCCATTCCAGGTACTGCTTTTCCACCATCAGCTGGAAGTGGGTGCCAGGTGCAGTTCCAAACAGCGGCATATTCCAGTGAGTGTTTCACACTTCCAAACACTGAACTATGGAGAGGCTTGAAAACAGAGAGATGCAGATTTTGTGATCTCTATTCTGCCAATGTTTTGCAGACTGCCAAGTGTCTTTTGTTCCATCATCTGTTTATGGGTGGAATCGGATTTTTTTAACCAAAATCTCATTCAAAATCTCATTCTCTGTGTTAGTTAATGTGACTTGCCATGAATTTGAATTAATGCAAATATTCTGCAAAAATTAAAAAAACAACCAGTCTGCTCCCCAAGTTCAATCCAAAAGCAAGGAGTTGCTTATCTGCCAATTTTAGTGAATGGCAGCAGAAGTGGCTCTCTTTTTGCCCAGAGCGTTGCATGTGGATAGGCCTGAAAGAGGAACTTCTGGGCCATGCTGCTAGGAATCTTCCTTTGCCAAGGTGTGGTAAATTTACTTAGGCCAAAAGCTGGGGTGAGAGCAAGCAAACTAAGAAAACAAGAACATGGGCATTTTTATAACAGTCACCCGATCCATCTTGATTAATTTATTTACTTATTGCGTTTTGTTTTTGGCTTTCCGCTTGTAGTGGGTAGCATACAATATTAGAGTAGTGTGGGGGAAGAAAGGCAAGTGAGTGAGAGAACTGAAGAGTTAATCAAAAGAAAACTTAATAGATTTTGGAGAAGTGCAAATGAGGGCTTTAGATGTCTCCCCCAATCAGGTTCACTTCACTAGGAAGTCTAAGAAGGATATATGAGAAGTTTTTGTGAGACTATGATATGTAGCGATACCTTTGCATGCATTAAGATCACATGTATATGTTTGTGATTGGTTAAAATGCACTCATGCTATATGATATTAGTAGAAGTATAAATTCTTTGTTCAAATTTTTGTTCAGGGAATCTGCTTCTTTCTTAGCAGACTATTCACTTTGCAGAATGATAATAAATCTTGCTGTATACCACAAACTGTTAATTGCTTTATTGATCTCCAAGTCAACAAACCAGAAAATAAACCCATCCCTCTCGGATGGCTCTAGTGAGGGAGAGCCCACCACTTCCCTAAGTCAGGGTTCCCTTGCTGTACTGCAGTACAGATGCTGAAGTTCTTCCCGATGTTCGGTGGAAATCTGGCTTCCTGTAACTTAAGCCTGCTGTTCTGTGTCCTACACTCTGGGATGACTGAGAAGAGATCCTGTCCTTCCTCTTTGGGACAGCCTTTCAAGTTCTGTACGACTGCTATCATATCCCCCCTCAGTCTTCTCTTCTCAAGGCAAACATGCCCAGTTCTGTCAATCCCTCCTCATAGGCTGTCGCTTCCAGTCCCTGCATCATCCTTGTTGCCCTCTTCCGAACCGTTTCCGGCTTGTCTGCATCTTTCTTGAGTTGTGGTGCCCAGATCAGATGGGGCCTAACAAATGCCAAACAGAGGAGAACCGGTACCTTACATGATTTGGAAGCTATACTTCTATCACTGCAGCCGAATGTAGATGAATTGAAGAATTGAAATATTCAGGTTCATCCTCTTCCATGGCATGCAATGCCAAACTTTCCTGGGACTGTGACTCATGCTACGTTTTACTGAGACAGGGTAATTCCCACAGGCTTCTTGTATGCTGGCATATAAGGGGCACAGGGCCACGGTCTGCAAGAGTACACCACCACTGGCTCCCTGAGAGATCAGTGACTAGCAGCCAGTCTTGCATGCATGCTTGAAATTTGCAGCAAGTTCTTAGTCATGCATGTTCACTTGGAAGCAGTTCATGCTGCTTACTGCCTTGTGCAAGCTTTAATTCTCAATAAGAGAAAATGTTCTTGCAGAAGAAAGTTGATCATTCATGCGTCAATGGAAACCCCTTTCTTCTTTGTTACCCTTCTCAAGGCCTTCTGCACTTCCTTATTCCTCAAGCTGTAGATCAGAGGGTTCACCATGGGGATCACCATGGTATAGAAGACAGCAGCAACTTGGTCTTGCCCTTCAGAGTAGCTTGAGGTGGGCTTCAGGTAGATGAAAAGGATGGTGACATAGAACAAGCTGACGGCCAGCAAGTGGGAAGCACAGGTAGACAAGGTTTTTTTCCTTCCCTCGGTTGAGGTGATCCTTCGGATGGTGATGAGGATATAGACGTAAGATATAAGAATGGTGAGGAAGGAGCAAAGACCTATCAGGGAAGAGATCACAAAAAGCAGGATGCGGTTGAGCGTAGTGTCGGAGCAGGAAAGCTCCAGAATTAAGGGTACATCACAAAAAAAGTGTTTGATGACATTGGAGCTGCAGAAGGGAAGCCGGAAGGTGGTATTTGTGTGTATCATGCCATTGGCACATCCCACCAGGTATGATGCCAGGACTAGCCAAAGACAAACCTTCTTGGACATGACGACAGAATACAGTAGAGGGTTACAGATTGCTACGTAGCGGTCATAGGCCATGGCAGCCAGTAGCTGGCACTCTACAGTAGCAAACACAGCATAGAAGTAAAACTGGGTGGCGCAACCAATGAATGAAATAGCTTTCTTCTCAGCCAGGAAATTCACCAGTGCTTGGGGGACAATAGTGGAAGAGTAACAGAGATCTGAGAAAGACAGGTTGCTGAGGAAAAAGTACATGGGTGTTTGCAGATGGGTGTTAAGACGAATCAGTGCAATCATTCCAAAATTTCCCAGAAGAGTGATCACATAGATGGTTAGAAACAGCACAAAAAGAGATATGCGGAGCAGTGGATCGCCCGTGAATCCTGCAAGAATGAATTCTGACACTGTGCTCTGATTCCACTGGGCCATGGTAGCTGAACAAGCAGCCTGTAAAATGAAGGAGAAAGACCAATGTACATCCCATGAGTCCTTAATTCAGTGATCTCTGACCATCAGAGGAAAGCATGCTCTAACGTAACTGTTGTCTACAGACCAACTTGTCACCTATGGTACGCGTATGTGATCAGTTGTTTTCATTGCAAATCTGGAAGATGGATATGATGATCTATGGCGCTGTGGTCCTTTTCTGCTAATTTGGATTCATGGTCCCTATCTTATTTAGGGTTGTATTATTTCATGCGTAGTCTTTGGACGTGTGAATGGAGTGAGCAATTAGAGCTGAAGCCAATGAGGCAGGGCCAGAGCCCGCTGTGTGCTATCCCTTTTCTCTTTCTGCAGTCCCCTTTTTCTCTCATCCTCTTCTCTCACATGCCACAGGTTTCTAGGGAAATGACAGATCACCCGTGCTGGAGGTCTGAGCTGACTGCATGCAGTGGGCTTTGAGGGGCACTTTAAATTAGATTGAAAGTGACAGGGTATCCCCCCTTGATTTGTATGACCTTTGGATAAGCAGTGCATGAATATGGACAGATATTCATTACCTCCTGAAGGCTTGAAACAAATCTTTGAGAAAGCACGTGCATCTTAGGAAGTATCAGGATCCAGATGATACACTTCCTGATACTGCAACTGGAGTATTGTGCTTAGTTTTGGGCCCCTCATTACAGGAAGGATATAGCCAAATTAAAGTCAGTGCAGCGTAGGGCCACAAGGTTGGTGGCCGGCTTGCAGGGGATACCGTATGAGGCGAGACTGAGGGAAATGGGTCTCTTCAGCCTGGAGAAGAGGAGACTCAGAGGGGATCTGTTGGCGACATACAGGTATGTGAGGGGATGTCACACGGAGATGGGTAGAGACCTGTTCTCCCCTGCAGAGGAAGGCAGGATGTGCTCCAACAGAGCAAAGCTCAGGGAGCCAAGGTTCCATTTGGATGCCAGGAAGCACTTCCTGACAGTCAGGACCCCGAGGGTGTGGAATGGGCTTCCACGGGAGGTGGTTGAGGCCCCATCAGTGAGGGTGTTCAAGGACAGGCTGGACGGCCACATGGTGGGCATGTCGTGAGCAGAGCCAGCTGGAGCCGGGAGCCAGACTAGATGGCCCAGGAGGCCCCTTTTGACTTGCTCTGTTTCTATGTTTCTGATTCTTGTATGTGTTAAAAGATCTAAGGACTGAGTTCAGTTTCAGTTCTGGCTGGATCAGGTACTTAAATCTGAAGTTTGTTTGGTTATTATTAAGGCAATAGACTTCAGTATTAGGATTAGTTCAAGAATCAGTTACTAGGTACATTGGAAACTAAGTCCTCACCAGGATACGAATTCAGAATAAAGAATTTGTATTAAAGAATTTACAGAAGTGTTTTAACAAACACTTTTATGTGGGCAGAACTTGCTGATATCTGCTCCCCAGTTCTTTGTTGCTGTAATGGGAGGTTACTGCCCATCCTGACAGGAAGCCATCAAGGGACCAAGGGAGGATGTGGCAGCAGATGCTGCAGTGGGAATGCAGTGCTTTGCCACTACAGCAAAAAGTTTGCAAAAGCTGCCTGAAATACCCCTTGTTGAGTCCTTTATGCTAACTGTGAGGATGGATGACATTTATTCTAGTTCCTGTAGATCTGCTAAGTAAAAGTGGATTTGCCCTACCAATTTCAGCTTGGAGAGAGGGAAAGATCAGATTGTATATGGGGAGAGACCCAGATGACCCATGATTGATAGGTTGCTCTTAAAGGTACAAAAGTATTTGAATTGTTAGTAAGAGTGCTGATCTCTCTTGCTCTCTGTTGTTTGTGTGCAAGCTTCAGGAAAGAGTTTTTCTATTGGACCTTGCTGCAAGCTGTCTATCTTTTATGGTCAGACAACAAACCAGGCTGTTGCAGTTAAACTCCCTGAAAAACTGATCAAAGATGGCACAGAACATGCTGGGTGGATCCACTGCCAGTTCCATTGAATGAAGAAGTTGCATGAGATGATTATCAAGAACATTTTTATCAATCTAGTCTCTTCTGTATGCAAAATTAGAGTGACTAATGAAAACTGAAATCCTGAAGCAAACCTTTTGGCTTTCCCCTTCTGGAGCTGTTCTGATATGGATCAAAGTGTCCTTATATATATTTTAAAGGGCCGCCACTGATGTCCTTTAGTAGTATCTCCCTCACAGCTTTGGGAAAAGGAAAGGAAGTCATAATTTCTTTCTTTCCCAACTCCAAATTAAATTGGCCAACCCCAATAGGGTGATCAAAGGCAGAGGAAGCCAGCACTCCTCTCCCTTTATTGCACAGCAAATGGACTTTCCAGAAGTGAAGTTTTCTCACCATCACATGAGAAGATGCATGTGCTAGAATTCCCTCTCTGCCTAAAAAAGCCATAGCAGCCCTGATCTCCTGTGCAGCAGCAAGTCTTAACTCCAGCCTTACTGCAAGATAGTCTGGTCAAATGAAATAGTCCATGCAGGGCTTCAGTGGGGCAAGCTGATTCTGAATGGGTTTTAACAGCTGGCTGAAGTGCTAACAAATCTGCCAAGGAAATATGCAAAGATAGGTTGACTTTTAGAAATGAATCTTCCCGTAATTCATACTGTATCTTTCCTCAGCATTCTGTTTCAATCACCCAGCCCTGTGTGGAAGGCCAAATAGCTTTTTTCTTTGGCCTTGCTATTTTTTTAAAACATTACATTCGGATTTTAGATTGCTATTTTGCAGCTGGAGAGGTTTTGCACTTACCTTGTCCACTTGTATCTTCACTTAATGTGCCTCACTCATCAGTATTCTGAGTCTGGCATTTGAACATAAAATAATGTCCTTTCTATGGAAAGAAATTCCCATTTCCTTCCATCTCTTTTTATATTGTTTAACTCTGCACACAGTTCTGAAATCTCTTTATGCTTGGCACCGACTTAGTGCTCTGGGCTTATGGGGTTGCATCATGTTGAAAGCTGCCTTTATATTGAGAAGTTGTGACTGTGCATCTGGTCCCTGAGGATTTTCTGACCTCAGCTTCAGAGATGTGCAAAGCTGATTATATGATGATCAAAGACTAGCTTGTTTATTTGAGATGGAAGAAATACACCATACATGCTCCTCCACTCAGAAAGTCAGAGGAGAATAGACTTCTAATTTAAAACACGTGTTTACCAGGGTTGCTAAGGAGATCTCAAGAAGGAGATCTTGTCTACTTACCATAGCAAAGCAAAGCAAAGCAAAATCCTCTAAGCTGATCACATTTGAGCTGGTGGTGACTGACCAAGAAAGGGCTCTTGGGGTTATGGTGGACAGATTGATGAACGTGTTGAGCCAGTGCATGGTTTCTGTGAAAAGGTCAAACTCTGTGATAGGCCTAATTAGGAAAGGGACTGAAAACAAAACTTTGCATGTCATGCTACCCTTATACAAAGCTATGGTGCAACTACTGGAATATTGTGTACAGTCCTGATCACCACACCTAAAAAAAGAATATAGTAAAGTTGGAAAAAGTGCAAACAAGAGCAACTAAGATGATGAAGGGACTGAAGCAACTCCTCTCTGAGGAAGTAGCTTCCAAAAAGGTGCATAACGGGAGGCATGATAGAGATGGACAGAACTGTGCATGATGTGCAGAAATTGGCAGGGAGACATTTTTCTCTCTCTCCCATAACACTAGAACCCAGAGTCATCCTGTTATTATTCTTTATTTTGTGTGCATACCACCCAACAGTTTAGAAAAACAATATCCCATGAATTTGATTGGTGGGAGATTCAGGACAGATCGGAGGAAATGTTCGCACAGTGTGCCGTTAAACTATGGGATTCACTTCCATGAGGTGTGGTGGTTATTGCCAGCTGGGACCGCTTTAAAAGGGGATTGCACAAATACCTGGAGGAGAAGGCTCTCCATGGCTATATGCCCTCTCGGCACCTAATTGCTGGGGAGCTTGGAGGAAGGCTGCCATCACCTGCTTGTGAGGTGGTGTGGGCAGCTGGTTGCAATATGTGAACCAAATGCTGGAATAGATGGAACCTCTTATGTTCTTAGACAAGCTCCAACTCTGATGATTTTCTCAAGCAGGCGATAAAAATGTTTTTATCCTATCTGCCCTTGTGAGGCACTTAAGTACAATACTGACATCTTAACTCTCCATCTTCTCTGGCTTCTGAATGTCTTAAATTCTGATTAAGATTAGTTTTAGTGATTACATTGACTTTGACTCTATTGTATTAGTGTCTGGTGCCCACTCAGGGTTGTTGGTGCAAGAGGTTATGGGCACCAGAAGCTGGGCAATGGGGCCCCAGAGGCAAGGCAGTATTTTGACTCCCCACCAGCCAGAAGACAGGGGAAACTGGGGCACAAGGACTCTAAGACCATGAATACAAAGCAAGAAGGGGCTTCACACAGTCCCACAAAAACATCCCTTCAGACCCATGTTCTTCTGTTCTAGCAATAATAGTCATTGCAGAGAGAGTCAGGACCCCGAGGGCATGGAATGGGCTTCCACGGGAGGTGGCTGAGGCCCCATCAGAGCGGGTGTTCACGGACAGGTTGGACGTGCACATGGTGGGCATGTCATGAGCGGAGCCGGCTGGAGCTGGGGGTTAGACTAGATGGCCCGGGAGGCCCCTTCTGACTCACTCTGTTCCTATGTTTCTATGAATCAAGTGACTGTAAGATCATTCATGCAAAACTGGGGTGGTGTGGGGTTCACATTATCAGCATCACCACAAGAGTGACAATGGCAACAGCAGCAACACGGCCACAGGGATAAGCATTGTTTGGTACCAAATAGCAATTCAAAATCTATCCCGTGAAGGGTAGGAGGAGGTCACCCCTGAACTCCTGCTGCCCTCTAAAAAACTAAGGCAGCTGACTTTGGCTGCCTAAGGGTTGGTTTGCATGATGCAAGAAGACAGCTCTTACTTTGTGGGTCTGTTTTGTCATCTGGACCTGGGGCTGGCATTTTACCATTGTTGGTATGGAGACACCATAGAATCCCCTGGCAAAAATGGCCACAGAAGTGGTTGCTTCTAGTCAATGGTGTCTGTTGCCCTCAGCCCCCTAGCAATAGACACAGCATCGCCTGCCTTATTTCCATGGGCCTAGTGATGTGTCCCTCTCGCTGTTTGCTTTTGGAGACAGATAAATAGCATGAAAATACATAGAGGGAGAGGGGGAATTACAGTGCAAATGATTTCGGGCAAATCATCGTGGGATCCGGAGTGGCTGGGAAGCAACACAGATATTCAGGTACGCTCAGGAGGAGGAACAGGGAACCCATCCCTGGACTGCAGCAGATGGATCGGGAGGACGGCTGTCCATCAGCAAGAATGGGGAAAGAATGGGGATTTCACTTTTAGGGGCTGCTGAGAGGCATGGCAGGGCTGGAGGATGGAGTGGGAATGTGGAAACCTGGCTGCCTGGGTAACCAGGTAATCACCTGGCAGGTAAGTTTGGGCAAAAATCTGCACACTGTGGAAAGGCACAGGTTTGTTTCCCATGCAGAGTGAACCCAGCCTATGCACCTTGGAATGGGAGGGAAGGAGGCTGAAGCACTACTGGGCATCTTACCTCTTGGTGGCGCCAGCTTCCTCCTTTCCCTGCCCCCAAAGCCTGTCCCAAGGTCCCTCTTGCCGCCCTGGAGATGCAGTCTGTGTGGCTTTTGCTGCATTGCCTGCACGACTGGGGAGGGATGCCAGAATTCTCACCCCCAGCTATGAGGCTGGAGCCTGTTTCCAACCTTGCAGTGAGAGATCTGAGCAACAGGTGGTTGTCTGGATGCTGCCTGAGCAGCAGCCATAGGACTGCCCTACTGCTCATTTAACCAGGTGTTTCTTTACCTGGTCTATGTGTACTGGTGTGCTATTTTCTTGTTGCAGGTTTTTTAATTATTTGGGCTTTTTAACGTCCCTGTTAGTCACTCCAGTTGTTCCTAACATGTTAAAAGTTGATAGTGTGGAAAATATGGAACATCAACAATATAGAATATAGAAAGGACAATAAATAATAGTTTGTTTTCTGTTTTGCTTTTCACCCATCATTGACCTGTCTTTCAGATATTGTCATTTGGTTCACATCCGTTTCAGTGTTTAATTAATAGAAATCAATGCACACCGGAGCCTGAGACACTTCAGGGAAAAGGTCTCAAGGCCAACATTTTCCACACTATAATTGGCTTCTCCTTCAGAATTTGAAAGAGAGCAAACAAAGCATCACTGTTTGCTGAGAATGTAGAAAGCTCTTGAGTTATCTCACGGTAAGGACAGTTCTACTATCTTCACAAGAATGGGATGCTTCAGAAATGCTGAAAATGTGCTTGAGCAAAAGGAAAGCAAGTAAGTTCAAACGCATGGAGCACATTGACATTACCAACAGAACAGCTTTGCAGGAGGTCTGTACTATTGTGTTCCAGAATATGCATTAGTCACAAATACTACTTTAGAGTCAATTGTATATTTGTTCCTTTTTTCATTTTAAGATCACACCTTAAGTCTTAAAACAAACAACAGAAAGAACTGAATATTCAGATGCTTTGAGCCAAGATTTCATAGAATCATAGAATAGCAGAGTTGGAAGGGGCAATGAAGGCCATTGAGTCCAACCCCCTACTGTTGCAGGATACAAGTTTACACCATCCCACTCAGATGGCTGTCCAGTTTCACCTTGAATGTCTCCAGTGTGGGAGAGCCCAGCACCTCTCTAGGCAGCTGGTTCCACTGTTGTATTGCTCTGACAGTGAGGAAGCTTTTCCAGCCTGTCCAGCCTGAATCTGGTTTGTCGTAACTTGAATTGATTATTCCGTGTCCTACGCTCTGGCATCAGCAAGAAGAGATCTTGGCCTTCCTCTTTGTGACAGCCTTTGAGGTACTTATAGAGAGATAACATCTCCTCACTCAGTCTTCTCTTCTCAAGGCTGAACATGCCCAGTTCTCTCAGTGTCTCTTCATGGGGCAGTGTTTCCAAACCCTCAGTTTTGGTGCCTTCTTCTGGACCCTTTCTAATATACATGCATCAGTTTTGGTGCCCAGAACTGGACACAGTATTCCAGGTGAGGTCTGACTAAAGCGGAGTATAGAGGAATTAGTACTTCTCGTGATTTGGAAGTAATATTTCTGTTAATGCACCCCAAAATAGCATTTGCCCTTTTAGAGGCTGCATTGCATTGTTGGTTCATGTTTAGCCTATTGCCCAAAATTTGCAAATTAGCATATGTTGTACCTTTGCTTATGAATTTCGTAACTATGTTTATGAATTGTGAACTGTCCAGATAGCTGCAGCTATTGGGTGGTATAGGAAAGAAACTAATAATAATCTATCAGTCAGTCTAGCTAATCAATATGCAATGCCACCAAGAATTAATTGTTGAGGAGGCTTGTTCTAGGCAGTTGCTTTGACACTTTCCAAACTGCTTGCCTGATGCAGAAGCAGTGTCTGCTATGCTTCATTGATTGCATGCATCTTAATGTAGTCCAAATAGCACCATCTCTGCAGGAGGAGACGGTATCAGCAAGTTTGGGATATTACACCTGTCCTGAAAGACCCGCATTGGTTGTCGATTGCTTTCTGGGCTCACTTCAATGTGGCGCTTTTTTACTCTTTTTTACCCTAAAGAGCTCAGCACCTGGCTATCTAAGGGACTGTCTGTCATGCTATACCTGAGAATTAAGCACTGCAAGAGAGGATTTTGTGAGAGCACCATGACCTGCAGAGGCAGGTATGAAAGGGCTATCTTCTTCTATGCCCCCAAAGGATGGAATTTGTTCCCTCAGGAACTCTGGTTGTCCTCCTCCTCACTTGGCATTTAAAAAGTGCCTGAAGACCATTGGTTTTAGTTGGACCTTGCAAAATGAGTAGTTACTGTTTCAAATTTCATTTTATAGTTACTGTACTTAGGTTTAATTTTTATTTATTAAAACATTTATTAAAACATTTATATGCTGTCCTTAATGTTTTAATGCCATTTTAGCAAACAAGGCAGTACATAATTATTACTCAATAATTACATAAATGAATAGGTGGACCTGAATGTTTGCAGGACAACAAATCTTTAGAAATCCTTAGGCATAAGCGCTGAAGGGGCAACCAAACTAGCATGTTCCGAATGGCACTGAGTATGCTCAGCGAGCATCAGTCCTTGTTGACCCTTGGGGAGATGGGAAACAAGATGGGACCATGGGATGGGGCCTTGGGAGCTGGTCTCTCCCTCTCACTTTTCTTCTCCAGCAGACCCAGATGAAACTTTAGAAGCACAGTCTTTTTAATTAATGCTTAACAGTTTACAGAACAGTATTAATCAACCCATCTTTCTCTTTGAGATGTGGGAGAACCATTGGTCCAAGTGAAGAGATGAATTGAAAATGAAACTTCTTGTCCTTTCCTCCCTTGCAGAAAAATTTTGGACTCCACTCTCTTGCTGCTTGAGGGCTACACAGCAGGAACATCAGACACTTCATAACTGATCTGCTGCAGCCTGACTGGGTCAAAGATCTGGGAGCCCGTGTTGTGTCATGGTTAAAAGCACAGGACTGGGACTCAGGAGATCTGGGTTCTAGTCCCCACTCATCCATGGAACCAAGTGGGTGACTTGGGATCAGTCATAGATATTCAGTCCAACCTACCTCACAGGGTTGTTGTTGTAAGGCTGAGATTGAGAGAAGGAGAATGTTGGAAGCCACTTTGAGTTCCTAAAAAAAACCCCAACAGGTGGGCTATAAATCAAATAAAGAAATAAAGAACTCTATTGCTTCCACCCCAGCTCTGAAAGGTCTCTGTCCTTTTTCAAGATGGGCTGGTTCCCACATTCTGCCAGAGATTCTTCACTACATAACCATGAAACTGCCAAGCCACCTGCCCAACTCTGTCTATCCACCTCCTCCCCTGAAGCAGCCAAATCCACTTAAGACTGTAGCATGTGAGAGCTGGGCCCTCCCTCTGCACTAGTATTTCACTGTTTTGAGTAATTTGGCTACCTGCTTTTGCTCTTATGGAAAATTAAGAAAGGGACATAAATAATTCTCAGGATCTAAGTAGAGCCTGAAACTGGAGGGCAGGACCCCTATTTTTCTCTGAGCCCCAATAGTGTCTCAGTGATGCCAATGGGAAACAGGACATTGGTGACCGAATTCGTGCTCACAGGACTGACCGACCTCCCAGAGCTGCAGCTCATACTCTTCATGATGTTCTTTGCTGTTTACATCTTCACCCTGGTGGGGAATCTGGGCGTGATTGCCTTAATCAACGCCAGCCCTCAGCTCCACACCCCGATGTACTTCTTCCTTAGCAACTTGTCTTTCTTGGACATCTGTTATTCCTCATCCGTCACCCCAAAGTTCCTCACTGATCTCTTCCACAAGAAGAAGGTAATTTCTTTTGCTCATTGTTTCACTCAGTTTTATTTTTACGCCATGTTTGCCACCACGGAGTGCTACCTTCTGGCCGTGATGGCCTATGACCGCTACGCAGCTATCTGCAACCCTCTGGTGTACTTCGCCAACATGTCGGAAAGAAAGCGTGTGCAGCTGATAGCAGTTTCCTATGGTGCTGGGATTGTCAATGCCTTGGTGCACACAGTTGCAGCCTCTAGGCTACACTTCTGTGGTCCAAATGTCATTAGGAATTTTTACTGTGAAGTTCCTCCTATATTGGAACTGGCCTGCTCAGACATCCATCTCAATGATACGTTGATCTTCATATTTGTTGGGTTCAATGTGATATCAACCAGCCTGACCATTCTCACCTCCTACAGCTACATCCTGGTCACGGTTTTAAAGTTCCGCTGTGCCAAGAGCCGCCAGAAAGCCCTCTCCACTTGCGTGTCCCACCTCGTGGTCGTCTCCATTTTTTATGGGTGTGGTAGCTTCATATACGCACGGCCCAGCAATAGACAGAATCAGGCCCAAGACAAAGTGGCCTCGGTGTTCTATGTAATGGTGACTCCCATGCTGAATCCCTTGATCTACAGCCTACGGAACCAGGAAGTCAGGAAGGCCTTAAGAAAAATTATGGATAGGAAAGCTGCTTTCTTTTTTAAAAACTGAATTGAAGATTTAACATTCATTTGATACATCACCATTTTGGAAAGAAATAACTGTAAGAACCAATATGAACTTAAATCCTGTTATATTCAGTTTCTCCAGGGTGTTATGCTATATAAAACCTCTAAATGGGGGCCAGTCTTGCTTACAGGGAACTGGGTATTACAGGGCTATAGTCATGGCCAGACATATTGTACTGCAGATCTGGAAAGCCACTAAATCTGCTGATCTAGATCAGGGAGTGAAATTGCTTTTGGGGCTTCCTGGCCATGGATGAATGGTTTACATCAAGAGTCTGTGTATGAATGCATTTTGGGGGCTATGGAGATATGAATTTTAAAATATCAGGCAGAACTTTTTACAACTCTATGGGTACTCAGGAATAAACAATGCATCCTTCCCCTTGCCTTGCCACCCCTTGGCCCTATCAACACTGCACTCTGTTTAAGTTTAACCCTTCCCTTCCCTTCCCAAATCATCTCCCCGCTCTTCCTTCCTCCATTTTTGAGTTTCTTTAAAAAGTACATTATAAAAAATAGGTACATTAAGAGCTGTGAAGGTGACAACTGCAAAAGGTTTAATATGTAAGGCCTGTCAGTTAATAGAAGTCAGTGACCTGAAGGCCAGTGTATGGGAGGGAACTCTTGGAAAAGGGAGGGGCATTTCTTTTACACTTAAAAATGTCTGAGAAAAACTGTCAATAAAAGATACATAACAATACAAGATGGAGCATTTTCAAAACCTGTATAACATTCCATGACCTGAGTGGAGTCCCGCAAGGGAAGAGCCTTTACTGCTGTGGCCCCATTTCTGTGGAACACACAGCCTCTGGAGGTCAAGCAGGCACCAGCACTGCACTGTCCCAGGAAGCCTTTCTTGCTGCTAGAAATGCTTCTTATGTTGTCTTGTTTCTAATGTATTTTTAAATGTGTTTGCTTGTTTCAGCTTCAGGTTGTTTATCTTCCATATCTAGGAATATATGGAATGGTATGCAAATATACCAAATACATAAACATAAATAAGAGACAAACATCAGTGCATCCACACATGAGCTTCATATAGATGGGTATGTTGGATGGAGGGCCTGGATGTAGGGCAGCATAGGGCTACCGATATCGCTAAGCGGAAAGTAACTCATACTGGGAGAAAGTTTTTATATTTATCAACATCCTAGTCCTCCCAGTGTTTGCAGTGTGTGCCCTCTTTTTTGGCAATCAGATGTGGCCACACTACTCAGCTCCTGATTTCTGGGCCTTGTTCCATTTCAGTTGTTTCCCCAGTGATGGGGCTTTAAAGTTTTCATCTTCTTAACCAAGTCCTAATTAGCCCTTAAGGAACTTGTTTATAAGAAAGGGAAATAAAAACTTATTAACTTATTAAGTCTCTTGTCAACTTCTGCATTTAAGTAGGCACAAGGCAGATTGTTAAACTGGAAATCCTCAGCCTTAAGGCATCCAGAATGCTTTCTTTCCATTTTTCCTTTTTGCCATGGAAAAAGAATGCCATGTTAGTGACTGTATTACGAACTCCTCTTGTACTAGTGAATCAAATAACTTCATTGCAAGATTGTATAGCAGAAAAAGACAGGGGTAATGCATGTACCAAGGGGCAGCATTTCATATAGTTCCGTCTGGGTTCTTGAAGTCACAATGTTCTTGCACAGATGCTAGAAATACTGTACAATGTTTTCTTTCTCAGAAGTCATAAAAGAGAGTCATTTCTGGCACTTCCTGGACTCTCATAAACAGGTTTTTCAGGATTTCAGAACCTGCAACAGCTGTTTGCTCACAGGTGGCACTGGACAAAAGTTAAGTGTGTAGACCACACTGCTTTTGTCATTTCATCCTCAAGCATTGTCTGTTTCCCACTTGGCTGGTATGTTTGCCTCCATCCTCATGGCACACTCTGTAGCATAGGCATATAATTACCTTCAATATTTGTGCCACAAGGACAGGCTCCCAGGCCATTGGACAGGCTGGGTAAACTGGAGTTCAGGGGTGCCCTAACGACCCGGGCTAGCCAGTGTGGATAAGAAAAGAACAGAGGATGAATAAAGAATTCCGGGATCATTTAAAGAGCTTAGGGGAAATGGCAAGGTGGCCCCAGAGACGGGGGCCCAATTGAGGAGGGGCAGTTAGCGGAGAGGAGACCTGCGCACCTCTGGAGAGCCCCTGCCAAAGGGACTGGGGCCAGGACATGTTCGTAAGGAGAGTTCTGGGAGGTAAACACCTGAGTGAGTATTCCGCGCATGCTCCAAGATCCGTTCTGGGTGATCTGTACTTTCAAACACTAAAGAACATTTTGAAAGGAAAAATGGCCTGTGGCTGGTGACTGTTCGAAAGAAGACCCTCAGCTCCTGACACAGACACTTCCTTGTCTTTACACAGCAATGTATCACGAGCTCCACCATGTATGCAGCTCAAGGGTCAGCATGCCTCTTACTGTGCATTGATCCACATGGATAGCAAACAGTTGCTCCCCCAAGAGGTTAAGAATGTAGTTATTCCACAAATGTCCTGAAAAAGAACAAAACCAAGCGATACGGAGCAAGATCGGGTATTCAACGTGCACAAGCAAAGATCAAGAGCTGAGGTTAGACCTTACAGTTGTGCTGGCAGGGAGATGAGAAAGATTTTCCTGGGCATTTCTCTGGGCATTTCCATCAGCCAAGGTCTGGTCCCATGTACACAAGAATAGCAACACTGGGAACACCCCAGGAACAGGGGGTAGGAGATGGCCAGTGCCAGGGGATGCCAACATCACCCATAGTTGGGCTTTGTGTGTGAAGACCAGGACTAGTAGACCCCACACAACCGCTTCCCCTGTGGGATGAGAAAAGCGGCCCACTGCTCCTCTCTGGTCAAGAAAGAGTCCTGATCAGCAGATCACTGGGCAAAGGCACATCTGCCTGTGAACCAGCTGTGCCTATGCAGTCGTCAATGACCAGGTTATGCAGCCTAGAGTCAGATATGTAAATAGAAATTTCTGTAATATACTTAATTCGATAGGATGCGATACAGGATGTACTAAGGAAACATTAGCACTTTCAGTACCATTGACCATGGCAGCTTTCTGGGGCGACTGAGCTGGGAATGAGGGGCGCCGCGTTGCAGTGGTTCCACTCTTCCTCGGATGCAAGGCTCCAGAAGGTGGTACTTGGGGGACTTCACT
The DNA here is from genome assembly GCF_004798865.1 of Varanus komodoensis. Classification (NCBI taxonomy): domain Eukaryota; kingdom Metazoa; phylum Chordata; class Lepidosauria; order Squamata; family Varanidae; genus Varanus; species Varanus komodoensis. Next base: position 1,222,378 of record NW_025335318.1, read on the forward strand.
CTGCCCCTTGGATTCTCCAGAATGGGATGCTCCAGGGGTCGGGCTTCCCCCCCATGCTGTTTAACACCTACATGAAACCACTGAGTGAGGTCACCTGGAGTTTTGGAGTGCGTTGCCATCAATATGCTGAGAACAAGCAGCTCTCCCTCCCCTTTCTTCTTCAGCAGGTGAGGCTGTGGGTGTGCTGGATCAGTGCCTGGCTGCAGCAACAGACCGGATGAGTGCTAACAAGCTGAAGCTCGATGCAGACAAGGCTGAGATGCTGTTAATGGGTGGCGCTTCTGGCCACCTGTTCCACCTGTTCCAGATGCAGTTGTGCTTCCTTTGAAAGAGCCACTTTGTAGTCCAGGGTGCTCCTCGAGCCATCCTTGTCACTTGGGACTCAGGTGGCTCCAGTGACTTGGGGCCCCTTCCGCCAGCTGCAGTGTTGTTGTAAATACTATGATTATTATTTTCTATATCACCACTTAGCCATAAAAGGCTCTGAGGGTGGTTTTCCAAATACGTTAACACAATATACAAAATACAGTAAAATATAATGTAAAACAAAGGACAAGAGTTCAAAATAAAACAAAAACAGATCTGTTGCATGAGGCAATAACCACACCAGTTTACAGAATTTATAAAATTTCTAAAGCAAGAACTGCAATACAAAGAATTTAAGTAAGACCATTCATGATCATCACGTAGCCTACAACTCCAAGCTAGCCAACCAACTGGCCAATGGCCAGAGCTTCAGGCCCAACCAGGCCCCAGCCAGGCTTCAAGAGGGCACCAATGGGCGGTGGCACCTTCGGCTGCTGCCCCGGGCCTCTGCCCAGGACGGAAGGTCTCTGGGGAAATCAGCCAGTGTGGTGGGAGGGGCTGCCTTGGAGTAGCCAGCTGCAAGTGGCCACAGCTGGCACGCCACTGCTAGGACGCCTTGCCCTCGTGCTTTGCTGCTCTCCTCTCTCTCTCCCAGCCCTCCGCCAGGTCAGGCCCTTCCAGGGACTGACCGGGAGGTGCATCTTGATGGTCCACAGGGTGAGGGTCCCTCTGGCCAGCTGAACAGGCCACAGCTACAACCCTATCTGGGCAGAGGTAGCCTGCCATCAGTTGCCTATGCTCCGAGAAGCTCTTGGATAGACTACTGCCATGCGCTCTATATGGGGCTGTCCTTGCAGTCTGTTCAGAAGCCGCAGCTTGTCAGAAACAGGGCAGCCAGACTAATAAGAGGGATCAGAGGTTCTGGGCATGTAACGCCAGTTCTGGCCTGCTTGCACTGGCTGCATGTATCCTTCTGCGCCAATTAAAATTTCTAGCTTTAACCTAGAAAGCTCTACAGTGCTCGGGACTACGATACCAGACAGAATCCCTCTCCCGGCCTCCTTCTGCTCAGACACTATGATCAAGTCCTGGGGTATATGTCCAAGTGCCACCTTCAAGGGAGGCATGGTTGGTGGCAAAAGCAGGAGGGTCTTGTCTGTTGTAGCCCCCCAGTTATGGAACAAGCTCCCCACTGAAGTCCACCAGGCATCAGTTTTACAATCCTCTTGGGACCAGGCACCATCCTTGTCAGCAGGGCAGTTAAGTAGCTTTCAGGGCCTGCTAGTTGCTTCAGGTTTAAATATTCTCCTCCTTCTTTGTTATTATTTTGTATCTATTATAACCTTTTAATGTGTGCTTTTAAATGATGTATTGTAAACTTTTAATCCAGCTTTCATATGTTTTCTTTTATATAATGTATCATTTATTGGTTTTTAAATGTAATTTGTGACAGACCCAGATAGCTTTGGTTGTTGGGCAGGAAGGAAACAAAATGAGAGGAGAGGAAAGGAGAGGAGAGAAGAAGAAATAAAATCTTAATAAGTCATAGAAGCCACCATTTCCTTTCTAAGCAGCCTTGCACCCTGCTCCTTAGAGAGAGTGCACACGGAAGGAACACACAGAAGCCATGACCTGACAATGGGGAATGCGGCTCAAAATGGCGTGTGGGGCAGAGGATGCAGGGCTGCCCTCGGTGCTGGCTATGATGGCATCCAGGTGAGGTGGCAAGCCGAGTGCTCCCTCCCGCTGCTCCTCCTGAACAAAAATGACTTGGACCAGGGCTTGGAAGGGTGCGGACTTCCATGGGAGTAAATGCAAGGCTATGGTGGAGGCTGGGCCCTCTTTGCCCTGTCCGGACGAGTAGAAAGCACCAGGGCATGCTGGGCATAGGCGCTGCAAAGCACAGCCAATTCTCTGGGACAGAGATGATACTCTGAGGACTTCTTCTGAAGGATGGAGATGCCTCATCGTACTCACCTGAGGAAGTGTTGCCAGCCTATGGGGAAGTCACCACCAGCCCTTGTTTCTGATTCATCCGGTGGGCCGTGGAGATTTCAGCAAAGAGCTCTCTGAGAGATGAAGCACAGTAAGCAGAAGACGCACAGGCCTGCAAGCCGTTTTCCTCCTGAGGTAGGATTCTCGTCAGTGGAAAGAGCTACTCAGATCGGATAGGAAACACGAATACAGTGTTTGTAACCATTTGGGATGTGAGTCTTCTTCCCAAAAATGTTCATCAGTTACACTTCAAAGGCCCTTGAAGAAACACAAACCCCTTTCTGCAGGCTGAGGAAAATCAATTGACCCAGCGGACATGGCCAATATTCCAGGCGGGTTCCTGATAAAAGAAGAAATTCAGGGCTGCAAATGTAGGCTGAAGTGGACAGAAGGTGAGTGCATGTGTGTTTAGGGAGTTTGTTCAGTCTGGATTCTAACACATCCAAAAATCACAATGAATGTAACATGCCCACTCTTACAATTGATTAAAAAGGTCAAATTTTCTTCCATAAAAAAGAGGAAACAAAGATCACACCAACCTCCTCTTTTTCTTTGCTAATATTTCTGGAAAGAAATTTTGAGCATAAAAATTAGTTCCATGGGTGAAAAATGCAGTTTTTACATAAAAATCCCCTGTTCCTGAACCTTCCTGAATCCTAACTTTAGATTAAGTGAAAGTTTGCAATCAGGTGTGAGGGATGTGTGTGGAAGATGAACTGGAATTAAATATGCTGAGCATAAAATCACCTAAGTGCATTGTCAGAAGAGGTAGGACCCTTTGGAGGGTGCTTCAGAGAACATGGAATTTATACAGGTCTCCCCCTCTGAAGGTGGAGAGGTCGTTCCACTCTTGGAGCGAAAGGTCCACAACTTTGGTCAAAATTACTATAATGTTTCTTTTCTTTTTTTTCGTGTAAAGCCATCATAGACGGGTTACTGCTTTCTGGCAGCTAAATCTTTATCCAGACTCCATTTCTCCCCTCCATTCTCCTCCTGTGTATTTCCGCCAGAGAAAAAATAGACGGTGGAAATGAACAGCAGCACCGTGAAGGAGTTCATCCTCTCTGGATTCACCGATTGTCCCGAGCCGGCCGCTCCCCTCTTCGCGGTGTTTCTGGTGAACTACCTCTTGACCACTGTGGGGAATTTGGGGATGCTTGTGCTCATCAGGGCTGATGCTCGACTTCAGACTCCCATGTACTTCTTCCTTAGCAACTTGTCCTTCCTGGACATCTGCTGCTCCACCACCATCAGCCCAAGGCTGCTAAGAGACCTCTTAGCTGAAAGGAGAGTCGTTACTTTTACCGCGTGCCTGACTCAGTTCTACTTCTGTGCTGCTTTTGCCCGCACTGAGTGCTACCTCCTGGCGGCGATGTCCTATGATCGGTACATGGCCGTCTGCAATCCACTGATCTAGGCTACTGTCATGTCCCCGAAGGCTTGTGCTTGGCTGGTGGCTGGTTCATACCTGACTGGCTTCGTCAATTCCCTGATACACCTGGGTTGCCTCACTTATTTGGCTTTCTGTGGCCCAAATGGAATTGACCATTTTTATTGCGAAGCTTCCCCGCTCTTGCAGCTTTCCTGTTCTGACACCAGTCTCAATGAGTATGTCATGTTTGTATTTGTCAGTTTTAATCTGATAACCACCCAGGTGACTATCCTGATCTCTTACTCTTACATATTTTTCACTATTGTGAGAATCCGCTCAGCCGAGGGCAGGCACAAAGCCTTCTCCACCTGCTCATCTCACCTGGTGGCTGTTATAATCCTTTATGGAAGTTTGACCTTCATGCATCTTCAGCCAAATGCATCAACAAATGGAGGGAAGGTGGCCTCCATGCTCTATGCTGTGGTGATCCTCATGCTAAAGCCGCTGATCTACAGCTCGAGGAACAAAATGGTGAAGTGTGCCTTGAAGCGGATGCTGGAGAAGTTCATGGTAAATCCTTAGTACATTGAGACAGGAGCTTCCCTAGATGCTTATACTGCTTCTTGAATATTCAGGAAGCTTTCTCTGGCATGCACAATGGTATGTGTAAATAAAGCCACCTTGATGTCCGGATCTAGCCTTCCTGGTTCCACCAGTAGCCATGCCTTCTCCTCTTGCTTGCAGCCCTTCCATTTTCTCCCACACATTTGGTGGTTTCCAAGCATTTGTGCAGCCCAGTTTAAACAGTTTAAATGCTTATCTCAAGACCTAATTTCTTGCAGTAGGAAAGCTGCTAAAATGAGTTGGCATTTTACTGAAACTCAGTCTTCACACACACATTTGCACATACCAAGGTTAAAAAAGTTCTTTTCTTCTTTAAAAAAACCATCAGGGGAAAATATTGACGGCAAGTTCTTACTGGAGGTAAAATGCAGACCTGGGATCAGCTTCATACTATGCATTTCACTTATACAGGAGTGCCCTCTTGTGCGCATACACTTGTGGGATCCACCATTCATTCCACTGAGTTCTGGCTTTTCTAAAGATAACCAAAAATAAATGGAAAGCTTCATTTCTGGAACTGAGCATGTCCACAAAGCTTGTGGAAGGGAACTCCACAGATTTATCCTGTTCTGGACACTTGCAGTGTGTTTGTTCACAGGGCTATTTGTAGATGTGTCAAAGCTTCACTGCACAAGCAGCTGGACCCACAAGTGCAGTGGGATCCAAGGAGGTGGAGCAGCCCTGCTGATGACTGTCCAATGACCCTGAATCCTTCCAGTTGCAGACAACAGGCCATGATTTTGCATCACTTCCAGCAGCCTCCATCCTGTGCTTGAGGAAATTTATTTATTTATTTATTTTTCGATTTCTATCCTGCCTTTTTCCTACAAAGGGCTCAAGGCATCTTACATCATTCTCCTCCTCCATCTTATCCCCACAACAAGAGCCCTGTGAGGCAGGTTGGGCTGAGAGTCTGTGACTGGCCCAAAGTCACCCAGTTGGCTCCATGGCCGAGCGGGGACTAGAACCCAGATCGTCTGAGTCCCAGTTCCATGCTCTTAACCACTATGCCACTCTGGCTCTCAGAAGACGAAGTCAGCTGGAAACCATGCACGTGGAATCCTTTGCAATCCTAACTTTTATTGTACTTGTGCACTGCTGTATCATATTTCTCAGTATATCTATTTTTTCCAGCACATTCCCTTACTAAATTGTCATTTTCTTACAATCCTTGTTTGCACTGCTGTCATGGAATATAAGCCAGCTTGAGGGGGCCTATAAACCAGACCTGTTACCCATAGCTTGTCATAGAGATTTTATAACTCACCATGGCTTAACACATTATTCAAACTTCGATGAAGACTAAACCAAAGTCAACCAAGAAGGTAAGAAAGTTTTGCAACCCTGGCCAAGGGGCTCTAGCTGGCACAAGGCGCTGTAATGAGATGAAGATTCATGCTGGGACTGTGCTTCCCCGGTCGAACCAACTAGGGTCAGTCCCACTGCTCTTCTGCATCCCCTGTGGAAGCCCTGCAGCCTCAGGGACCCAGCATGGCCTCATTGCCCTCACTGCTTGTTTAGTCAGATTTTTTTCCCTAGGCTTATGACAAACAGGACTGTGCAGCTTAAAAAAAGGGGAGACATGCTAGAGGTGTTTGAAATATGCCTGGTGTGCAGTAAGTGGAGGGAGAGATATTTTTCTCCTTCTCCTACAACACTCAAACCTGGGTCATCCCATGAAGCTGATTGAAGGGAGCTTTAGGACAGATGAAAGGAAGGACATCTTTGCACAGCTTATAGTAACACTATGGGATCCACTGCTATGGAAAGTGGTGATGGCAGCAAATCTGAATGGCTTTAAAAAGGGATTGGACAGATTAATGAGGGAGGAGGTAGTCACTGGTTACTAGCCTTGCTGGCCATGTGCACCGGAGATGGCCTGCCTGCACGCTCCAGTTGCTGAGGAGCTTGGCAGGAGGAGGTCTTGCACCCATCCTGCTTGAGGGATCCTGTGGGCAGCTGGTTTGCCACTGTTTGTATGGAGTTCTGCAGGAGAAGAAACTTTGGTCTGATCCAGCATAGCTTTCCTTATGTTCTTAGGGTAGTGAAATGCTCTCATATTTGAGTTTCCTGCAAACTGTCATGATGGCAACCAGCTTTGCACGTTGGATTTTGTGGGTGCTGATGTATATAATGATGCTGCAGTGTGAACAGAGTTATGGATGTATACTGAAAAACTTCCATGAGGTTTGCTTGGAGAAGAACTGCCTACTGCATCTGTGGCAGTGTGTGATGCCCAGCCAAGGGGACTAAAGAAGGCTGCAGGCTCAGTGCCCCCCAAGCACAGGAGCTGGCCCTTTAAAAAATGTTTCTAGCCCTTATGGTTGCAAAGAAAGACCGTAGAAGGAAGGCACCGGGAGAGGCATGTCTGGAAGAAGCCTAGTGAAATCTCAAAAGCAAGGGGAGGAAAAGCTTTGTAGGTTTTCTAGTGGGGGCTGGAACTTAAGTGCTTTGTATGCTTGGTTCCTTTCCATTCTCAGTGACTGTAAGAATCAGAATAAATTATACAAAATAGTTGTGAAATAGGCAGACTTAAAGGGCATCATATTGAAATATCATTTCAACAGAATGCAGAATCCTGGTACAGTTTTCTTGATATTGGAACTGGGACATTTTGGAAGAGGATTTTGGTCCTTTGAGGGCACCGAAAGTATGCACACATGGGAAGTGAAATCATCAGGTGAGCTTGCAACAAGACACAGTGATGTGTCACCCAATTATGCAGTCAGACTCCACTGGCTTCATGTGTGCTAATGAAGGTGAGTATCTGACAGCACACATTGTGCCAGACATCACACATACGAAAGGCTGCAAACGCTGGCGTGTTCTTGGCATGCATGGAAGATTTAGGGTGGCCATGTATCTTCTATTCAAAGGACTGTCCTCTATTTGGAAGGCATATTGTATTTCCAGAGCTGTTAAGTCCAAGACTGATTTAAAGCTGAAGAACCATCCTCACCTGAACAGCAGACAGGACGGACATACAGCCCCCCTGCTGAAGTACACAGTGAGATTCGCTCTATTGAAATGATTGTAATTATTTCTAAGTTTTCAGCAACACATGCACATTTTATACGAAGAGTCATCTTGTTTTCTCCTCCAGTTTGCAGTGTGTGCCCTCTTTTTTGGCAATTCAGATGTGGTCACCCTACTCAATCCCCCAATTTCCAGGCCTGGCTCCATTTCAATCGTTTCCCCAGTGTTGAGGCTTGAAAGTTTTCATCTTCTTAACCAAGTCCTAATTACCCCTTATGGAACTTGTTTATGAGAAAAGAAAATCAAACTTTATTGCCAAGTTAGTCTCATGTCACCATTTCATTTAACTAGGCCCAAGGCAGATTGTTAAACTGGCAATTATCAGCCTCAGCTATCCTAGAAAGCTTTCCTTCTCCCCACCACCCCCTCCTTTTCTTTGGCATGGCAAAAAATGCCACAGTAGAGACATGAGTTATTATAGTTCCCCTGCGGTTGTGCATTGAATAATTTCACTGCAGCCTTTAGTATTCAGGAAGAGACTGAGGTCATGAAGATCAAGAGGCAGCACTTCACATAGTTCAGTGTGACCTCCACAGAGTTTCTGAAAGTGCAGGTTAAAGAGAGGCTAAGATGCTTTCTTTTGGTGGGAAAGGAGAGGCATCCCTGCCATCTCTTGGCCTCTGGTGAATGAGGTTTTCAGGATCAGGATTTCAGAATCTGCAGCAGCTGTTTGCTCACAGGTGGCACTGGACAAAATTTTTTTTTAAAGTGTGTAGAATACACGGCTTTTGTCACTTCATCTTCAAGCATTGTCAGTTTCCAGCCTGACTGCTATGCTTGCTTCCATGCTCAAAGCCACTCTGTGCGTATAATGCACATCAATATCAGTGCCACAAGGCATTGGACAACTGGGTAAACTGGAGTTCAGGAGGAGGACCCCAGCAACCCGGGCTAGCCAGTGTGGATGAGAAATGAACAAATGTTGAATAAAGAATGCCAGGATCATTTAAAGAGCTTAGGGGAAATGCCCCTGCAAGGATGGCCGCAGCTGCCCTGAGTCCCTAAGAGGTGGGGGAAAGTAGCACCAACATTTCCCTATCAATAGCAGCCAGCAAACACAAGCTAAGAGCTCACCTTTTCACCCATAGCAAGCAGACATGGTCACGTAGTGGAATCAAGAGCAATCAAGCATCCTTCAAGCCAATAGCATAAGTCTGAGAATCAATGGGAATCTTCCCATCCTCAAAGAAGCAAGTCCCAGAAAAAGAGTATAAGAACAGGGACTCAGAAAATGGAAGTAGGCAAGCTCACCTGGCAACCCAGCCTGGAACAGCGGAAGCTTGCAACCTTCCTGCCTATGCACAGGACTTCCATCCAGAGTTTACTGTGCAGAACAACCAACCAACAGCAAGCAGACTTGGACTTCCTCTCTCTTTCTGTTATCTTCTCTCTGTCTATAAGGCTATTATGCAAGAGGCTCTTCAACTCTATAGAAATACAGAGTATGATTGGGATGCAGGAGGAATGTCTGCTGCCAAGACAACATCATGTTAAAACCTTGTACTTGCTCTATATTTTCTTCTGAATAAACATTCCTTTGCTTTCCAAATGTTGCGTGTGTCTGTGTGAATGTAAAGCTGGGGCACATTCCACCCTGGCAGCACATGATAAACCCCAGTAAAGGATACCACCTCTAGAGGGCAAGCACCTTCTTTTGAGGTGCATTCCCCCCTGAGATTAGCTGGCTTGACAACTCACGGTGCCCACAGGCTGCCATCACTGCCATTTCACAGGAAAGTAAAGAGGATGGATGTAATTTTAAGAGAGGATTTACAGCAGTGCTTGAATTACAGGGCCTAGTAAGGCTCCCCCTGCCTTACTTGAGGGGAAGCCACAAGTGGGGAGGCACGAATGGACTAAACTGCATGGGGCTTGTGGCACGCCTACAATTTCCCCTGATAATTCACGTGCAGACTGACAGCTTAGTCCCAGTCACGATGAGAGCCCCACTTCCTTCTGCTTCACCTTCTGAATGACTGGCAGGCACTCCAACACATGGGATGCTGATTTAACCTTTTTTTTTTTTTTTTAAGAGTGTTTTTTTCTCCTCCTGGAGTATGAGCGGCATCTCAAGCCAGGAAGCCTGCTTTCTGGCCCTGCACCTTGCAGACAATAGATCATGCCTGCGTCCAGTTCTTTGCAGCAGTTGGCCGGGAGAATCAATGCCTGCGTGCCCCCAGCTGAGCGTGTGCTGCCATGCACACTGGCTCTGTCGTACAACTGTCTGCTGCGAAGAAGTCCACACTTGCGCACCTGTATACAGAAGGGCACGTGTGACATCTGGAACCCCAATCGCACCTGGTGCCAGGTCACATGGGGACCTTAAAACGCACCACTATAGACATTTGTGTCACCCCTGTGGCAGGGGGCTCAGCCAACATGCGTAATGTGGGGCTAGTTATGTGGGGTGAATCTCTGAACAGGAGTTTTTGCTTTCTGAGTTGAAGGGTTTTATTGTGCATGAAAAAATATACAAGTCTGGCTTCACTTACATTACTGACATGTTTGCATCAGTCCACCAAATGAAATGAAATGAAATCAAGGGCCCTGATCTCTATCCAGAGGGGTTGTTGTGTTGTGCTGCTGTAGCAAAAATGAGTACAATATCACCTGTTAAAAATAACAGACTTATTGTTGCATATACTTTCATCTAGGAAGCCGGGGACAACTGCGTGATTGTTCCCTGGGTTCTGTGAGGCACCCATTTGATTCCTGGGCTTGGTTCCCTAGACTTGGGGCTGGTGAACACACGGAGCAGTCATGAGGCACTTGCCAGGATCTGAGCCCCACACACTCTTCTGGTTCACACACAGTAGCCCAAATGGCTGCCACAACTGGTGCAGGAGAGGGATGGTGCTTGTGATCGCCAGCAGCATCCCTCTTCCTGGCAACAGGCAGCACTGCCTGGGCCGCTGCACGTGGCGCGGAAGAAGGGTGGTGCTGGGGTCTTGCCAGGAAGGGAGCCTGCAAGAATGCTGGGCAAGCAGCCTCCCGCTCCTGCTCCCTGGGCAGTGGCCTTTGTGCTGCAGCACCAGATGTGCAAGAAGGTTGCCAGGTGCACAGTCTTTGCTCTGCAAGCATTCGTGGACTTCCTCTTGCTTTGCACGACCAGGCTGAGCATGACAAGGAGTCCACAAATGCTAGAGGGCTGGATTCCACTGGGTTTTCTGAAGCTGAACTGTTCCCTCATGTGTCTTCTCTATGTGGGAATGGCAACACAGGCAAAATTGATGCATGCTGGGTTTTTAAACTTCAAGGTAGACTTCACCAGGATGGAATGGATGTGCCTGGAAGGGGACATAAGCTGCGAGACAATAAGGAAGAGGCTGAATCTATACCTAAACTCCTTTCATCCAGATGTCACCATGGTGGTGCTCTACCCACATCCCACATTCCTCACTCCTAGCATGCGTGCCAAGACCAGTTGTGGAATGGCAGTTTTCATGCCATTTCCCCATGTCAAATGAATACTTCCTAGCAATATTTGTGGGGAATGGAGGAACATGGGCACCACTCAAGTTTCTTTAAGCCTCATATGGTATCGAAACATCTCAATGAAAAAAGTCAGTTCTTCTGAACCCTCCAAGAATGTGCAAGAACAGAGGGAAAGGGAGAGAAATAAGTGGGAGGTGGAAGCATTTGAGCTGAGAAAGGCATGAAAAACTCACTAACCAAGACTTACTTTCTAAAGAATTATTTTAGGTAAGGGGCTTTGCTAATAAAAAGAGTGACAAAGGGGTAGATGATGATCTTAATGTCTCCCACCATGTAGCTTGGGTGCAAAATGTGGAAGGGAGAAAAGGCTTGGCACCTCTGTTGGATTCAGTGCCCACCTGTTGATGCAGAGGGCAGTACCACAGGTATGGGGCCAAATCTGCCCTCCTGGGCTTCACATCTGCCACTCTGCATTTCTCCAAAGAGGCTCTGCCCCCTTTCCCTGGCCCCGTGACTTTCCTCTGAGCACCAATCATTTGGTGCTTTGCTGGGTCTCGCGCAACCTTTTCTCATTCTAAGCAGTTGAAATGGCTCTCCTAAGGTTCTGTTTCTGGAAATAAAAATGTTATGCTAGACTGGGCTGGGGTGGAGGCCCACCCCTTTCCCTTCAGTCCCACCCGCCACTGGATGCAGCCCCTGAAAGCATTGCTGGAAGGGAATGGGCCCTTGGGCTGAAAGGGCTGAACTCCTACGCCTTAATGACTGCTAGCAGCTAGTCAGGAATTCATGGTCTCCCTTGCCTGCACTGCATGCTTCCCTGGGCACTGAGTGCTCTGAAAGACCATGCTGTGGATGCACTGTGCATGTTGACCAGACTGGAACTTAGTGGAGCGAGAGGGTGCGTATACCTTTCCCGATGTCCTGTGCCCCCTGAATAGTGAGTGGAAGCAACGTCCATGACCCATGGCAGCCAGCTGTGGGGAGCGAGGGCACACATGCAGTTTATTCTGCCTTACACATCCAGCTCTGCACGAGCTCCCCTGTTGGGGAAATATTGAGATGTTGGCCCTCAAGCTGCTAAGGAAACCCTTTACAAAGTCATGGAACTAATTTCTTTGGCCAGAATTCAGTGGTAGGTTGGTGTTTTCTTTTGCACAAGGTAAACCCGAAAACACGTTTGCTCTAAAAGTAGAGAGCCAAACCTGAACCAATCAACTGAAGTCAGCAAGGTTCACCTTGCAGTGCTTTTTGTGTGTATTTTGATATAAACCCCCATTGGGTTCAGCTAGACTTTTCTGAGGTAAGCATATGTGAGGAGGTCACTAGACACCAGCAGCAAGCCCAGTGATGTATTTAGTGCAATCCACAACTAAGAATACTTAGAGAAGACTTGCTGAAATCAATTGGGCTCAAGTTCATCATGACTAATTTACATTCTGTAGCTTTCAATGGATCTGCTCTAAGATTCATAAAATCTGGAACCAACTCTTTCATTCGTATTGTTATATTAATTTAGCCCCTGTGACATGCTAGTAACATTCTTTTCAATACAGGGACTGAAGGCATAAAGCAATTGATGGTTAGAACCAGCCATCTGTTTGAATGGCTGGGTTCAGACATATGGTAGCCCATAGACAGGGGTTGAATATGGGTTAAGTGTGGCTTCTTGTTCAATCATAGCTTGTTGAAATGTGGGTTCTGAGCTTCCCTGAAGCCAGCTGTGCTAACAAACCATGTTAACCTCAAACAACCCATAGTGCACAACCCAACAGCAAAGCATGGAGTCTCTTTATGAGTTGTTTGTGGCTAGCAAACCTTGTTTGTTAGGGCGGCTGGGTTCATTCTAGATGTGTGGCTTGTTAGTGTTGTTGGGTTCACACTAGACAATAACCCACATTGCAATGGCAACCCATGTTTCACCATCAACCTATACTTAATCCACACTGTCCCCTTGAATGTGGTTAGTACATTGTCGGCACTCAGTCACCAGGTGGGTAGGCGTTTGTCTCTCTGTGTGTAAGAGACGATCCACACAGATCTCAACATATTTTGCAAATTATGTGTGGAAGCCCATAATGGGATCCTGTTTGGAACAGGTTCTAAAGGAATCTCACACTCATTCTCACATTCACTCTCATACTTTTTGCATGTGCAACTTGTTTCAGTGGGGAGAGGGGTACAAAAATGATGCAGTGCAACAACTAGCCAGTCCTTGATTTTACTAAAAATGTGGGTCACATCAGCATTAAAATACTACACACAGTACAAAACCTGTGCTGCACCTCCCTCTTTGCCCATGAAATATGCTCACAATAGGCTGTAATCCTGAAACCACTTACTCAGGAGGAGTCAAGCCAGATGCTTCAGTTGACCTCATGGCTCAGCACAAATGAATGTGAAATTGCAAACTAATCTCCTTGTTGAAAGTCATACAAGAAAACTCTGGTTGAACTTTTCCACCCTACTTAGTGGAAAAGAGAAGGTCAGTTATAAATAAAGGACACCATTCCAAAAACTGTAAAAACAAATTTCATTTTAAGTATTCAGCTCATCAAAGAAACAAAACAAAGCACAATCCGCCCCTGGCCCCAGCTTGCCCATTCAAGATGAATGTTGCAGGTCGGGCAAAGACAGCATTCAGCTTCTGGTTGATGAGTTTCCCAAAAGCTGCTTTAACATCTTTATTCCTCAGGCTGTAGATCAGGGGGTTGAGCATAGGAATCACTACAGTGTAGAAGACAGACGCCCATTTGTCTTGATCCAGGGCATAGACAGATGTTGGGCGTAGGTACATGAAAATCACAGTCCCATAAAACAAAGTGACTCCAAGGAAGTGGGATCCACAGGTGGAGAAGGCTTTCATTCTCCTCATGCCAGGATGCATTCTCAGGACTGATGCTAAGATGAAGATGTAAGATACCAGGATGACAGAGAGGGAGCTCATCCCAACAAAGCCAGCAAAAACAAAAAGCAGGATCTCATTGACGCGGGTGTCAGAACAAGAGATTGCCAGGAGTGGAGGAACATCACAGAAAAAGTGATCGATAAGGTTGGAGTGGCAGTAATGCAGGCTGAAAGTCCCTGTTGTGTGTATTACAGCATTTGCTGAGCCAGCAAGATAGGAGCCCAGTAAGAGTCGGGCACAGAGGGACTTGGACATGGCAGAAGAATAGTGCAATGGACTGCAAATGGCCACACAGCGATCATAGGCCATCACTGCCAAAATGTAGCACTCAGCATCCACAAAAGCAGCAAAGAAGTAGAACTGGGCAGCGCACCCAGGGAAAGAGATGGTCCTGTCTTTGGATATAAAGTCAGACAACATTCTGGGGGCAATGGCAGATGAGTAGCAGATGTCACAGAACGACAGGTGCCACAGGAAGAAGTACATGGGGTTGTGGAGGTGGGCATCAAGTGAGATCAGGAGGATCATGCCCAGGTTTCCCACAACATTGACAAGGTAGATGATCAGGAACACCACGAAGAATATGATCTGCATTTGTGGATTACTGGAGATGCCCAGAAGGAGGAACTCGGTGACCACAGTGCTGTTTCCTTTAACCATTTTCATACAAGGACTTGAAAGAATTGGAGAATGTAAGACCTCTGTGATCCCTGGAACTGGATGGAATCTCCAAGAATATAGCAGCTGCAGCATCCCAATTTCTTGCCCTACCTTTCAAGTAGACTAGATGAACGGATGCCAGTTAAAGTGTTGCTTGAACCTCAATTGCTTTGGGAGGCTGATGCTGCCTCCCAATGATCATCCAGACTTACAGTCCTCAAAAAGATTTCAGAAGACTCAAGCTTGCCAAATGATGTTCCCTTTTCTCTTCTCTTGCACCCTCTTATTGGTGACTGCAATCCAATCCAAGGTTTCAGCTCTCAAGCAAGTCAGTGTTTTTCTGATCCCAATGGATTTTGTGGTGTCTCCAGTTGTTCAGTAGCATGCCACTATTTATAGAGCACCAGAAAATGCGGTAATTATTGTGCTGTGTAGATGCAGGGGCTGCAAGCTTGGCACCCAAAGGATTTCTGATCTATGATTTCCCTCCTCTGTGGACTCAGTATTATGACATACTTTTTAGTAATATAGGCATCCCATGTAATTGGCTTTTCTGTTTTGCTTCCCTCCTTACTAGAGCACTGAACTTTGGCTGTCACTAATTTATAGGAAATAGATGTCATGGGCATATCTTTCTTCTGGCACAGCTCACAGATTCTTTCTACTGGGAAATTAGATTCTATGGGAGGTAGTTGGTGAACCCCATTGTCCAATCTTCCTACCAGAAAAACATGTTTTTACTTGTCAGACCCTGATAATGGAAACAAGAATGTGAATTCTGTGACTGTATCAGGAATTTGTTAAGGACAGTGCACATTCTCTGCATGTAAGTGGTTATGCACCTCTGTAGCAGGACTGGGAACTACCTTTGCTCAGGAGCCCAAAGATGAGCTCTAGTGAGAATACACTAGTAGATTAGCACATTCTTCCCCATTCTCCATATTGTGAAAGGAGGAATTTTGTGACACCAACCACTGAATCAAATGGAGCTTTAAAAATAGTTGAAATGGATGTCAAAATATATGTGGTTGCCCTGAGCTGAAAATATTAGGGGTTTTCAAATCTAGTGGTTTCATTCACTAAACTTTTGGATCAATGTTATTGAGATGGTATAACCTATAGCAGAATCCATTTAGGGTTTCCCTGCAAGAGGCTTTTATTCATCTGCTTTACCAAGGCTTTTGTTTCCAGATTCTTAAGATCAACTCCTTTATTCATGATTCTTTCCTCTTTTCTTCTGCCTTTTTATAGCTCACCACAACCACAAGGTGGTGCTCCAATATACTGGAATTATAAAAATAAACAAAAGAATCCAGATCATTTCTTGACCTTAAAAAAAAAAAAAAGCTGTGGAAAAGGCTGAAGTGCAGGAGAGGCCCTAGAAGATACAGATGTCGTGTAAAGCGCAGATAAAAGACCATGAGGGAAGAATCCTCAATGGGGCACAATTAATGCCTTGCGTGGAGAGGCCCTTAGTAGGAGACCATCCAGTAACACTAGGGGGGCATTTCTGAAAGCTGGTGGAAAAAACGGATTTGATATTTGTCGCAGCAAAAAATTAAAGAATGAATTGCTCCCAGTGGGGAATTGTTTTTAATTTAATATGTTTATATTATACATGTTCATATTGATGAATGCATTTAATAAGTTTTGAGAACTGAGAGAAAACTGGATCAGTTTTCTTTCTTTCTAACTTAAGAATGTAGACCAATCTGAGCTCAGTCTGATGAAACTGTAATAGAAATACATTATATCTGTTTCTAAAGTGTTTTTATTTCTGTCAATGTGTGTTTAGCAAAAATGTTCCTATCTTTGCTATACATAAGAGGGAGATAACAGGAGCATTGTCTGAGTTGTGAGATATAAAGAAAATCTGCTTTAAAAAACCCCAAGAATTAAATAAGAGAGAGAGAGAGGCTAAAATGGAGCAGCAGATGTGTCTGAGTCATCCATGTTGTTGGAATAGCGTGAGCAGTCAAGCTGGTCCTTAAGACCCAGACAGTATGACCAATGGTCAGATAGTTAGGGAAGTGTTCTCTAGCATATTTGTAGTCTGTTCCTTCCACAAAAGACCACCTGGCACCAGAATGCACATGGCAGCCTTTCAAGGGCCACTGTGCAGTCTCCTGACTGAATGTGGTGGGGAATTAAGGGTGTTGGAGCAGAGAAGGGTTTGGGGAGGGGGCATTATTTTTGAATGGGTTGACTGGGTCAGTCTGTACCTTTGAAACTTCCTTTCCTTACGTGGGGAGGCCTCCTTCCACCCCACTGAGAAGGCAGAACATTGAAGGCTTTCACAACTCACAAGTAACATTTTATTATAGTACCCAACTCGCACAGGCAATTTGTTTGCTTTTTAAAAAAAGAGAAATTCATTGCTTCTCACTGTTACTCAAAAAAAGTGTATGTGTCTGCCTGGGTGTACACATGGAGTTATACAAATATTGTTGATCGTTTTCTTATCATTTTGTAAATGGAATTTTGAACACCATTCAATTTCCTTTATTAGCCTGCAGCACAAAAAGGCTTCGTGTTCAGGACTCAGTTCTTCTCAGTGCAGCTTTTGGGGGCTGGTTATGCTGATCACCCACACCAGCCTGGTGGTCCCTGAGCCACAACGGAAGGCACTAAAGATGTGCAGGGGAATTAACATGAAGGCATATATGGAACCAGCATGACGAACTAGACTGCCACAGGCTTCAGGTACTAACAAGATAAAAACATCCTCAGGACTGCTTCCTGAAAGAACTACTGGTTCTTGGAAGTAATGCCATGCAAACAATGGCATTAATCCAATCCAGGGTGGACGGGTCCTAAGCACACGAATGGTGGAAATGCCCATCCTTGGGGTAGTGACCCACAGACTCCCATTATGGAAAGGAAGTTCCGAGGATGACCCTAGCAACACATGCATGACCAAAGGTCTTACTAGTCATTAACATTATCAGGCTGGTAAAAATAAAAGGAAAGGTACATGCTTGCAGTCCATATGTATTTATTCTGCCCTCCACTTCATCCCAACTTTCTTCAGAGCTTCCTTTACCTCCATGTTCCTGAGACTGTAAATGAGGGGATTCAGCACTGGGATTACCATGGTGTAGAAGACAGAAACGACTTTGTCCCTCTCCAAGGCATAGCTGGAGCTGGGGCGCGAGTAGATGAAGAGGATGGAGCCATGGTACAAAGTGACAGCAGTCAGGTGAGAGGCACAGGTGGAAAAGGCTTTCCATCTCCCTTCAGGGGACTGAATCCATAAGACGGCCGCCAGGATGAAGGCATAGGAGACAAGGAAAAGTGCTGAGGGAGTAATCACATTTGAGGCCAGAATGAAGTACAGCACAGATGGGTAGCTCCCTGGGACATTACAGGACAGCTTCACCAGTAGAGGAAGGTCACAGAAGAAGTCGTCAATGATGTTGCCTTCACAGAAGCTCAGCCTGAAGGTTTCACTCATGATTATTGTGGCATTGGTGAAGCCGCTTAGATATGAGATGGCCACCGGCCCAGTGCACAGCTTTCTGGACATGGCCATGGCATACAGCAGGGCTGCATAACGGTCATAGGCCATGGCTGCAAGGAGGTAACATTTGCTGTATGCAAGGCCAGCAGAAAAAAAGAACTGGGAACCACAACCTCCGAAGGAAATGCTGTTGTCTTCAGAAAGACAGTTCGCCAGGATTTTAGGGGTGTAGCCAGAGGAATACCAGGGGTCCAGGAAGGACAGATTCCCAATGAAGAAATACATGGGCGTATGGAGGTGAGAGCTGCTACAGATTAGGGCAATCAGTGCCATGTTCCCGCTCAGGCTGGCTATATATATGAATAGAAGCAGCACAAACAGGAGCACTTGGAGTTTGGGGTTTGTGGTGAACCCCAGAAGGATGAACTTTGCCACTGTGGTCTGGTTTCCTTTCTCCATGAAACTGCTCGAGATCTGTTGCTGAGGAAATGGAAGAAGCACACTGGAGTTATTTCAGTGAGCTATATTTCAGGCCTTCTTGCCAAGTAGAAATCAAGGATTGTCTGACTTTAATGAATAACGCCAGGTAATACTGGAAGGGGATGCCATTCCCGTGTTCTATGGGTGCTTAATTATGATCACATACAGCCTTCCCCAGCCCGATGCTCACTGAATGGACCACAATGGTTGGACTACGGTGCTCCGCTATGCAGGCTGGAGAATGTTGGGAGCTATAGTCCAACATATGGAAACCATTCTGGGTTGGGGAAGGCCCATCTAAAAGCAGGGCTGGCTCCAACCTGGAGGAGGCCCTCAGAAAAAGATGGTTCACTGTCTTCTCCTATTTGCTCTCTCCCCCACTGCAAGCTTAGGTAGTGCACTATTGGGTACCTGGGCAGCCACCATTTTAAAATCCCCATAATGCCCTAGACCGCCCAGCACAGCACTGCTGCAGGCTTCTCACACCCAGACATTGGGCCCCTTGGGAAGGTATGCTGGAGGATGGAGCCAAAGGAACTGCCTAGCACCAGAAACAGGGCAATGTGCCGCATCGTCAGAGGCAAAATGAAACAGATATCTGGGGAGGCCATAGGATGGATTGGCATCCTAGCTGTGACCCCAGAAAAGCAATCTGAAGTCATGCTGCGCCTTCAATCTTTGAGGGCCATCCTTCCACCTCACAGCAGGTGTGGTTCTTTCCACACGAGCTGAGTTCCAAAGGCAGAGGTTGGCTCTGGAGCTGGTGTGGAGGGGATGGGAAGAATGGGGCACAGCATTGTCCAGGGAAGCCAAGCAATGCCTCCTCCTTTCTTCTTCATGAGGAGGGGAAAACAGTTGGACAGCTGAAATCAACTGCATAAATGCTTTGGAGAGTGACAGGAGGCAATCCTAGCCTCCACACTTTTCCCACTGTCTAACCCAATTTGGAGAGGTATAGGCAGCCACACTGAATGGCACTAGAAAGCACTTAAGGAGTGTAGTTGCAAACCTACAAGTTTAGCAGAGGTAAGGAGAACAGAACTAATAATACTACAGAAAGTAGTAGAATATGAGAACAGCTGTACAAGAAGCAGAATAGATGACACCGTCCCTTTTAAGCAGTTCTGTTTACAGTCTCATGGACTGAGCCAAAAAGTGGGATTACCCCCCACCCCACTCATTAACTTCAAAGGCATATGTAATACATATACCCTGCCCCAATAGGGTGCCCTCTGGGTGTTTTGGACTGCAGATCCTATCATACTGGACCATTGGCCATGCTGGCTAAGGCTAGTGGGGGCTGTAATTCAAACATCTGGAGGGCACCACTTTGGTAGAGGATGAATTGTATCAATCTCATTTTTAAAAAATCTCTTTTGTAGAGAAGGAAGAATTGAGTTTCTCTCCTTAAATGTTAATGGGCTGAATGGACCTTCTAAGAGAAGAAGGGTTTTTGCTCAACTTCAAAAACGAAAATTAGATATAATTTGTTTGCAAGAAACACACATTAAGAAGCAAAGAGTTAAGCTTCTGGAATGCCTAAAACTGGGGAAATTGTTTGTATCTTCTACATCTCAAAAGAAAAGAGATCTAGCACTCTATGTTAAGGAAAAACTGGAACCTAAATTTATTCTTGCTGATGCGGAGGGTAGGATTCTGATGGTTGAAATTACAATTAAACGGAAAAAAGTACTTTTAGTGGCAATATATGCGCGAAATGATCATCAGGAAACTTTTTACCAAAAATTACACATGTTACGTCTACACGTGAATTTCCAGACTATGTGTGTAATGGGAGATTTCAACGCGATTGTGAATAAGGAAATGGATAAGAATGCTAGTAAAGGAAAAAAGGGTAGGAGGATACCCCCAAAGTCCTGCTCTAACATGATTGAGGAATTCAGACTGACGGACGCTTGGAGGCATAAAAACCCATCTTCTGCCAAATGCTCTTTTTACTCAAATGGACATAGGTCGTGGTCTAGAATTGATATGGTTTGGATAACTCCAGACTTAGCACCAGATCTGATAGAAGCTGAAATAGAGGCAAATGTCTGGGCAGATCATAATCCAGTATTTTTATCACTAAAAGGAACTGTAAGGACGCCCAGATGGAGCCTAGATAAAGCATTGTTAAAAGACAAAAAATTTACAGAAAAGATAAATAAAGAAATGCAAGTATTTTTTCAAATAAGTAAACCAGAAGAAACCTCTTTACAGAATGTCTGGGATACGGCCAAAGCCTATGTCAGAGGAGTGATAATAACATACTCAGCGCAAATAAATAAAAAGAAAAAACAAGAGCGAGCACTGATAGTAGAGGAGTTGATGAAACTGGAACAAGTGCTGCAGGAGGACCCATCAAAACAAAGTCTTAAGTCTCAGCTGTATATTTTAAAGCATAAGTTAAACCTTTTGGATACAAATGAGCTTACTAAACAAATTAAATTGACCAAACAGAACTTCTTTGAAAATGCTAATAGACCAGGGAGATGGTTAGCACATAAAGTTAAGAAAGAAAAAGAGAAGAGGTTGATTGTGAAATTGAAAGATGGAGAAGGACAATTACATTCACAGAGTGCACAAATCAAGAAAATAGTGGAAGACTTTTTTAAAAAGCTGTATCAGAAGGAGGGGATTCCAACTGAGAAAGTTAAAGAATATATTCAAAAGGAAGAATTACCAGAACTACCAGAAAAATACCAAAAATTATTAAACCAAGAAGTCACAATTACAGAAGTAATAGAAGCAATTCAGTGACAAAAGAATGACAAAACCCCTGGCCCGGATGGACTACCAGCAGAGTTTTACAAATCATTTGAAGCAATTTTTGCTACACTCTTAAAAGTCATATGCAATGAAGCATTGTTAAATGCTAAAATACCGACTACTTGGACTGAGGCAAATATCACATTAATACCAAAAGAAGATACGGATGTAGCACAGATTCAAAATTACCGACCTATATCACTATTAAATGTGGATTACAACATTTTTGCTTCTGTACTCGTAGAAAGACTAAAGAAGTTATTAATAGACTTTATCCATCCAGACCAGAATGGCTTTTTACCAAAAAGACAAATGAAGAATAACTTGAGAACTATCTTGGATATTTTAGAATATTATGAGATACATACCGAAAAACCAATGGCTTTATTGTTCATGGATGCCCAAAAAGCCTTTGATAACGTTAATTGGCAATTTACGAAGCAACAGATGATTCAAATGGACTCTGGTGAAAAATTTATGAATGCAATATCAAGTATTTATCAAAAACAGTCAGCCAGGATCTTAATTAATGGAGAACTTTCAAACCCTCTAGAGATCCAAAAGGGCACAAGACAAGGATGTCCGCTGTCACCCCTGTTGTTTATTTTGATTTTAGAGGTATTGAATAGATCTGTTAGGGATGACAAGGACATCAAAGGAACTAGAATTAGGGATGAAAGTTATAAATTGCAAGCCTTTGCGGATGATTTGGTTTTTATAATGGAGGAACCTTTTGTAACAATGCCTAAACTTCTACAACGGATTGAGGAATATGGTGAAGTTACGGGAATGAAAATAAATAGAGAAAAAATGAAATTGTTAGTTAAAAACTTTACGCGAGAACAAAAAGAAAGACTCCAGGAACAAGTAGATTTGCAGATTGTTAAAAAGGTTAAATACTTGGGAATCTATCTTACAGCTAAATGTACCACTTTGAAAGAAGATAATTATGATAAATTATTGAAGGATATTAAAGATGTTTTGGGAAAATGGGCCAATTTACAATTATCTTTGATGGGAAGAATAGCACTTGTTAAAATGAATATATTACCTAAACTTCTGTTTCTGTTTCAAATGATTCCCGTAAAAATTGATAAAAAATTCTTTGATGACTTAAATTTTCATATCTCGAGATTTATCTGGAGAAAAAAGAAACCAAGGTTTAAATTAAAAATGTTTCAGGAAGCTAAAAAGAATGGAGGTTTTGGTCTTCCTGATTGGATCTTGTATTACCAAGCGTCTGTTCTAACTTGTGGATAACGTTGTGAAATAAGAGAATTTTGTATCTTGAAGGTCATGACTTACCGATGGGATGGCATGCTTATATGTGGCATGAAAAAGCTAAGTCACGTGGGTCGTTTCTGAGTCATTTTATTAGAAGATCTTTAATGTAAGTGAGGGAAAAACTAAAGCTAAAACTGTATAATAAATTACCAAGATGGGTTTCACTTATGGAAGCTTTTGTATATCCAAATGTATTGAACTTGATCATAAGATATGGCGATATCTTGGATAAGGACGGTGGCCTGAAACTGAAGCAAGAAATACAATAACAGGGACTTAATATTTCCTGGTGGTATAAGGTGCAGATGCAATCGAGATATGCTAAAGATTGTAAAACATGGGGGTTCTACAAAGACCTAACAGAATTTGATCAAGTGATGCTTAAAACAGATGAGAAAATCATTAAAGGACTATATGATTTTTTACTTGACAGGAAAATGGAAGGGGAACAGGTTAAGGAAACTATGATAACATGGGCACAAAACTTTGGCTTTAATGTTGAACTAGAAAAGTGGCAAAAACTATGGGAAAGAAACATTAAAGTAACATTAGCAACCTCATATAAAGACAATTTATATAAAATGTTCTATAGATGGTATTTGTCACCAAGTCGATTAGCTAAGATGTTTCCAAATACGTCAAATCAATGTTGGAAATGTAAACATAAAGTGGGTACATTTTATCATATGTGGTGGACTTGTGATAATGCAAAAAAGTACTAGATTAAAATACATAGATGGATGGAGGAAATATTACAAAAACCCTTTGTCTTTAAACCCAAAGTTTTCTTGTTGGGCATCATACTGGAAGACATTAACAGACAGGAAATGTATCTGATACTGCATCTAATCACAGCGGCAAGGATTGCATTTGATTAATATTGGAAAAGTGAGGAGCTGCCCACCGATGGACTGATTGTAAGAAAGATCTCGGACTGTGCAGAAATGGATAGATTGACTTTATCATTGAAGGAGAAGGATACTGACTTCTATCGAACTTGGGACTCTTTTTATAATTGGCTGGAGAAACGGGACCTGGTGTACATTTAGAGATGTTTTTAAAACTATTATAAATTGATTTGAAATTTGACTTTAGAACGTTAAAAATATATGTAGTTGGAGGTTGACCCAGTAAATCCAATGTTTGCCATGTTTGATGCGTTTTAGTGTTAGTTTAAAATGTAAATAAAATATATTTTAAAAAATAATCTCTTTTGTCATGAATTGTCTTGTTCAACTGACTATGTTTCTAGAGCCCCATTCAAACCATTGCCCTGTTTGCCACCACAAGTTTAACCATGACCTTAATCAGGGCAATGGACTCCATTGAAGGTCTTGGTTGTCATTGCCTTACCTTGTCAAGCCTAGGCAAGCAGCTTACATTCAGCCTTATCCTCCTTGTTCATTCCAGAATATATGCAGTGGCAGGAGTGGAAGGAAGGAAGGAAGGAAGGAAGGAAGGAAGGAAGGAAGGAAGGAAGGAAGACACCTTTCTAAGAACTGATCGTCAAGTGTATTCTGCTCAAGTGTATTCTTCATATGGAGGTGGGAAAGGAAGCTGGAAAGGTTGTACTGTAGATGGACATCTACAGAATTAAGGAAGCTGGACCTTTATGGGATAAAATTCTAAGAAGCTCTTCTTGTTCCTGGTTGCATCCATAATATAAGATTGGAGCCTCTTGATATGGGAAGCATGTGATTCTGGAATAAAAAGCAGGAGTGTGCTGAATCCCAGAACTAATTTATTGAACTAAGTGTGGGCAGGGAACAGCAATTTATATCACACTAGGAGATGCTGATTAGAAGATGCTGCCGGATATTTATTCAGAACATTCACTTGTCTCGTAAGGATGTAATCCCAGTGGCTTCTTTAATGGTACAACGTATTAGTGCTCTCTTAAAATTAAAAAAAGGTTTTGCTGCCTCTGAAAAACCCACTGGATTCAGAGGCAGATTCATAACATGTTATTTAAAGCAGCAGGAGTGGGCAGAAAGTGGATTTCTAGAAGCTTGGAACATCAGCTCCTAGTGTTCCTGCCCATTGAGCATGCTTGTCTAAGGCTTGTCTCATGGGAGCTGAAGTTGAAAGCCTCAGGCAAGCTGCCACCTGATTTAGGGTTCCCCGTCCCACTGCTTTCCTGAAGGGATAGACCCAGAGAGCCCATTCTTCAGAGCTACCAGGAATTTATTTCCACTGGTAACTTTACTTGTACTCAGCAGAGCTGGAAGAGGAGAAGGAGACAGGAAGATCAGATCACCTGGAAAGTGTATCAGAACTTGAACATTGGAGTAGATCTGATGCCTGTGCTTTCTCATTCATCACCATGATCTGCTGTGCAACAGTGATGACTAGTTGCTTGTAAGATCTCCATTCATTCATTCATTCATTCATTTATTCATAACATGTTGACCTCCTGTTAAATGGTCCCAAAATTGCCAAAAATGCTCCCAAAACTGCTTATATAAGATCAGTAGAACAAGAGTGCTACAAAACAGCTTTACTATTTAGAAGACATGACAGAAAAGGAGGGTGATGAAAGTAAAGGAAAACAAAGCTGTCACTAGCTATTATGATAGCTGTACGTTACCCCCGGTATCAAAGGCAGGCTGCCTCACACCAGCCGTTGTGGGGGAACAGGAGCAGGAGGGGGTGGTTGTGCTTGTGAGCAGCTAGTTTTCGGAATGGAATCTTGGACCAAATAGACCTATGGTCTGATCTATCAGTCTTTTCTGCTCTTCTGATATCTTAAGCCAAGAGGCTTGAAATATTTTTTCCTGATCCTTTGCATTGTCTTTAACACTAAAATTATTGTTGTTCAAGATTATCCTTTAAAGGACAACTCCACTGAGGTGCTGAGGCTCAGTGAATGTCAAATATGAAGAGATCCATATTGGTGACCACTAGAAATCACATGGCTTGAAATGGCAGGCCTGTGTTGTTTAGAAAGGTAATGCCAAATCCTATCAAAGACAATTAGTGAAAAGCAAAAATATGAATTAGAAGTTAGAAACATAGAAAGAGAGAGAATCAGAAGGAACCTCCTGAGCCATCTAGTCTGACTCCTTGCTCCAGCTGGCTCCACTCATGACATGCCTACCATGTGCATGTCCAGCCTATCCTTGAACACCCTCACCAATGGGGCTTCAACCACCTCCCATGAAAGCCCATTCCATACCTTAGGGGTCCTAACCATCAGGAAGTACTTCCTGGCATCCAAATTGAACCTTGATTCCCTGAACTTTGCTCCATTGGAATATGTCCTGCCCTCCTCTGCCGGGGAAACAGGTCTTGACCCACCTCTGTGTGACACCCCCTCACATACCTATATGTCACCAACAGATCCTCTCAGAGTCACCTCTTCCCCAGGCTGAAAAGACCCAGTTCTCTCAGTCTCACCTCATACAACTCCTCTGCAATCACCATCCTTGTGGCCCTATGCTGCACTGGTTCCACTGATATTGTCTGTAATGTGGAGCCCAGAACTGAACACAATACTCCAGTTGCAGGTGCACCAGAGTCGTATCGACTGGTAGTGCATTTGGCTGAACATGGAACAAAGCCGTGCTCTAAAATGTTGCTTTAACAAAATATTTTGTTTGACCTCTTCCTCTTCCACTTGTTGTGAGACTTTTTGTCACTTTCATAGAATAGTAGAGTTGGAAGGGGCCATGAAGGCCATCAGTCCAACCCTTGCTGTTGCAGGACACCAAGTTACACCATCCCACTCAGATGGCTGCCCAGTTTCCTTTTGAATGTCTCTAGTATGGGAGAGCCCACAATCTCCCTAGGCAGCTGGTTCCTTGGTTGTATTGCTCTGACAGTGGGGAAGCTTTTCCTGATATCTAGCCTGAATCTGGTTTGTTGCAGCTTGATTATTCCATGTCCTACACTCTGGTATCAGCAAGAAGAGGCTTGCATAGAATTTGGTGCTAGTGAGAACTGTTCAGGCACATACAATATTCTGAATGAGTGCTGATTTCTAGCAATCAAGGAAACAAGCACTTAAGGTGAACAGAGGACTGCTATAGGAGGTGTAGTCCTTCCTTCTCCTCACACTGCATTGCAACTAAAACGATTCTGCACCTGGACCCATAAAGTGCGATGCCATGAGTCTGTGCAAGCCAGTGCTTTATCTCAGCTGATCCCTTTTGTGCAAAAGATGAAATGTTTGGGAATGGCCTCTCTCCCTCCTGCTTTCCACGACATTCCTCCCCTGCCAATGAGCATCCGTTCTCTCTTTTCCGTGTTATGTCCTGCAATACCATGGGGTGGCTATTTGCACACAGCACAGGTGATGCTTCCAGGTAATGTTCACGAGGTCGGGTGCTGGTCAGTCACTGGTTTTGATGGCCGCACTCTTTACAGTGCAACGTATGCACTTTTAGGATCAGTGCTGTCCCACTTGGAAAAGTGCTGGTGTTGCAATACTCAGAACACTTACAGTATTTCAGGGGGTTACTAGTTAAAGTTTTTTCCCATTACATTGCAAGTAGTTACCATGAGTTTAGGTTGCATTTCTGATGCAATTGGGTTCACATGTTGCAAAACTAAATCACAGCCCTAACCACAGTTCCGAAAGATGGATCAGAGAAAGGCCCTCACAGTTATAACACAAGAATAATTTTGCTGCACAGTAAGAAACTGCACAGTCTGAGGGGCTGCTCTGCAAGATGCACAGACCCTGGTGCTTTACCAAGGCTACTTTCGGCATCCCTTGCCTGAGGTTTCTTTCCAGGGATTTTCCTCTCTACCCTTTGATATGTCCTTGCACGTTCTATTATTCAACACTAGGTGGTGCTACAGTATAGAGCAGGATTGCAAAAATTCACTGAATTTCTGTAGCGAATCATGTCAGCATCCAGGAAAATGCTGCATGATTCCTGCAGTAAAAACACAGCGAAAATGGCTGGAAAACTTAGGAGAGGCCTTGGAAGGATAATGCCATCATGTGGAAGAGTGGCAGATTTGCACAAATGAGGCATCAGGAGTGCACAATAAATGCCTTGTGCTGAAGAGGCTTTTTGTTCGTATCTGTGGTTTGCTGTAGAGACGAGGGCTGGCAGCTAAGCTTCTCACAGTATCCTCATACAGACTTTGACCACAGACATAGAATAAACAAGAGAACCTCATTCTGCACCAGGAGCCAACTATTCTCCATGTACTCTTAGCAGCCCACCTGATTCACATGTCACAGCAAACTGTCTTTATCGCAAACCAGGAAGTGATTGAAAGGAGTCAAAATGCTTAAGAGGAGCAGGGAGAGTACAAGCTAGAGACACTGCCTGGATGGTGACACTTGGTTCTGTCCATTTTCTCAATTCATATATTTATTTTTAACATCTATGTATCTATCATCTATTTCCCTTTTTTCTCCAAGAACTAAATGTGGCTCACATGATTCCACTTCTCTCTGTTTTTAACTGCACAGCAATCCCAGTGAGTTTCATGACTGAGTGGGGACTAGAACCTGCATCTCCTGGATTCCCATTCCAGCATTCATGACCACTACACTATTGAATGCGGTTATATAATGTTTAGGTGTATTTCCCCTTACTGGGAACAATGGAATAAGTTTTCCCTAACTTTGGAATTCCATCATTTTGAGGCAATATCAAGACACTGAAATGATTTCAGAGCTACTTGCTGTAACCCCTCCCCCCATTATTACTTTCCACGTGTGCAGGGATGGGTGGGCAGATGGCATCCCCATCTATTGGCTGATGTGGATTTCTGTAAACGCGGGTAGCAAGAGCACGGCCAGGGAGGGGGTTGTGTGCAGCCTTTGCCTATCCGTACAGATGCACCATCTGTACTGGGACTACTTGTAAGGTGTGTGCCTTATAATGCTTTGTAAGCAATCATTTCAATATCCCAGGCCCTATATATAAAAAGGGACATCAAAGATATTATCACCTTGAACACCATGTTCGTGTTTGTGATGCCATTTCTTTTAGCTGTAGAGACATGGTTTTTCTAACAGCATGTCAAGCACCACTAGCACATTTCCATAGTCCATTCGTCACCTAAAATGTCACAGGATAGATTTTCTATTTTGGGGATGCTTCCGCTGCATCCTTAATCATTCCTTCAGGCCCCATTCTTTATTTTTACTTCTGATTAGATGATTGAGATTCACAGTCCTCAAATGTCCTTTTGGTGCAAAGATTCTTTCTAACCTGAGAAGAGCCTGTCTTACACAGGGAGGCTGCAGCGTCTGCTGCTGCAGCACCCTGGCACTCGAGGTCTTCTGGCCTGCCCATCAGTTGCCTGCACTGAAGTGCCTGATCCTGCCTACTCTTGGAAGCTAAGCAGGGTCAGGCCTGGGCAGAAGTGGGATGGGTGACCTGAGAGTATGATTCTATGATTATTGCTGTCAACTGCCTAGAGAGCTTTGGCTATGGGCAGTATAAAAATGTAATAATAATAATAATAATAAATGAATGGACTCTTTCATGCTCGTGGTAGGCATGTCATGAGTGGAGCCAGATGGAGCCTGGGGTCAGACTAGATGGCCCAGGAGGACCCTTCTGACTCTCTCTCTTTCTATGTTTCTATCTTTTTTCTTAGATCACCAGAGATCCTGTGCATGTGCAGAAAGGTGGATGCAGCATGGTGCTTCTGGTCAGCCAGAAGGCTGCCAGATCTTCTTTGGAACCAGTTCCGGTTTAGCCAGTCTGCCACCAGATGCTGTGTGTGTGTGTAGGGAGGGGGGGAGAACACAGCATGAAATGAGTGACCCCCCCCCCCCCAGAGGCTGGGGAAGGGGGGGGGCCCCCCCCCCCCCCGTAGGTTTTGGCAAGGTACAGCAGTGGCGGGAGTGAACAAACTTATCCTGCTAAAAAGCAAGGCTCTGAATCAGCAGGCCTTCAAAGATTTGTGTGACTTGTTTGGATGGGTAGGAGTGGTCATTCTGAGGTCAAATGTCTCCTGCATATTTCTTGATGGGGTTGAGTTATCCCTGGAAGGGCCCTTTCAGGCACAGAAGAAAGTGGTCCTGGAGATGCAATACGGTTTGATCTTTTTGGGTCACTCTCCACCAGGAAATTTTTCAGATGTGATGGGAACTGTATAAACAGGAAAACATGCACCATCAGAATTGGGAAGTTTTTTTTTTTCTTGGTAGGTTTACAGAGGGGACTTCCAGGAGTATTTTCCTACAAGTGGGGCATGAGGTATTAAGCTAGACTTATCCCTCCCTGGGGCAGGTAGGTATAGCACAATCCAGTTGGGATTAGGGTTGGTTAGCCTTCATGAGTACCTTTAGGCTGGGTGGCAATTCCAGAAGTTTCATGCTTGGGATTTTGCTGCGCAGTGTGGCAGGACGAGATGCTCTGAGGCCAGCTCAGCTCACCCCTCTGGAGTTTTGCTGCTTGGGGAGGCGGTGGGTGGGAAGGCCTCCTGTTATCATGAGGGTATCAACCTCCAGGGCGGCTGGTGGTCAACCACCACCTGGCAAAGGGTGGGTGGCCTGCCTATAACAGGAGAGTCACCTGCAAGAATAGCAGGCTGCAGCATCCCCTTCATCTGCACATCTCTTTTAAAATCATGTGCCCTTTATTCATCTTCCTTTACATTCACAAATGCCACTTCTTAGCAGATGGAGGCTAAGAAAAGGAAAACATTCACTAAACTCACTTTGTTAACGTTCAGAACCATTCTTAATAAGCAACCATTGCTGACATAGTCTACAAAATCTAAAATGCAACTTGTTGAATAATTAACAGAGTGCTGTGTTTTCTTTATTAAGAAGTTGCTTCCCACTGCCATGAATGGGACTTAACCCCTCAGTAGGCAAATATCACCCATATCACTGGCTCTGCCTGGCTGTATTTGCAGTGTTTCAGGGACGCAGTGATACAAATCTCTGAGCGCACTGACACAGGAGCTCTTAAGAGCCTGACTGATCTGCTGAGCGTTGCCACGTATTGCAAACTGCCAAGGGCACTTAGAGTGCCCTCCAATGTGGCTGCTCACACCCTCTCAACTCAGAGGATGCCGGCATGCAGTGGACGGTGGGAGAAGCACAGAGAAAGGGTGGCCTCCACACGACCAAAGTGCTTAGATGGCCAGTTTGGGCCTTCTATGTTTACCCCTCCTCACGAGAAGTGGGGACTGAGGCTCCATCACATCCTGCTGGAATATCACTCCTCCTTGAAGTATAATCTATCCATCTTTGGAGGTGGTGGTCATTTCAGGTTTCCTACATGGGGTATTTTCTTCCTGAGGAGCATGATCCAAGCAAAACAAATACACTGGGGCATTTCAGTAAATAGCTCCTTGACACCTTATGATGCTTACTGGACTCTGGAAGATGCGCTGTCCCCGCTCATCTCTTAATTTGGCACAACGTGTGTGTCTGAGAGTGGAGGACATGCAGAGGCTATTTACAACCAAGTGGCTTCAAACACGCAGAGATTCTTTTGCTGACAATTCCATTTTATTGATCGTACTTCTCCGTGAGATTTATACCTTGTCAAATAACAAAAGGTTCTCAGGACAGCTTAAATCAAAGGACTGAGCATCTTGTGAACATGAGTGATCTCAGAACGTCCTTCACATCTTTGTTCCACAGGCTATATATCAAGGGGTTCAGCATGGGCATAATAATGGTATAAAACATAGCGATCACTTTGTCCTTGTCTTGCGAAGACTTTGACCTTGGTCGCATGTACATGAAAAGGGCTGTCCCATAAAATATGGCTACGGCAGTGAGGTGGAATGCGCAGGCTGAGAATGCCTTGGCCCTTCCCGAGGTCGTTTTCATCTGCAGCACTGCTAAGAAAATGCAGGCGTAGGAGACCATAATCATTGGGAAGGGAATGAAGACTATGACGATGCTGAAAACGAACACTACCATTTCAGTGCTGGAGGTGTCAGTGCAGGCCAAAGACTGCACTGCTGGCACCTCACAGAAATAATGGTCCAGGATGTTGGGACCACAGAAGGGCAACTGCAGGACAAGAAGGTTGATAATCAAGGCGCTCATGAAACTGCTGCCCCAACAGAAGGCAGCCAGCTGAACACAGAGCTTCCAGTTCTTGATGGCTGCGTAAAGCAAGGGCTGACAGATGGCCACGTAGCGGTCGTAAGCCATGCCTCTGAGCAGAAAGCACTCTGCCATGCTGAGCGCCAAGGAGAAATACATCTGGATTGCGCAACCCCAAACGGAAATCATTTTCCATCTGGTCACAAGGTTCATCAGCATCTGGGGGACATTGGTGGTGGTATAATAAATGTCCAGGAAGGACAAACTGATCAGGAAAAAATACATGGGTGTATGAAGCTGAGAATCCACTGTGATGACTGAGACGATGAGGACGGCTGTGAGCCGCCCCGAGGCTTAGGCGAATGGGGCGGCATAGAAGTCCCCTAAATAAATAAATAATAAATAAAAACTGTGAGGAGGTAACCAGCCAGAAACACCACAAACAGCATCACTTGGACCTTTGGCTGATCAGAGAACCCCAGGAATATGAACTCAGTCACAAAAGTGCTATTGCTGTCATTCATTTTTATTTGTATTATTTAATCTGTGAGAAACAGCAGCAGATAAAGGGTGTTAAACCTTTCCCAGCTCATCCATGCCTGTTGAGGTTTGTGAGTTCCTTTATTCTTTCTCTCAGGCAGAAAAGCCTACCTCTCCCGGTGAACAGGGGCTGCGTCTGTGTTACTCATAATATCTGAAACAGAAACAAGACGTTCTAAGGCTCAGCTGTGAGTTCTTCTTCTGGAAAGGATGAAAGCCTACTATGAATTCATTTGATACCACTTGATGAATTTCCTCCACGTGAAGAAGGAAAGGAAATGGCTACGGTCACAAGCCAATGCCTGCTGCTCTTGGAGTAAGCCTCACAGAACAGAATATGGCACTTATTTCTGAGTAGCGGCTTTTCTATGAGAGGCATTTAGTATGCACCCATCACTCCCCACCCACGTTTGTTTATAGAGGCTTCAGACAATGCATGACACTCCAGGTTCACTTTTGTGCCTATCCAGCCTTTTCAGCCCGGTGCTTTGTTTTCAGAGCAGGGGAAAGGCAGCATGTAATGATGAAAGCAACTGTATGGAGGCTCCCACTAAGGAAAAGAAGGGGACTCATTCCCACCACATCCCTCTGCAGTCCCTAGCACTTCAGCAATCCTGTCTTGCAGGACACGGGACAGCAGGAGGAAGGAGGAATTGGCAAAACAAAGAAGCAAACAAACCAACCCCACCTCTACCAGTGAGGACATATTCATGTGAAATTCCATTCTGGGAAACTCTGGATCCAAGCGATATAGCATTTTATCTAATATATTTCTTACCTGCATTGCCAGCTTCAGAAGTCTGGGAGCCATTTGCACCTCCTCTGGACCCATCCCTACAGGCCAGGTTGCTGGGCAACCTGAAAATGGCACCTGCAGCACTGTGGAGTACCAGAATGTACCAGGACTGAATACTTGGCAAGCAAACTTGTCAGCTAGAGTTCCATGGGGGCTTCAAAGTTCTAAAAGAGTAGAATGGTCCTTTTTGGGACTCCACAGTGCTACTGACCCATTACTCCTTAAAGTGCCTTTTTAAAAAGTCAGAGGTAGAGAGTGGGAGGGGTGGCAGGTCCACATGTGGTCCAGAGGTT
The DNA here is from genome assembly GCF_004798865.1 of Varanus komodoensis. Taxonomy (NCBI): domain Eukaryota; kingdom Metazoa; phylum Chordata; class Lepidosauria; order Squamata; family Varanidae; genus Varanus; species Varanus komodoensis. The sequence continues at coordinate 1,255,319 of NW_025335318.1, forward strand.
GCCCATGCCTGGAATATTCCCACATTCACTCGACCTGCTACCACAGGGCTGCATAAACACTTAAGAAAGAAGAGCTTTCATTTAAAATTATTGCAGCACCTTTCATCCAAGGATTCTGGGCAGGTTTATAGCAACTAAAACATTAAAATAAATGGAAGTTTTGGTTTTTCCTATAATATTTATTGTTAATTTTAATGTAAATTATATGATGTTCACCAAAGATACAAACACAACATCAAAGATACAAGCACAAGTAAATAACAGTACGAGGATTAATACGGTTAAAGGACTCAGAGATTTATCTTGGTAACCTTGGACTGTTGATAGCTTTTCTGAAATAAAGGAATCAGAAGCTCACAGCTCCAGCTTTCTCTTTTATAGAAGATGATTGCATACGGAACACTGTTGCTTTGGGATTGTAAGGACAGAGTGCATTGGAGTGACTGCCTACTTTTGCCAAAAGAATAAATGTGGAGGGGCACTAAGACTTTTCCTCATTTCCTAAGGTTAGGAAAATGTTATGTTACCTGGACGTCTACAACAGCCCTGATGCTTCCCAAAGAAAAAAACTGACTGGAGCTGAAGCGTTACCATCAAAGATCCATTCCCACTTCTTTGCTTTGTTACAAGAAAGTGGGAAGTCGAGATTGTAGGAAAGAAGGGAAGGAGCTTTGGGATTTAGCATCTCTAAAGGGTCACCTCATGATAAGCCTATTATGGCATGTGTGTTATGGCAAACAGCCAAAATGTGTTATAAGTGGCACTTTAATGAATAACACATTTATTGTGGTATATGTATTCATGGATTAGAGTGAATTTCAAAACAATATGCTATTGTACAAACATTATACAATGCTATATTGTATAATGTAGTATAATGGCTATATTATTATGGCCTTTTTCACAGTATAAAATTTTTGGATTTTTATTCATGCTTTTTATAAAGGTTATGTCATTACACCATATAGCAATTATCAATAGACATTTGGCAGGCATAAACCTCTCTTGAGGGGCTACTAGGCCCATTATTATTGATTAAAATATTATTGAATTCTGACCAAGAAAGAAAATATAGCCATTTTTGCATTTCTTGTGATAGTCAATGGAAGGCGCAAAGAATCAGATTTCTGAACTTCAGCTCAGATTTAGTACTGAGTTGGACTAGATCTGAATCCCAGTCAGTACTAAATCTGATCTGATCAGAAACAGCCCCTCTTCCAAAGCAGACCCAAGTCAAAACTGTGGACTTGACTGGAGTTGGAAATCAAAGCAGACCCAAGTCAAAGCAGACCCAAGTCAAAACCCAAGTCAAAACTGAGAGCCAGTGTGGCGCAGTGGTGAAGAGTGCAGGACTGGGACTCAGGAGATCCGGGTTCGAGTCCCCGCTCAGCCATGGAGCCAACTGGGTGTCTTTGGGCCAGTCACAGACTCTCAGCCCAACCCACCTCACAGGGTTGTTGTTGTTGTGGGGATAAGACGGAGGAGGAGATGTAAGCTGCCTTGAGCCCTTTGTAGGGGAAAGGAAGGATATAAATCACAATATAAATAAATCACAATATATAAATAATGGAGCAATCTTCCTGACTTAATTCTTTGTTGTTGTTGTTGTTGTTGTTGTTGTTGTTGTTGTTGTTACATGCATTAGTCAAGGAATAGTTTAACCCCGATCTATATTCAAAAGAATCTGGTTTGCAGGGGCTGAGACCCTTAGTTAAAAATGCTGGCCAATTTTAGCCCATCTCTCATGTGCAATTCACAGCTTCTCATGAAGTATTTCAGTGGGAAATATTTTGAGGAGCTGGTACCTTGTATTTATGTCTAGAACTAATAGTCCAATGCTAGGTGCTATCTATCCAGTCTGTGCTAAAGTGTCACTTACATCAATGTGCTGCCCATGACAGGTTTTCAGCCATTAGCTTAAGATCACAAGTTGTCCAGCCTGGACTGGACAAATTTTAGAGTCTGTGATGGACTAGCCAAGAAGCAACACAACAAAACTCTGGCACAGGCTGTCTGATGTCTCTCCTGCCCAAAACCATTCCAAAACAATGCTGCTGTGGCTTGCTCAGAAATTAGCTCTGGGGTACTAGGCTTCTGGTCATCACCAAGCAGTTTTGCTGGTGGGCCACTTCATGAAGAAGGGACTAACTAGAACATCAGAGGCAGTTCCACGGTCACTGCAATCTCCAAAAAGCACCTCTTGCCTCTAGTTGGCAACTGAGGGCTCAAACAATATTATGTCGGCTACTAGTTCTCAAGTCCAAGGTTGGTTGTTGGTAAACTCTCAGATCTTCTTTTTTCTGGAGGTAGATATGTTCTGATTTAACATACCTTGTTCCTTATCATGGTCCCTGATGAGCTTATTCTTTAGATCTTTGTGCTAGAACACACGCAGGACTGGATCCGGTATAAGCCTCCCACAGCCAGAAGGACTCCTTCCACTGCTGTGGAGCCTTTGCTCCGCAGTGCCTTTTTGCTTGCTGAAATGAGGAGGCAATTTTTGCTGGTTTCCCTGCCTTCTGTGGTCGTTTCCTATCTCAAAAACCTGCTCTGCCACCTGGAATAGAGGGGGAAGTGCGGCTGTGGGCTGCAGAAGGAGGGGAAGCAGCAGCAAACATCACTGTCGCCTCCCCTGTCGCCTCCACTAGGGGGCACCCCTCTGGCCAGGTAGATAAAACTCTGGCTCTAGTGCACTGTTTTCAGTTGGACCTACCCATAAATGTGGTGAACTTGCTCTTGATCCGGTTATGTGGAAACAGGAAACTGTGCCTGGAGTTGGAAATCAAATGCTATGATCGATGCTCGTTATGAGGATATAACAAGAAGATATACATAAACATGTTGAAAAAGAAAATAATGGGTAATATTTTCATTTTTCTGACACTTGTTCAGCATCCACAGATCTTGACACATTGAAAAAGATATCATAGTTCTTCACAAAACTGAAATTGTGCCCTCTTTTTTATTTTATGGATCCGCTGATATGATTCTTTAACAAATTAAGCTCCTGATAGGCTATATCTATACAGAAATCTCATTCCATACAGACACCAGATGCAATGCCACCTCAGAATATAAGGCATATAGCTGATTCCTCCCCACAACTGTTTGAATGTAACACGCTCTGGGATAAAACTTCCTTGCCTATGACTCTTCTCAAAGCTTCCTTCCCCTCCTGGTTTCTCAGGCTGTAGATTAGAGGGTTCAACACAGGGATTGCAATGGTGTAGAGCACTGAGGCCCATTTGTCCTGATCTAAGGAGCAGCTTGATATGGGCCTCAGGTACATAAACATCACTGTCCCATAGAAGAGCGTGACACTGGTGAGATGGGAAGCACAGATGGAGAAGGCTTTATGACGGCCCTCCACAGAACGGATGGTGCCAAAAATGAAGAGGTAAGAGATAAAGATGACGAAGATGGTGCTGAATTCAATGAATCCACACAAGCTGAAAAGGAGGATCTCGCTCACATAGGTGTCAAGGCAAGACAATTCCAGGAGTGGAAGAATCTCACAGAAGAAGTCATTGATGATGCTGGAGCCACAGAAATCTAAGCTGAAAGTCAGGCTGGTATGGAACACCAAGCTGAGAAGGCCTGCCATGTAGGAACCCATAGCCAATACCAGGCAGACCTGCTTCGACATGATGGTGGTGCAATGGAGAGGACGACAGAGGGCCACGTAGCAGTCATACGCCATGGCCACCAGGATGTAGCATTCAGTGTCCACAAAGACCACGGAGAATGCAAACTGCGTGGCACAGCTGGTGAAGGAGATGGCCTTGCGTGTGCATAGGACGTCAGCCAGCATGCGTGGGCCAACCGTCAACTATGCAGAGGCGGCACAGGAAAAAATACATGGGTGTGTGGAGTTGCTTATCAGTGCTGATCAGGAGGATCATGCCCACATTTCTCACCACACTGGCCATGTAGATGAGAAAAAACACCACAAAAGGGGCGATTTCTAGGTCGGGATTGTCTGTGAAGCCCAAGGAAATGAACTCGGTCACCTGGGCATGATTGTCCTTGGGCATCTTGGCTGGAAGAGAGTATGAAGTGATGGGAGCAGGACTGGGAGAAGACCCCACTCAGGAAAACAATGCTCTGCAGCAGCAGAGGTAAATACTGGGGTGCCGAAAGGGGGACGCTGCCTGGAGCTATTGCTAGGAAGCGAGCTCTTTCCACAGTGGTGTCCCCTTCAAGTCCCATCCTTCTGCTGCTATTATGACCAGAAGGGAGCCTAAGCTCTCGCATGCTGTGCTTCTTCCTAGAGAAAAGAAAGCAGTTCTTATTTTAAGCATGATAGCACTATGAAAAGAAGTAACAGAATCACAGGTTTCTATTCATGACTGCTTCCATATAAAGTAATCCTTCATGAAAACAATACAGAGTATGTTGTTCCATACTAGAGGCAGCTCTACACGCTCTTCCATTTCTTGACCAGCTTAGGACAGGAAGGACACTATCCTATCTCTGTTTACACAGAAAAAAGCCCTACAACTCCTAGCATGTAACTGGCAGGAGAATGCTGGGAGATGCAGGATGTTTTTCTCTCCAAACACACACACACTCCCTATATCATCCTTCTTCTGTCAGGTCTGCATGTTATTGTCATTGTACCTGAAAAATAAGTAGATCTGCAGACGAGAAACCCAGAATGCTCGCCCTTTGAAGTTCTGCGGATGCATTTCTAGAGGAGTGCCCTTTGGGGACGCTGAGAGGAGATCAGTTCGATCCAGAATACAAGCACTTGATTTAGTGGGGACAACTGGATTGTCTTTACTGAGACTGGTTAGTGTTATTTCAGCCCAGTCTTCCAAATGATTTCCCAGTTATTGCATGTGCGAAGAGCACTGGCTTGCAGTGACTGAGGATCAGGTGCACTGAGATCAATAAATATATGCCTCTTGCCGTCCTCTAGTGCAGTTCTGGCTCGGGACATTTCGGTTTCTTCCCAGAATGGCTATCATCCCTGAGACCCAAGCAGACTTTTGCTGTCCTTCAAGCTCCCCAGCTGGGCCCACTTATGACTTTGTACCACCTGTGGTAGATCTCCTCACCCCCTTGTCCCCCCCACCTCCTCGCTGGCCTTTAAAGCAAATCTTTGCTCTTGCATTAGGGACAGCAGGGCAGCTGGCTGCTCAAGGACAGGACTTTACAGCACTGGAATGGCCGTTCTCACTCTTGGAGCAAAGTGATGGCACTGCAGGGGTCCTTTGGGGCCACCTTACCTGCAGGCCAAGAGGCCACCTCCTTGCAGCAGAAGCACCACAGTTACACTGTATTTGCTGCAATGGGAAACACAGAGGTGGTGGGAGTCCATGGAAGGCTGCCAGGCAGCCGCAGTAACCTGGGGGCACAGAAGTTGTGTGGCAAGAGCTGACATGGCTAAGAGTGCAGGACTCAGGAGATCTGGGTTCTAGTCCCCACTCAGCCATGCAACCCAGCCCACCTTATCTCACTGGGTTGTTGTCACGAGGAAAAAATAAAGAGAAGAGAACTTTGTAAGCTGCCTGGTGTTCCTTGCAAGAGGAAGAAAGACACCATGTAATAATAATAATAATAATAATAATAATAATAATAATAATAATAATAATAGTGGTGGTGGTGGTGGTGGTGGTGGTGGTGGTGGTGGGCAGCCCTGTAGGAAGTGGACAGGCAATCATAAAATCACAGAATTGTAGGATGATAGAGTTGGAAGGAACCAAGAAGAACCATCAGGTCCAACCCCCTGCCCAGTGCCACCTGCTAGTATAATCTGCCACCACTCCGGATCTCTTGGCAGCTCACACAGGTCATTGTAGCTCACGGTAAGGCCATCCCTTTTCCCCTTCTAGTCTCTTAATTTTGCAAGAAAGATCCACCATGCACCAGTGTGTGCTGTGATTGAAAGTGGGCACACTGAGAAGCAATTGCACTCACCTGTCACTATACACTGAGCTCTGCTTGGATCCATTCAATAGAACTTCATTATCAGTTGAAGTATCAGTTCTGTTAGTAAGTCCTAAATGTGTTCCTTTACTAGTGGGGAAGGTGACCTCCAAATACCAGATTGCTTTCTCACAACTAATGCATTGATCATCAGCTCATGACTAAATAGGCCTCTCTTTATTTCAGAATATATATGTCTGAGTCAGAGTCAAACAAATTCTGATATAGAAGAAATATCTTGTTGAGGGTGGGGGGGTGAGTAGGTAAAAATTTTGATGGGTTAAACACTTCCTCCCAGTGCCACAGCCCTAAGGGGAGATCTTTGCATGCCTTGATGGTGTTGCTAGGGGACGCAAAAGATGACAGGACATCCCACACAATACACCAGTGGAATAGTGGTTAGAGGCCCAGGACTCAGCAGACCTGGGTTCTAATCCCCACTCTACCATGAAGCTCACTGGCTGACTTTGGGCCAATCATGGACTCTCAGCCTGACCTACCTCACAGGGTTGTTGCTGTTATGAGGATAAAATGGAGTGGAAGAGGCTCTTCTGCTCCAACATCCTCTGGGTTACTCACTCTCTGAGGCTTATGAGTTCCAACAGCTAACAAGGAGGCAGGAATGGGCTAACCCCTGATTTTGAGTATACTGAAACCAGCTCTGTCATTTTACTTAGACTAGCCTTGGAAGAGGCCAGCATCATGGAGACTTAGGAACTGCTCTGTCTCTTTGCTGCCCACCTCTCAGCAATGACCGCCATTCAGGAAATTCTTCCTTGACATTCAAGGGCACCTAAGCCAGTATTTTAAGCAAGGAGAAACCTCTAGCACGGACTTCTTTTTGTTAATTACAATTAAGTAGAAAATGCAAAACCTTGAACTTCCTTTCTTCCTTCAGAGCTCTGATCTCTGGCAACACAAACCCTTGCTTTATGTGCCGCTTACTCACTTTATACCTGTTTCCCACCTGAAGGCATAGGCAGGAATCTTCGGTCCCTGCTCTCCATCTGTCAGATGCTCAGCCCAGTCTTTTCCGTTCTCGCTCATCTCCTGAAGAGCATCAGCTTGGCAAGTCGCAGAGCAGTGGCACTTCTTTATTTAGCTCAGATCCCCAGATGACTTGATGCAAAGATTGCATTGCTTGTGAGAAACCAGGGCAAACATATTTCCCAAAAGGTCTCCACCTTGTCACTCCCCACCTTACATCCTTACGGAGATAATTCATGATGCTCATATTAGTTTCTCTTTGTCTGGAAACTTTTCCCAGCCAGCTTTGGTAGCCAACTTTGATAGACAGAAAGTTATTTGCAGAACTGACAAGGTTCCCAAACTGGTTGCAATCAGCATTCTCAGCTAAATGGGGACAGCACTTTTGAGATGTTCTCACTTTCTTTTGCTTTTGGACTTCTTCTAGTTTCAGAAATTGGCATCTTGTGTCAGATTCTGTACTCTGCAAGAAAAGTGGTGCTAAGATACATCTTTTCTGCCATAGTCACTGAAGCAAGGACCAAATGGACCCCAGCAAGAGGCCATCTTTGAAATGGCATTCAGTAGCTGTGCCTCATGAGGTCATTTCAGTGTGAAAGTCTAAAATGATAATTACGCTCTCTTTATTGCAAAAACAATGCAACCTCCCATGTTTCCCTGTAATCTGAGTAGGCAATGAGGCAGAGACCAAGGAGGGGGACATATTTAATCTTTTTGCTGATTTCTCTAGGGTTGCCATGGATGCCCATTTTTAAAGTTTCATATAGATCATAGAATCACAGAATAGCAGAGTTGGAAGGGGCAAGAAGTATTGCAGAATACCAAGTTACACCATGCCACTGGGATGGCTGTCCAGTTTCTTTTTGAATGTCTCTAGTGTGGGAGAGCCCACAACCTCCCTGTGCAACTGGTTCCACTGTCATATTGCTCTGACAGTGAGGAAATTTTTCCTGATATCCAGCCTGAAGCAGGTCCAGCAGCTTGAGCTGATTATTCCATGACCTACATGCTGGTATCAGCAAGAAGAGATCTCGCTCTTGTCCTTCCTCTTTGTGACAGCCTTTTAGGTACTTATAGTGTGATATAATATCTCCCCTCAGCCTTCTCTTCTCAAGGAAGAACATACCAGTCTCTCCTCATGGGGCAATGTTTCCAAATCCTGGATATTTTTTGTTCCCCTCCTCCAGAACCCTTCTAATTTTTCTGCATCTTTCTTGAATCTTGGTGCCCAGAATGGGACACAGTATTCTTAATGAGGTCTGACTAGAGAAGAATATAGGGGAACTATTACTTCTCAGGATCTGGAAGTAATACTTCTATTAAAACGGCATCCCAAAACAGCATTTGCCAATTCTGCTGCTACATTGCATTGTTGGCTCATATTTAGCCTGTTGTCCACAGAAACTCCAGGGTCTTTTTCTACTGTTGAGCCACATATCCCCCATCTTGTATCAATGCATCTGGTTTCTTTTGCTAGGTGGAGGACTTGTCATTTGTCCTTACTAAATCTCATTCTGTTGCTTTCAGCCCACCCTTCAAGCTTATTTAGATTGCCTTGGATCCTCTCTTGGTCTTCCAGGGTGTTCAACAATCTACGAGTTTTGTAGTGTCTGCAAATCTGATTATTCTTCCTTGTACTTCCTCATCAAGATCATTAATAGATATGCTGAAGAGCACTTGGCCTAGGACTGAACCCTGTGGCACCTCACTAGTTACCTTGTCCAGTTATAGAAGGTGCCGTTGACGAGCACTCTTTGTGTCTGATTTACTTGTCGAATTTGGATCCACCTAATAGTCATTCTACATAGTCCACATTTTGCTAGTTTGTTTTTCAGAATGTTGTGGGGCACTATGTTTTTATTTTATTTATTTATTAAAACATTTTTATGCCGCCCCATTCGCCGAAGCCTCGGGGCGACTTACAACAAAAAATTAAAATAACATTTTAAAATATATACAATAAAATACAAATATATAATATAAAACATACACTATAAAACAAGCCGCCCTGGCCAAATAAAATTCAATAATATTAACATTTAAAATACTGCTTAAATAAAAAGGTCTTCGCCTGGCGCCGAAAAACAAATAAAGACGGCGCCAGGCGGACCTCTCTGGGGAGCGCATTCCATAACTTAGGCGCCACCGCTGAGAAAGCCCTCCTCCGAGTAACCACCCTCCTAACTTCTTCCATGGAGGGCTCCCGGAGAAGGGCCTCTCCCGCCGATCTCAGGGGGCGGCTGGGCATATAAGGATGTAAGCGCTCCTTCAGGTAACCAGGACCCAAGCCGTTTAGGGCTTTATAGGTCATTACCAACACCTTGAATTGGGCCCGGACTTCAATGGGAAGCCAGTGAAGCTGACGGAGAACTGGAGTCATGTGAACATAACGTCCAGTCCCCGTCAGCAGCCTGGCAGCTCTATTTTGGACCAATTGAAGTATCCGGACCGTCTTCAAGGGTAGCCCCACGTAGAGCGCGTTACAGAAGTCCAGACGAGAAGTCACCAGCGCATGTGTCACTGTCGCGAGGCAGTCATTCTCCAGATAGGGGCGCAGCTGATGAATCAGCCGAAGCTGGAGGAAAGCGCTCCTCGCCACTGCTGTTACCTGAGCTTCCAGTGAAAGCTCTGGGTCGAGGAGCACTCCCAAGCTGCGGACCTTGTCCCTAAGAGGGAGTGCAACCCCGTTCAGGACAAGGTTCAATTCACCCTCTCCGAAGCCCGATCCGCCAACCAACAGGACCTCCGTCTTGTCTGGATTGAGCTTCAGTTTATTGGCCCTCATCCAGCCCATTACCTCGGCCAGGCACCGGTTCAGTACAGCCACTGCCTCACCTGGATTGGTGGAAAACGAGAGGTAGAGCTGGGTATCATCAGCGTACTGATGGTTCCGCAGCCCACACCTCCTGATGACCTCTCCCAGCGGTTTCATGTATATGTTGAACAGCAAGGGGACAAAATGGACCCCTGCGGTACTCCATGGCATAGCTGCCATGGCGCAGAGCCATAGTCCCCCAGCACCACCTTCTGGAACCGGCCATTGAGATAGGAGCGGAACCACTGCTGAGCAGTGCCTCCAACCCCCAATCCCGCAAGCCTATCCAGAAGGATACCATGGTCGATGGTATCCAAAGCCGCTGAGAGGTCCAGAAGAACCAACAGGGACGCACTCCCCCTGTCCTTCTCCCTGCACAGGTCATCGTACAGGGCGACCAAGGCAGATTCAGTACCGTACCCGGCTCTGAAGCCGGACTGCAATGGGTCCAGATAATCAGTTTCATCCAAGAGTGCTTGGAGTTGTCCCGCCACCACTCGTTCTAACACCTTGCCCAGAAACGGGATGTTGGCCACTGGTCTATAGTTAGTGGCCATCTCTGGATCCAGTGACGCCTTCTTCAGGACCGGTCAGACTACCGCCTGCTTCAAAGGGGCAGGAACCCGACCCTCCCTCAGAGAAGCATTAACCACTTCCAAGATCCAGGTTCCAATCCCATGCTTGGAATCATTTATTAACCAAGATGGGCAAGGGTCCAATGTTGAAAGCCTTGCTAAAGTTGAGATAGATTATGTACACAGTGTTTCATAATTGTATCAGTCATAAAGCTTTGTACATAATAAGCAGAATAAAAACTTATGCAACAAGTAGATACATAATAAGAACGCAATACATAGCCCTGAGAATAACATTGCCAGGGTTATACTTCCCTGATGCAAAACTATGGTGCAGCCACCCTTGGAATACTGCATGCAGTTCTGGTCACCACACTCAAATGAGCGCATTGCAGAGTTGGAAAAGGTGCAAAAAGGGGTAATTAAGATGATCAAGGAACTGGAGCAACTCCTTTGTAAGGAGCAGCTACAATAACTGAGACTATTTTTATAGAAATAGAGCTGACTACAGAGTGACATGATAGAGGTGTGCAAAATAGTGCACCGTGCTGAATTTCTCCTTCACTCATAGTTGGATAACCCAGCATAGTCTTCCTATGAAACTGAATGGTGGGACATTCAAATCAGATAAAAGGAAGTACCTCTACACGCAGCGCATAGTTAAGCTATGGAATTTGTGGCCGCAAGGTGGAGCGAAGGCTGCCAATCTGGATGGCTTAAAAGGGGGTGAGACAAATGCTTTCAGGAGAAGGCTCTTGGTGCCTGCTAGTCCTGATGGCTATGTATGTTCCTTCCAGCACAAGAAGCTCATTGCTGGGCACCTGAGGCAGGAGGATGCTGATGTCCTGCTTGTGGACTTCCTTGGGCAGCTGGTTGAACAGAGCGGTGTGAACAGAATCAGAACTGGGTAGGAATTTGCTCTCATCTGGCATAGCACTTCCTATGTTCTAGCACAAACACAACTTCCTTATTCACTTTTCCGTAAAGTCCAAATCAGGAATATACTGACGTGCTCCTGTTTTGATTTTCAGTCAATTAGAATAGTTGGATCAGAAGGAGCCAAGAAGGCCATTGGGCCGACCTTCTGCTGACGCAGGACACCAGTTACACCATCCCACTCAGACAGCTGCCTATTTACTTCTTGAATGTCTTTAGTGTGGAAGAGCACACCACCTCTCTTGGAATCCGGTTCCACTGTCGTACTGCTCTCACAGTCAGGAAATTCTTCCTTGTGTCGAGCCTGTAGTTTCAGTTCATTGTTCTGTGTCCTACAGTTTTGGATGAGTAACAATAGGTCTTTTCCTTCTTCTTTGTGACAGCCTGTGAGGTATCCGTAGAATTCTATCACGTCACCTCATAGTCTTCTGTTCTCAAAGCTGAGCAGGCCCAGTTCTTTCAGCCTCTCATCATAAGACTTATTTTCCAGGCCCTGCATCATTTCCACAGCTCTCCTCTGAACCATCTCCAGATTATCAGCAATCTTTTAAAACCTGGATGTTTGGGGCATATTTAGCATATTTAGCAGTTTGGGGCATATTTAGTTTGTTGTCTACAACAACTCCAAGGTCCCTTTCACTCTTAATACTGTTAAGCCAAGTATTCTCCATCCTTTAGTGCTGTGAGTGGAATATAGTCCCCCTAAACCTAGTTCCAATAATTATGAGATGATGATGATGATGATGATGATGATGATGATGATTTTGGGGAGAAATGAGAGAATCTGCGCACCTAGTGCAGGTGGAGGCACAGGGGAAGAGAGGACACTAACCGAGAAGTTGACTTGATCCACAGAGCAGTCCAACATTGGCCTCAGGTGTGTAGGAGTACATAACTGCCCAGTGTGAGCCAGTGCTTGTGAACAGGAAAAATGTGCCACTTCCTCAAAATGCACAGTGTTCCTAAGTTTCTTTTTCAGCCTAACTGCTTTGGTTGCATTTGGATGCATATATTACAGCTGCCAGGTTCCTCTGGATGCTTAATTAGACATATGGTGTGTTGCATGTGTATGTGGAGCAGAAGTGCTAGCTTTTTTTGTTTTTTTAAATCAACGTCGCTGTGATCAGCTATTGCACTTGGATACGCTTTCTTCTTCTTTTGTTTATGGTCTTGCTATCAGCGGTACAGCTTGCAAATCCCACAGTGGCCTTCCTGATGCTTTGGCCTAGAATTCTGGTGGTCCCTCACCATGGGCTGCCCTGGTGAGGACTGATGGAGGCCCAAAGCATCTGGGGGGGGGGCACTGGTTGCCCCCCACTGCATTAGATGCTATGGGGCCGGGAGGAAGCACAGCATGTGGCGTAACACCTCATTTCCCTCTGAGTATGGAAAGCGAGGTGACTCATATTTTCTTCTGGTTCTCTCCTGAACTGCCCTGAGTGTGTGTGACATGAGCAGAATACACTGGGAGGGGTGTGCAATCCAAACACTGCAACAACACCTGCATTGGTGGATAAGACTGTCATACACAATTACTACAAAAACTACAATTACTTTCCTTCTGCACGAACACATCTGTCCATCCGTCTTTCTTTGCATTTAGCTCCCAGTGGAGTCAATCCCTGGCATGCATCTAAATGCCCCAAGTTTCCTTCTAAGCTTGCACCATGTCTTGCATCATAACTTTCCACAGTGTAGAAAGTATTTTAAGCAGTATTTTGTTCTGGAGCAAAAGAGAAACTGTGGAGAGAGCAATTATAACACACTCTGTATGTTGCAATTAACAATAATAGGACTTAAGAAACAAAGAATAGCAGATATTCTTTTCTACTAATAATTTCCTCAGCACACAATTATGTATTCATTCTCTTCCTTTCCCTGGAGATCAGCACATGTTCAGGTGTAGTCATACTCCTCCTTTAATAATGCCTCACTGGACTGGCCACAAGCTGTGGAAGAAGTTGCTAATTAGACCCCGGAACACCGTTCCTTCCCTTCCTACTCATTGCTTAAAGCCTACAGCTAATGTTTTTATACTTGTCAGCCTCAGGATCCTGAAAACTGTCACTGTGCTAGTCCTCATGTCACCAGCCATGCTCTTAAATCCTATGGATCTAAATCCGAAAAGAAAGGACAAGCACACACAAAGCATACGACTTTGATAGCTCAGCACCAGTGATCTATGAGTCCCAGTGTCAGGCTGCCCAGTAGTGAGTGCTGTGCTCCGTTGCCACTGTAGCCTCCTTCCGGCGCTATGCCCCACACAGGGTGATGGGGAGAATGGGAGGAGCATGCCAGGGTCCATTCTCTAGCACCATGCTAAGTGAGTCTAAGCCAAAGCCGACGGGTGACGGCCAAGCGAGGTTACTCTTGTCCGAGAGTGACAGATGCCTGGGGGTGAGGTTCCCTCTCCAAGGTGCCCTTCTCTAGCTAGCACATGAATAACTCAGTACCAATCTTTGGCCAACATCTGTTTTGTTTCCCAGTTCTATCCACTGAGGGCCTGGGTCTTGCCTGGGTTTTCTGAAGCAGCATCTATCATAATTTAACTCATCTTCTGTGACTGATGTGTTGTCAGGACACTGTGAGTTCCATGGATGCACTCCGCTGGAAAACAAGCAAACACTAGCACAGATCCAAATATAAGGTGCAGGCTAGTCCCAAGGACCTGCTACTAACATCTTTCTCTGTTAAGCAAGAAGCATCCCTCCATTTGGAGGGTGGCATATACAACTGGCAGGCCATCTCCCCGTTTCACACAGATTGAAGAGGCCTGCAGGATTCAGAGGCCTGCAGGATTCCACAGTACTGCATGGCTTAGCCCCCTGGGAGCTGCTATAGGTCTTTCTTACATGGGGAGGACCAGATTTCCTTTCCTTCTCTGAAGACACATTTGTCCAGGTGTGATTCTGACCCTGGACCTTCCAGAGTTCTCAGTTGCTGGGAAGCCTCCCTGAGTAGGAAGAGTACTCACTGCAGAAGGTCCCCTGCGGGTGGAGCTGGGGTCCTCAAACTCAAGCTACAATGTCCATGATCATGCTGGGAGGGTGAGAGATGGATGTGATCGCGCTTGTGCAAGGAAAGTGGGCACAATCAAGGCCATCTCCCCCCACCCCAAGCTCAATTGCAGCCATCCCCCCCCCCCCCTCAGCATGAAAGCGATCGCGCTCATCCTCCCTGCACGAGCGCAACTGTGATTGCGGCCATCTTCCCACTGAGTACGCCTGCACAGCTCAGAGCTTTTGGACTCGCTTGGAGACCATTTTCTCTGAGCGAGTCCAAAAGCTCTGAGGGGTGGATAAATCAGCATGGCAGGCTGGATGTGGCCCGTGGGCTGTAGTTTGAGGACCCATGTGGTGGAGGGTTGTGAAGCTAGCCATGGGTATGTGATAGGTAAGAGGAGACAGGTAAGCACCTAGTCTCTCTGTATTTCTGCATTAGACTTATAGGCCTGGAAATATCCACAAAATGTCCACAAAAGACAATTATTGCACACTTGTCATTCCCTGCTTAGGGATGTTGATGGGTTCTTTAGACAACATCAACCCCCCCCCCCATTTCACTTCCATGTCCCATGAACACTTTCAGTGAATCCCTCTTTTAAGAACAGGAACAATGCAGCATTTAATTGCAGGTGCAACAGAAAACGTGATCTCCTCTTGAATATTTGTGCTATCCCACTATATCAAAATGCCAGGCCAGGCAGCAGAAAAGGAGAAGATGGAATTCCCCACAGGTAGTGCTCAGATCCCGATTCTGTTATGAAATTTAAAAGAACTGGAGTAGTTTAACAGCTGAGTAACTGCCTTGTATAAGGAAGCTCACATGTTCTCTCTCCTCCCATGTTTTACTGAAAGGAAGAGACTGAGGGAAAGTGTCCAGTTTGGATTCGGCTCTACATGGGCAGGGGCTTCTCCTTCCAGCTTCGGTAGAAGTTTATTTAGAATTCAAGCAGTTCTTTTATCTGAGGAGTCTAAATCAAAGACCTGCATTTTCAAAGGGCTGTCCTGGGTCTTGGAACCAGAGGGAAGGGCCCAGCTCCTGACCAGGCACTGTGGGTTTCCCCTTAGCAGTGTGGCACAAGACAGAGACTTTGCCAACCATAACCCACAACAAGGTTGTTATGTCTTGGAAAGAGTGCAGCAGCTTCCTAAGACCTGGTTCCTAGTTGGGTGACTCCAGCACCACCAACAGTGGTTCTCTCCAGAACATTGCCTAGGTAAGGCTTCCCCTGGGACAAATCGGGAGGACCTGGGGGAGGAAAGGGCACCAACCCACAGGGGGGCCCGGACGTTGGGGAAGCATCCAGTGGCGACGGGAGAAGCGGCCAGCAGCCCGGGGCTGGGAGCAGCCTAGCAGATTCCAGGCAGGGGTTCCTGTGTGCCGGGCCAGCAGGCCGCTGGGTTGGGCCTGGGACGGCCTGCATGCAACGCAGGCGCTCTGTGGCAGAGCCGCAGCACTTCCCGGAAGCCCGGGGCCTTGGCTCGGAGCCTCTCCAGGGAAGGGGCTGCTGCAGGGGCTGGGCAAGCAACAGCATTTCCAAATCAGACGTTCTGTGCAATGGGAAGGAAACAGTGGAAAATAGAGGTGTAAGGCAGGCTGTGATCAGATGGAGCACCAAGCTCAGGCTGCTCGCTTGTAAGCTGAAAAGGGCCGATCGGACGCCACTCTGGGATTGAACTTTGAATGGCCAGCAGGCGAGGCCTTGGGAGGATCTGGTAAATCTGGATGCTGACAGCAGATTTTGCCGTTTCCCCCCGCCAGAAACCCGACAAATAGCGTCTCCTGCATTGCTTTTGGTGTCCAGCGGCACCAATGTTTCCATTTGCCCTCCTAGCACAGTCATTCCATGACGCTGAAGGGTGGGGAATTCAGAAAGCACCAAGCCAAAACCATTTCATTTACCCAATATTTTAACCAGTTAGATTTTATCCTCATTTTTACTATATCTTATTGTTCCCCTGAATGAGGGATTTTGCACTATCCTCTATTGTCTTACGGTAGTTATTAGTGGGATAATTGTGTTCTTCTATGTGCTTTTATTATATGTGCTTCATATTAATCATGGTATTGTCAAATTTGTAAAGTACCCAGGGAGACTGCAAACCCTAAGAGAACAAACGCAGAGACCGAGGTGTGATTCTTTTCAGCCATTTTCTATGTGTCTCACCTAATGAGATTTAGAAGAGGAGGAGGAGAAGGTGGGCAGTGTCTGTGAGCATTGCTGGGAAGCTGAAGGAACTCATGTTATTCAATTCTCTTTTCCTGCATTGCTGTTTTGCCATAATGCCATAATAGGAACAATAAATCTCACAAGAGAAACATGCTATAAAGTAGTGTCAGGAGGAAATAGTAATATATATAGCAATACATTCATTTGCAACCCCCCATTGTCCCACAAGCGGAACTGGATCTCATGCAGACTTCATCCCAGCCCTCCTGCATGCAAGCGTCTCACTGTCACTGTGCTGGTCCTTCGTCATGCCCTGCACGCACGTCTTCTGTTATAGAAATAGCCTCTCTCTGGAAATATCTGCAAAAGGCAATAATTGCACACTTGTCATTCCCTGCTCATGGTTGTTGACGAGTTCTTTAGATGACAGCAAGTCCCTCCAGTTTCATTTCCGTGTCCCATGAGCACTTTCAATGAGTTCCTTTGTTAGGAACAGGAACAGCGCAGCGTTTAATTGCGGATCCAAAAAAAAAAAAAATTGATCTCCTCTTGAGTATTTGTGCTATCCCACTATACCAGAATGCCAGGCCAGGCAGCAGAAAAGCCAGAGATGGAATTGCCTACATGTAGTGCTCAGATCTCGATTCAGCTATACAATTTAAAGGAGCTGGAGTAGGTTAACAGTTGATTAATGGCCTTGCGTGAGGAAGCTGCCATGTTCTCTCTCCTCCCATGCTTCCCCCACCATGACTGTGTGAATGGTCCATTTCACAAAAGGGATGTTACAGAACTCAGCCAGTCAACAGCTCAGGGCGAGCCTGGGTGGGCCCCAGGCCCCAAGTCAAAAGGAGCCTGAGACGAGCCTTAGAGCCAAACCAGCCTCATTCTAGTGCACTATAGAATAAGGGGAGAGAAAAGGGGATACGCAGCCCAAAGCAGTGCCTTGAAAGTTGCACCCTGGTACATGCATTTTATTCCCAATTAGGTCACCTAATACACCTCTAATGCATCAATCCATCAGTGTAGCCATACCTCCACTGCTGTTGGCTTCAAAGAGTGCTTTCTCCTGTCAAGGACCAGATATTTCCCATACCTATTTCTTATCTGCTTGAGATTCACATAGGCTTGCCATGTTCTTACTCCCTCCACATTTGCAACTTTCATGGCGGCCATAACCAGTTTCCACTGTCCTGTTGATTACTGTCCTCGAGGTCAGGCTGGCTTGTTAGCTGCGGGTTACACAAAGTTCTTTTTGTTCTTATCCCCCCTCCCTTCTGGGACAGGAAATTCAATATGGCTGTGGTTTTTTTTCCTGTGTGGCCTCCCTCTGGCCAACTACTTTTGGGGTGTTTTGAGCCGCTGCGATGGGCAACAGGGAGATATTGCACACTGGCAGGGAAGAAGCTCATAAATATACAGGCCATGAGCCAAGATCACAGGATGGAGGATGAGGATGGGGCAGTAAGGTGGGGATCCTGAGCACTTTGGGCAGAACTGGGACGTTGGGGCATAAAAGCTGCTGGCTGACTAAGCAGATCTATCTGACCACGTAGCCCAGCCCTGGTTGTTACGACTTACAGGTGATGAGGTTTGATTTGAAACGGGATAGGGCCAGAAACAGCATCCTCCAAGCAGGGGCAGAGCCCAGAATGGAGGGAGGGTGCTGGTGCAGGCAGCTTTCCTGGAGCTCGGAGCAAGCGCTGTTCATGGCCACTGCTGCAGTGCCAGATGAGAGCAGGTCGGGCCCGGAGGGGAGAGGTGGGGGCTGAACTGGGCTCTGGAGTTCCTGGCACTCTCCAGCTGCAGGTGAAGAGCCGCTTGGGCAAGCATCTCATGGCAGCTGAAAGTGAGTCCCATGATTGCTATCTCAGCAGTCAAAAGTGCACCTCTAGCCCTGGAGAACTCGCAGGATCCCATGGTGCTGAGACACGCCGGAGGGGCCACGGGATAGAAACAGCGCCCTGCTGCACAAGGGGCCCAGGCACAGCCATTCCCATGGACATCGGGGAGAACACCACCTTAATTTGTGTGGGTGGTGAAGGGGACAGCCAGCTGAACCCAGACCCCAACATGCCATGCCCCAGGCGCTCTCTTTAGAGCAAGGGGGCATAAGCAGGCCCATTGTCATGATCACTGGATGCGTCTGCCACGATCCTCCTCCTCGCTCCACGCTCTGCCTGGGCTGAGTCCCATGGGATGTGCCCCAAGGGAAGGGTGCTCACACCATCGACTAACGAGCACCATCCACACCCACACAAGCATATAAAACATTCTGTGCTGAATTTTCCTAGGGGAAGGAAAGAGTCTTTTGTTTGCAGGATGGGTGGTTGGCATTACTGGGAAGATCTTCCACAGTTGGCATTTTCTTTTCAAAGATCCATCGGAGTGATGATTAAGCAACTTGCTTTCAGTTAATTTGAGTGGATGGAACCCAGTCGCTCACCACTGAGTTTCAGGGGAAAAATTTTTTTTTTGTAATGATGTCATTTTATACATTTGTTCAGTAGCCCCATATATTGCACTAGAATTATTCATGCTATGGCATATGTTCCAATGAGTTGTTTTTATAACTTCCCCACTTCCTTAAATCATCTTTCGCCAGCTGCCCTATTGTCCTGCTTCACCTGGAACTTGGTCTCCTGGAAGGAGCAAGTGAAACAAGGATCTCCTCAGATGCAAGAGAGAGCTGCAGGTCATGAGGTAATTAACAGGACAAATATCTAAATAAGCCCTTGTACGATTGGTTTGGCATTGGCATGCTTCCAGATGAGGCTTTGGTCCTGCCATCAATTACCACATTTTGTGTGTGTGTGTGTGTGTTGGGGGTGAGAGACAGACAATTACAGCTTCCAGTCATAACTCTGCCATGTTTTCCTGACACATCTTCCATCTTCTTGTTTACTGCAGAAAATTTATTAAGATAAGGTCTCAAGAATGGTAGCTGGGTTGGGAGGGATGACATAAGAGGTGAGACTGAAGGAACTGGGTCTTTTCAGCCTGGAGAAGAGGAGACTCCGAGGGGATCTTTTAGCAACTTATAGGTATGTGAGGGGATATCAGGTGGAGGAGGACTGTGACCTGTTCTTCCCTGCAGAGGAGGGCAGGATGTGTCCTGACGGGCCAGAGTTCAAGGAACCAGGCTTCAGGTTGGATGTCAGGAAGTACTTCCTGACAGTTGGGACCCCTAGGATATCTAATGGGCTTCCAAGGGAGGTGGTTGAGACCCCATCAGTGAGGGTGTTCAAGGAACAATTGGGCAACCACACGTTGGGGATTACTTGAGTGGAGCTGGCTGGAGCCAGGGGTCAGTCTAAATAGCCCAGGAGACCCCTCCCGATGTGCTTTGTTTCTATGTAAACTGACAGGGTAGCTGTACCATGCACTCTAGACCCTCCATCCTGAAGAACACTTAAGGAAACTGATGGATTCACTAAAAGATAGAAGACTTGGCCTGGGCTGGCCATGCCAAGCCTGCCATCCATCCATGGGCATCTGGAGCACATGGGGGTGCTGCTGGGCATGGTGCCTGGGTCAGGCATGTGCAGGAACACTGGTTGTGCGAACAAGGATTGGGGAGAGAACAACAGAAAACCACCAGAGGAAGCCGCTTGCATGCTTCTCTTTAAAGAATTTTATGAACAGGTGTGGATGGTCCTCCAGGAAAAGCTGATGTTTTGCTGTTAAATAAGTAATGTGTGAGCATCGCTAAATCTGCATTGTGGAACATCAGCCTTGAAGTAGGCACATAATAGCCTTGAGTTGTGTGACATGAAAAATGGTTTAAAAATCTCTAGTTCTGAAACACAGAAGAAGAAATAACCTGTTAAGGTACCTTTAAAAATCTGTTCTCAATGCAGCCATGACTGATCTGATTCCTTCATGGTGGTTTTGAAACTGCCCTTCCTGGCAGAGCCCAACCCTCAGCTTAGCCCTTGATCCTGATGGAAGCCTAGGCCTCCAGGAAGAATGCAAGAAAGAAACGGAACCCAAGTGTCGGAGTTCATCCTTTTAGGCTTCTCAGACCATTCTGAATTGGAGATTCCCTTGTTCTTCCTCTTCCTCCTGGTTTATCTCATGACCCTCACAGGAAATCTGGGTATGATTGTGCTGATCCAGACAGATCCCCTCCTGCAACTGCCAATGTATTTTTTCCTCAGCAACTTGGCCTTCATTGACATCTGCTACTCCTCCACCATCATCCCCAGGATGCTGCACGACCTCCTTGCCCTGAGAAAGGCCATTTCATACATGGCGTGTGCAATCCAGTTGTGGTTCTTCAGCTTCTACGCCACCACGGAGTGCTTTCTGCTGGCTGCCATGGCGTATGATCGCTTTGTCGCCATCTGCAACCCACTGGTTTACCCTCTTGCCATGGCCAGGAAGGTCTGTCTGCAGCTCCTGGCTGCATGCTACCTGCTGGGGCTTGTGACAGCCTTTGTCCACGCCAGTGGCACCTTCAGACTCTCCTTCTGCGGACCCAATGAGGCCAGCTCCTTTTACTGTGACATCCCTCCCTTGCTGCGGATCTCCTGCTCAGATAACTCTACTTCCAGGGTGGTCCTCTATATCCTCTCCACTTTTGTCGTGCTGCTGAATGCCGTGACAGTCCTGGTATCCTATGGCTATATCATTTCCACCATTTGCAAGATGCGGCCATCCACAGGCAGGCACAAGACCTTCTCGACCTGTGCCTCCCATCTGACTGCCATCGTCTTGTACTACGGTTCCCTGACCTTCATGTATGTGCAACCCGGGGGGCTTGAGGCCGTGGAGCACGGCAAAATCGTGTCCGTCTTCTACACCATTGTGATCCCCATGCTCAACCCCATCATCTACAGCCTCAGGAATGAGGAAGTGAAGAAGGCCTTGAGGAAAAGGCTGAGCAAAGCAATCTCTCTTTCACAGCCAAAGTTGTGAGATGGGCAGCTGGTGCCAATCTTAAGAATGCTGTTGGGTGTTGCACCCTTGGACTCATACAGCCGAAGTGAGGACGACACGTTCCATGCCTTTTTCCAACCATTCAACCATCGAAGCCTTTGTAAGCCTGACTTTTTGAAAAGAGAGCATCTTGAAACACTGTTTATTTTCCAATTTGTAGTCTGAGGGCTTCTTTACAAAGAGAGAAAAGTTTAAGTCATTTATAGGAATGTGAACTGAATAATGCCAAGAATCAACTTGCCAAGTTTAATGCCTTTCTGCCTTTTAAAACTCTGCCCAGTCAGCAGTCCTTGGAATAATATGAAATATTTATATATAGTATTCCAAGCTTTCAATTAGCTTCATTTCAGAACTAACAATAGTGCCTGGGATGGATCATCTCTTCACTCTGTTATAGGGTGCTCAGAGCACCTGGTTTATTCTGCCTTATACACGGCTAGAGATAAATGAAGACAGGTTCAGGATGGGTTGTGGTTGTCAGTGCCGGCTGCAGGTCCTGGCAGGCCCTTGCCAAGCTGCCTCGGAGGACACCCTCCCCAGTAGGTCTCCCTCCCCACCAGGGTCACCAGCCTCCTTTGCTCCCCCTCCTCCTCGCTGCCTGGCAGACGGAGATCCCGTGTGCACACAGGAAGGGGCATCCGCCACTCCTGCTCCACAGGCACACCATTGTCTGGGCCATTCCTGCCACTGGGGATCAGGCGGTCCCAGTCCTTGGAATGGTGCTGCCCTGTCCATGCTTGCCTGGTCCCTGCAAATATGTTTGTGGGCAAAAAGGTAGACTTGAACAAGAACAGTCAGTCAGATAGACAAGTCTGCTGGTTGCACACTTCTTATTTTCCAGTCTCGAGTTCAGTTCATCCCAAACTCGGAGAATTTTAAAAAGGCTTATATGAAAATATGCATGCATTGCTGTGCTGATTTCTCTTAATCCGTGGGGCATGTATGGAATGCAGTTTAACGCACATTAAGAACATGGGACTGGGACTCAGGCGATCTGGGTTCTAGCCCCACTCAGCCATGGAGCCCACTGGGTGACTCTGGGCCAGTCTCAGACTTTCAGCCCAACCTACCTCACAGGGTTGTTGTTGTGGGGATAAGATTGGGAACAGGAGGAGGAGCATGATGTAAGCCGCTTTGAGCTGACTATAAGAAAAAAGTGGGATATAGATTGATTGAATGAATGAATGAATGGATGGATGAATGAATGAATTCAGGTTGACAGTCTAGACTATTTTCCTAATGTTTCAAAAGGAGAAAAAAGCACCTGGTGAGAAAAGGGCCATGGCAATCGCACACCATGGCTGCATCATTCTTTGTGAAGTGAGAGAGCTGCCAGACCCGCAGGTCCCCCTCGTTGCAATCTATCTTGGCATCGGCACAGGCAGCTTGGTGTGTAGTCTGGGGGTGCTTGTGCTGAGTGGGGCCCGTTCTTGACTCCGCACCCCCATGTCCTTTTCCCTTTGCCGCACGTCCTGTGCTGATGTCTGTTACTCCACTGCCATCACCCCCGAGATGCTGGTGAACTTGGGAGTGACACTTGCAGCATCCATGCCACAGATGGGCCATGCGATCCTACTTCTCTGGCTCGTGCGCAGGGCCTGGCGAGGGGGCCAGTCCCCCACATGCTGCGGACCATTCAGTGGGACTCCTCAGATTCTGAACAGGAGCGGGAGGAAGAGCATGTGGGGAGGTGAAGCCTGTGAAGCTCCTTCAACCGTGCCTAGTAACGTTTCTCAGGCTGAGCGTGACACTCAGCCTGTTTGGGAAGGGGAGGAAGGGTTTCCAGGAGGGCAGATCCAGACCTTGACCCAGTGGGGAAGCCTTGGGAGAAATGAGCTCCTCCACTGGATGGACTGTGCTGTTCAAGCTGTCTTGCCCTCTAGCAGAGAGAGCCACCCTGAAGGTGGAGCCAGACATTTTACAGAAGGGGAGGGACTGAGCAAAAGTGTCCAGTTTGGATTTGGCTCTTTACATGAGCAGGAGCTTCTCCTTCCAGCTTTGGTAGAAGGTTATTTAGTGCTCAAACTGTTTTGTTATCTGAGGAGTCTAAATCAAAGACCTGCATTTTCAAAGGGCTGTCTTGGGCTTTGGAACCAGAGGGAAGGAACCAGCTCCTGACCAGGCACTGAGGGTTTCATTTTGGTAGTGTGAGATATGACAAAGGCTATGCCATCTGTAACCCACAACAAGGTTATTATGCCTTGGAAAATGTGTGTCTTCTTCCTAACACCTGGTTCCTGGCTGGGTTCCTAAATGCAGCCATGAACA
The DNA here is from genome assembly GCF_004798865.1 of Varanus komodoensis. Classification (NCBI taxonomy): domain Eukaryota; kingdom Metazoa; phylum Chordata; class Lepidosauria; order Squamata; family Varanidae; genus Varanus; species Varanus komodoensis. The sequence continues at coordinate 1,278,942 of NW_025335318.1, forward strand.
CCTCCTTCACTTTCTGTGACCCCAGCACCACCTACAGTGTTTCTTTGGCAGCATTCCCCCTCTCCCGACACCCTCTCACGCTGATGCGAGCACTTACTGGGAGCCACCACAACCCTCGGAGGGTTTGAGACTCGGCTCCAGCTGCTGTGTGGCCCAGGGCAAAAGTGCGTCCATCTTCTGCACTGCCTTGATCCTCATGCTGAGCCGCTGATAGACAGCTGAGGAACAGGGAGTTTAAGGGGGCCCTGACAGAATGGTGGGCAAGCCAGAAATTCTTGTTTTAGCACGCGAAGCATCTTAACCTCTGCATAATTTAATGCACTCATAAATAGGACGGTATGCATTGTTTTCATTGAAAAAGGGATTCTTCATAGTTCTGTTTGTACGGTGTTGCAGTTGCAATATGGCATGTGCAGATATCAGTCTTAGCGCCAGAAAGACAAATTCCCTGGCCATGAAGCCACCTTGGAGGAACCTTGCATTTGGGGAGGAGACCACCTATCTTGGGCTAGCCAGTGTGAATGAGATAAGAGTCAATAGGGAATAACATTCTGTCATTTTTTTCAGAATATTCTGTAATAATATTCTGTCATTTTCCCATTAAGAATGCTGTAATTCTTGATGGGAAAAGCCAGGTATAAGCCATTTCCCCTGAAAGAAAGTAGGCAAACCAACCCTGCAAGGAGGATGACCTTTGTCATGAGACACCCAGAAATTACCTCATCAACAGCAGCCAGAAAACTTGGGCAGGAAGCTTGTTACCGCTTCAGAAATACTGAGTGAGATGGTGACTCAATAGGGATATTTGTTGCTTGTGCAACAGTGGGTTAGCAGCTTGTGCCTGCCCTGTCTTTTCTGCTGCATAAACTTTGCATTTCTAAGTGCTCTGTGTTTCTTCGTGAATGTAAAACTAGGCCCTGACCCAAACCTTTCAAGGCAATCTAGTTGGCAAGCACCTCCTTTTCAGATGCATTGCTCCCTAAGATTAACTGATGTATCAAAGATTTGAACAACTTGCAAATCAAGCGCACATATGTGCCTTATTCTTCCCACATCATCCAGAAGGAACTGTGGGAGACGAAGGCTTGGATCCCGAGCATCTTCTGCAGGTGGGTCCATCCTGGGGATGGATTCCCACTCTGAGGTTTCTCCCACCAGCAGAAGAGCAGAGGAGACTTTCACCCCCTCCATTCCTCGCTGCAGCTGCAGCTGCTTGCACCTTGGAGGGCAGGGATCACCCAGAGCAGCGTGCCAGGGAGGGAGGCGTCATCGGCACGCTTGCCTCCCCTTCCCCACCAGGACCCCCATGAGATGGAAAGTACATAGAAGGAGCCCCTCAGTTTGAGAGACATTTTAATTCAAGGTGTTGGTAATGACCTATAAGGCCCTAAACGGCTTGGGTCCTGGTTACCTGAAGGAGCGCTTACATCCATATATGCCCAGTCGCCCCCTGAGATCGGCAGGAGAGGCCCTCCTCCGGGAGCCCTCAGTGAAGGAAATTAGGAGGGTGGCTACTCGGAGGAGGGCTTTCTCAGCGGTGGCGCCTAAGTTATGGAATGCGCTCCCCAGAGAGGTCCGCCTGGCGCCGTCGTTAGTTGTTTTTTGGCGCCAGGTGAAGACCTTTTTATTTAAGCAACATTTTAAATGTGAATACCACTGAATTTTATCTGGCCAGGGAGGCTTATTTTATATTGTGTGTTTTAAATTATAATGATTATCTATATGTATATTTTAACTTATTGGTTTTATTTATTGTTGTAAGCTGCCCCAAGGCTTCGGCGAATGGGGCGGCATAAAAATGTTTTAATAAATAAATAAATAAATAAAATATGCCATACACCTTAACCTATTGACCATGGTCTTTCAATCTCCATGAAATATTCTGATGAGGTACAAATTCTTAAAAATTCAGTAAAGTTTTGACAGCAGGTTCTCTCCAGAACATCGCTTAGGTGAGGCTTCTTGGTTCCAGGCCTGAAGAACTGCCCCACCCCCAACAGTCACACAAATCCAAGTATTTAAAAGAATAGTAACAATGTCTGTGCACATTTTATTTATTTTTTATTTATTTATTTGGAATTTTTGTATGCTGTCCCATTCACATAAGCCTCGGTATGGCTTCCAACTTCATAAATAAATACATATACAAATACATACATATAAAATCTGGAAACATCCTGGTGCAATATTTTAAAACCAATAAATAAAATCAACAATTATTAAAACATCATTTAAATAAAAAGGTCTTGGCCTGGCACCGAAAAACAAATAACGATGGCACCAGGCGGACCTCTCTGGGGAGCGCATTCCAAAGTGGGGCACCACCGCAGAAAAAGCCCTCCGGGTACTTTGCCTCCTAATATCTTTCACGGAGGGCTCCCAGAGAAGGGCCTCTGCCACCGATCTCAAGGGGTGGGAGGGCAACTATGGACGCAGGCGTTCCTTTAGATATCCAGGTTCCAAGCCGTTAAGGGCTTTATAGGTGATAACCAACACCTTGAATTGGGCCCGGGCTCTGATGGGGAGCCAGTGAAGCTGGTAGAGGACTGGGGTTATATGAGAACAATGCCCAGTCCCCGTCAGCAACCTGGCAGCTCTATTTTGCACCATCTGAAGTATCCAGACCGTCTTCAAGGGCAGCCCCACATAGAGTGAGTTACAGAAGTCCAGTCAGGAAGTAACCAATGCATGTTTCACTGTCACCAGGCAATCGTTCTCCAGGTAGGGACGCAGCTGATGGATCAACCGAAGCTGAAGGAAAGCACTCCTCGCTACCGCAGTCACTTGAGCTTCCAGAGACAGCTCTGGGTCGAGGAGCACTCCCAGGCTGCGGACTCTGTCCTTTAGAGGGAGTGCAACCCCATTCAGGACAAGGTCCAAGTCACCTACCCCAGAGCCCGAACCACCCACCAACAGGACCTCCATCTTGTCTGGATTGAGCTTCAGTTTATTGGACCTCATCCAGCCCATTACCTCAGCCAGGCACCGGTTCAGCACAGCCACTGCCTCACCTGGATTGGTTGAAAAAGAGAGGAAGAGCTGGGTATCATCAGCGTACTGATGATTCCATATCCCACACCTCCTGATGACCTCTCCCAGCGGTTTCATGTAGATGTTAAATAGCAAGGGGGACAAAATGGACCCCTGCGGAACTCCATGGCATAACTGCCATGGCGCAGAGCCATAGTCCCCCAGCACCAACTTCTGGAATCGGCCATTGAGATAGGAGCGGAACCACTGCAAAGCAGTGCCTCCTACTCCCAATCCCACTAGCCTATCTAGAAGGATACCATGGTCGATGGTATCGAAAGCCGCTGAGAGGTCCAGGAAGACCAACAGGG